>NW_011495018.1:8758728-8766723 GCF_000754665.1 Bison bison bison | reverse complement strand
GCATGCGTGTTTACGGTAGCTGGTCTCTTCCCGACGCCGCAGGGAAGCCCGTGGCTGTCAGGTTTGCCGCCGGCCGAGCCGGAAGTTGCCCTTAACCTCCTTGGTCTGGCGAAAATTAAAGAGCTATAAAGAGAGGTTCCGGAGCCGGCCTGGTCCGTAGGTGGCCGAATGGAGACCGAGACCGTACACGGGCCACTGACCCGGCGCCCGACCCTGGCCTCTTCCTGGGATGCCGAGTGCGGAGCCTTAGCCCAGAGTCTCCGTCTCATCCGGGCTGGTCTCGGCGCCCGGGACGCCGACTGGGAGGAGCTGCTGGCGCCGCCCGCCTCGGGGTGCGCTGGGCCGGCGGGGACTGGGTTGTGCTCAGGGACACAGCCGCGCTCCAGGGGGAGCCGCGAGGGGAGACGGGGACCCTGAGGGGAGAGTGTCTGCGCCCGAAATGCGGGAGCCGAGCGGGTGACGGGGCTGTGCGGGCGGCGAGGGCGAAAGGGCCGGGCCCGGGTGGCGGGAGGACAGAGGGGCGTCCGCGGGAAAGCTGAGGGGACTCGGGGGTGAATGTTGGGGGCGAGGGGGCAGGTGAGCGGGAGACACACATCCCCCTTGAGTCCATCTCGTCGGCTCCTGAGGCCCCTTGTCGGGATCAGAACCGGCCTCTTATCCTGAAACAAAAACCTCCTATCTACCAAAACAGGCATTAAAAAATCCAAATGTCGAAAATCTTCATAAGCTTGATTTTGAAAATGGCACACATTTGTCATTTATTTCACTTAACTATTCAGGCAGTAACAGGAAGTCGCATACAATGTAGATAGAAGTCAAGGGAAAATAGTGGAGACCCTCGTCTAAAGCATCGTTTCGTCATGATTTCTTTATTGAGCATTCATTTGGTCAGTGTTTTGGAATGTACTTGGACTCCAAATGCAGACCTGAGTGAATTGGATAATATGTCAACCCTGTGGCCCAGTAAGTGGATTAATGAGAATGTTCAGAGAACTATAGGTATATTCTTCATTTTCTTTTCAGCCAGGATCAGGTGACTTTGAAAAGGAACCTGAACGGCCAAGATGAAAACCCCTGCTTCCTTTACTTGAGATGTGACCCTCATGGAGGTGAAGAAATCGTTTCTATTGGCATTTTAAGTTCAGCAAGAAATATGGAAGTGTACTTAGGAGAGGAGTACTGTGGAACCAGTAGGGGCAAGAATGTTTGTAATGTTCTGGATAACAGGTTTGTGACTTAATGAATGTGGAAGTGTTCTTCTGAAGTAGTGTTTTATTTTCTTGAGCTTTTACAGTATTTGTTGATTCTCTGACATTGGTGCTAAATACTAGGAGAGAGAAGATAAAAACATACCAGCAGACGTAGAAGTTTAGGCCTTTAGGGATCTTAAAGACCGTCTAGAGCAGCCTAGTTGTTTTTATAAATGTGGAAATGGAGAGCTAATGGAAGAGAGGGAAGTTGAAATAAATGAATAAAATATCATAGCTAGTTAGTGGAAGAGTTTTATTAGAATGAAACTCTGGTAAGTGTTTCACATTTGTTTTATTTAACTTACAAGGCTCTGTTTTCCAAAAATTAATTTGTTTTATCAGTCTAGAACTTTGAACATTTTCCTGTAGGAAACCCTTTACAAATAGTGCATAAATTTAAGACTGCCATACCAGCATACTTAACCCATTATTATACTTTTTGATTTTTCCCCCCAATTTCTTAGGAAGATTCTGTCTTAATCGTTGCTTAATATGAATCAAAATGTGAACCGTGCATGTTGTATATAATGGATATATTCTTGAGCTTTATGGTGTGCCCTGTGCATGGTTATACAGTGGGTATAATTTAATTTTTGCATGTAGCTAGTAACTGGCAGTTAGTGTTTTTATATCCAGTTCAACTCCACAGGAAATTCAAACTGTTTATGTCTCACCAGGAAAACTGAATTTCAGGATTTAAATATTGTCCTGGAAACCTTTATTTTTAAATGTAACTATTATAAATGATAATGTATGAAATTTTTTACAATTTTTTTTATTTTTAGTGAACATGAAAAGATTACTTTCTACAAAAAATATCTAAAATTGGAGTCTCCCACACATGCTTGTAAAATAAAGGTAAGTCATTCCTAAATTGTAGCTAATTTGAAAACTATAGTTGTTTTTCTACTATATATACACTTACTTTCTGTTGATTTGGTAAAATAATTCAACTTGGTCTCTAGTTCTAGTTCAGAAATATTAGTAAACTGTAAAAAAAATTTATTTTCTAATATGCATTTGTCTTTTAAAATTTGAACATTTATTACATTGCTATGTCATGACATGTACTGTTGATAATACAGTGGTATTTTACTTTTAAGCCTTCAAAAACTGTGATTAAAAAAAGAAAATTTTTAACTAAGTTATAGTTTATTTACTTGAATATGTAAGTTTAAAAGATTTATTACCTTTTTATGAAACTTAGGTGTCAAAACAAAGCACATGCAGTTTTGGCCCCCAAATATTTAGAAAGATAAAATATAATTAGAGAACTTTCAGACAAGGGTAACACAAAGTTGAAGAGAATTGGACTGTTGTCTTCAGCATGAACAATATTGTTAAAGTGAAGTTTACTGATGTCATCGGGTGTAGGGAAAGGGTATAGAGCTCAAAACCATAAGCCCTGGCTATTAAGTAGGCTCTTCTGCTGACTAGCAGAGTAATCTTGAGCCAGTTTCTTCATTTTTGTTTGGACCTACTTTATGGGTAATATTAGGGAACTGAAGAAAATAAATTATTGAATTGATTATTTTTATCTCTAAAATTCTATGCTGATTATTCAGTTCAGTTCAGTTGCTCAGTCATGTCCGACTCTTTGCAACCCCATGAATTGCAGCACGCCCGGCCTCCCTGTCCATCACCAACTCCCGGAGTTCACTCAGACTCACATCCATCGAGTCAGTGATGCCATCCAGCCATCTCATCCTCTGTCGTCCCCTTTTCCTCCTGCCCCCAATCCCTTCCAGCATCAGAGTCTTTTCCAATGATTCAACTCTTCGCGTGAAGTGGCCAAAGTACTGGAGTTTCAGTATCATTCCTTCCAAAGAACACCCAGGACTGAGCTCCTTTAGAATGGACTGGTTGGATCTCCTTGCAGTCCAAGGGACTCTCGAGAATCTTCTCCAACACCACAGTTCAAAAGCATCAATTCTTCGGGGCTCAGCTTTCTTCACAGTCCAACTCTCACATCCATACATGACCACTGGAAAAACCATAGCCTTGACTAGACGGACCTTTGTTGGCAAAGTAATGTCTCTGCTTTTGAATATGCTGTCTAGCTTGGTCATAACTTTCCTTCCAAGGAGTAAGCGTCTTTTAATTTCATGGCTGCAGTCACCATCTGCAGTGATTTTGGAGCCCCAAAAAATAAAGTCTGACACTGTTTCCACTGTTTCCCCCTCTATTTCCCATGAAGTGATTATTATTACTTATTATCCCATGAAGTGCTAATTATTACAGAAGAGCAAAGATGTTGTTTAGGTGTATATACTAATAGCTTCTAAAATTGTTTAAGGGATTCATTCATCCACACATATTGGAATGCCTATTAATGACAGCTATGGTACTTGACATTTAGGAATTAACAGTTATGAAATAAATTGGAATGAAGCCATCACATTACTAATATTATGGTGGGCAAGACAGATAATAGGTTGATTCAGTGTGGAAAATAGGCACTACATTCACTCCTGAGAAAGGTTTGGGGATTAAAAAACAGAACAGGAATAACATGGAAGTTGAAATGTGGGTGTATACATTTCATAAGGTATTTACTCACTTGCTGATGACAGTCGCATCTTTGGTGCAACACTTTTTAGATCATGGACCTGTATTCACCTGTGTCTTTGTGTGATGTATGGGTTTGTTGTCTCTGAGGGTGAAAGGGATTTGTAACTGTGCTGTGGAAGTACCTCGGAGTGCAGAGAGTTTCATTTAGGAAAATCTTTGGGTTTGTATGAAGGCCTTTTCTGGGCCAGTAGTACCTTTAATAGTATACGAAAGTTAAATGATAGTTACTGATGTGTATCTTTGAGCACTCACTCAGTGATATACACTGGACATTGTAACACACAATCCTTATAACAACTATGTGAACTGATTTTACCCCTGACTCAAGTTTGGCATCTGCCCAGGGTCACCCAGACACAGCCCTCACTGAGTTCAGGTCTGTCTGATTCTAAATCCTGTTTGCATTCCACTTTGAACTTCCCTGGTGGCTTAGACAGTAAAGCATCTGCCTACAATGCGGGAGACCCGGGTTCAGTCCCTGGGTCAGGAAGATCTCCTGGAGAAGGAAATAGCAACCCACTCCAGTATTCTTGCCTGGAAAATCCCATGGATGGAGAATCCTGGTAGGCTACAGTCTGTGGGGTCGCAGAGAGTGGACATGATTGAGCGACTTTAATTTACTTTACTTGCTACTGTGCAGTCCTACAGCACACAGGAAACATCTTGATTTAGAAGCATGAACACAATGAGGCAGCATAAAGCACTGGAAAAGCTCCTGGGAAAGAAGTCAGAAGAACTAGGCTCAAAGATTGACCTTTATTTACTCTCTTGACAAATTAGAAAATCATTGTGAACTCATCTTTTCTATGTGCAAACTATTGAGCTCTCTTAAGTCATCTGGACATTCTGTTAGAATTCCTTTAGAATTTATTCTAAATTCTAAAATACTGAACTGTATTAACTATCAGCCAACACTTTGCATGGGCTTCTAGTGAGTCTTATGTAATATCACATAATATTATGACAAATTTCAGTATGTTAAGGACTCAGATTGGAATAGTTTATCTTTAATTCTTTTTTTTTTTAAACTATTAAGTAAAACATTATTTACACTTAATTTTTTTAGTTACAAAAAGACTTTTTAAAGTTGATGTAGTTCTTTATAGCTTTTTTCTATGACTAGAGAAACTTTAAAATGTACTTGAGGTTAATTTTTAGACTTTTGAATGCTTCAGTGATACTTCAGTATTGACAAGAAATGACCTTAAACAATGGTTGTTTTTATTACCATTATTAATTTTCCTGGTCTTTTGTGTTATAATAGCTGCTCTCCTTTGGTGAAAAGAACTGTGTGTTCATCAGTAAAGTTGTGGTACACGTAAGGCAAGTCTCGGCACATTCTTCAGCAGGCTCTCCCACTCTAGGATCAAGGATAGACCTGGAGAGGGTCCAAACCATCATGGAGTCCATGGGGTCAAAGTTATCACCTGGAGCTCAGCAGTTGATGAATATGGTGAGATTCCAGCAGCAGGTGAGTAGGAATGGGTTTCTTTCCAGAAACCATTACAATTCTTTAAATGATAGCACTTTATTACAACATGTGGTGACATAAATTTTTTCCTTTTAGCTTTTATTATTGATTTCCCTGTTATCTTTACTGACTTATGTAAAAATTGCAGCTTGCAAAAAAAATGGTTTTTCAGACTTCACAATTTTCTGTGAATTCTCTAGCTCATTCATTCAGCAAGCATTTACTTAGCCCCTTTTTCATAAATAATGCACTGTTTCGATTACTTAAAAAAGTTCTAAGGTGAATTAGTCTACAGCCTGTCTGTAAGGATTTCTATAGACTTAATAGAGAACTCAGGGCATGTAAGTGGGGAATGTTGAGAAACACTGATGGCTGCTGCTGCTAAGTCGCTTCAATTGTGTCTGACTCTGTGCGACCCTGTAGACAGCAGCCCACCAGGCTGCCCCGTTCTTGGGATGCTCCAGGCAAGAACACTGGAGTGGGGTGCCATTGCCTTCTCTGTGAGAAAGACTAGGAAAGGGTTATTAAAGAAAGTGGCATTTTATCTGGGCCTTTAAAGAGAAAGGGTGGGATTAAGCAAGTGAATTTGGAGAGATGCAACTTAAGAGAGAATAGTTCAGATTAAATCTTCAGTGCTGGAAGGAGTAGGATGTAGCTAGGAATGGAATAGAAGTTCATTTCTCTGGAGTGAAGATATGATAGGAGAAGCTTCAGGTGGACTGGGGCTGGATCATAGAGGATTTTGAATGCTGTTATAAAGTTTGTGGGTGTCTTTTAGCTTTGCATGACAAAATGTGGTCCACTGGAAAAGAGAATGGCAAACCACTTCAGTATTCTTGCCTTGAGAAACCCATGAATAGTATGGAAAGGCAAAAAGATAGAATACTGAAAAATGAACATATACTACTGGATATCAGTGGAGAAATAACTCCAGAAAGAATGAAGAAACAGAGCCAAAGCAAAAACTACGCCCACTTGTGGATGTGACTGGTGATAGAAGCAGGGTCTGATTCTGTAAAGAGCAATATTGCATAGGAACCTGGAATGTTAGGTCCATGAATCAAGGCAAATTAGAAAGTGGTCAAACAGGAGATGGCAAGAGTGAACGTCGACATTTTAGGAATCAGAGAACTAAGATGGACTCGAATAGATAAATTTAACTCAGATGACCATTATATCTACTACGGTGGGCAAGAATCCCTTAGAAGAAATGGAGTAGCCATTATGGTCAACAAAAGAGTCCAAAAGGCACTATTTGGATGCAATCTCACAAACGAAAGAATGACCTTTGTTCATTTCCAAGGCAAATCATTCAGTATCACGGTAATCCAAGTTTATGCCCCGAACAGTAACGCTGAAGAAGCTGAATGGTTCTATGAAGACCTACAAGTCCTTTGGAACTATCACCCAAAAAAGATGTCCTTTTCATTATAGGGGACTAGAATGCAAAGGTAGGAAGTCAAGAAACACCTGGAGTAACAGGCACAATTGGCCTTGGAGTACACGATGAAACAGGGCAAAGGCTAATTGAGTTTTGCCAAGAGAAGGCACTGGTCATAGCAAACACCCTCTTCCAACAGCACAAGAGAAGGCTATACACATGGACATCACCAGATGGCCAACACTGAAATCAGATTGATTATATTCTTTGCAGCCAAAGATGGAGAAGCTCTTTATAGTCAGCAAAACCAAGAGCGGGAGCTGACTGTGACTCAGATCATGAGCTCCTTATTGCCAAATTCAGACTTAAATTGAAGAAAGTGGGGAAAACCACTAACCATTCAGGTATGAACTAAATCAAATCCCTTATGATTATACAGTGGAAGTGGGAAATACATTTAAGGGACTAGATCTGATAGTCAGAGTGCCTGATGAATTATGGACGGAGGTTTGTGACATTGTACAGGAGACAGGGAGCAAGACCATCCCCAAGAAAAAAAATGCAAAAAAGCAAAATGGCTATCTGAGGAGGCCTTACAAATAACTGTGAAAAGAAGAGAAGTGAAAAGCAAAGGAGAAAAGGAAAGATATACCCATTTGAATGCAGAGTTCCAAAGAATAGCAAGGAGAGATAAGAAAGCCTTCCTCAGTGATCAGTGCAAAGAAATAGAAGAAAACAATAGAAGGGGAAAGGCTAGAGATTTCTTCAAGAAAATTAGAGATACCAAGGGAATATTTCATGCAAAGATGGGCTCAATAAAGGACAGAAATGGTGTGGACCTAACAGAAGCAGAAGGTATTAAGAAGGGGTAGCTAGAATACACTGAAGAACTGTACAAAAAAGATCTTCATGACCCAGATAATCACGATGGTGTGATCACTCACCTAGAACCAGACATCCTAGAATATGAAGTCAGGTGGGCCTTAGGAAGCATTGCTATGAACAAAGCTAGTGGAGGTGATGGACTTCCAGCTGAGCTATTTCAAATCCTAAAAGATGATCCTGTGAAAGTGCTGCACTCAATATGCCAACAAATTTGGAAAACTCAGCAGTGCCCACAGGACTGGAAAAGGTCAGTTTTCATTCCAATCCCAAAGAAAGGCAATGCCAAAGAATGCTCAAAGTACCACACAATTGCACTCGTCTCACACGCTAGTAAAGTAATGCTCAAAATTCTCCAAGCCAGGCTTCAGCAATACATGAACTGTGAACTTCCAGATGTTCAAGCTGGTTTTAGAAAAGGGAGAGGAACCAGAGAACAA
>NW_011495018.1:8754653-8758627 GCF_000754665.1 Bison bison bison | reverse complement strand
GAAAAACATCTATTTCTGCTTTATTGACTATGCCAAAGCTTTTGACTGTGTGGATCACAACAAACTGGAAAATTCTGAAAGAGTTGGGAATACCAGACCACCTGACCTGCCTCTTGAGAAATTTGTATGCAGGTTAGGAAGCAACAGTTAGAACTGGACATGAAACAACAGACTGGTTCCAAATAGGAAAAGGAGTACATCCAAGCTGTATATTGTCACCCTGCTTATTTAACTTCTATGCAGAGTACATCATGAGAAACGCTGGACTGGAAGAAGCACAAGCTGGAATCAAGATTGCTGGGAAAAATATCAATAAGCTCAGATATGCAGATGACACCACTCTTATGGCAGAAAGTGAAGAAGAACTAAAGAGCCTATATGAAATTGAAAGAGGAGAGTGAAAAAGTTGGCTTAAAAGCTCAACATTCAGAAAACGAAGATCATGGCATCTGGTCCCATCACTTCATGGAAAATAGATGGGGAAACAATGGAAACAGTGGATGACTTTATTTTTTGGGGCTCCAAAATCACCGCAGATGGTGACTGCAGCCATGAAATTAAAAGACGCTTACTCCTAAGTTATGACCAGCTTAGCATATTAAGAAGCAGCGACATTACTTTGCCAACAAAGGTCAGTCTAGTCAAGGCTATGGTTTTTCCAGTAGTCATGTATGGATGTGAGAGTTGGACTATAAAGAAACCTGAGCACCGAAGAACTGATGCTTTTAAACTGTGGTGTTGGAGAAGACTCTTGAGAGTCCCTTGGACTGCAAGGAGATCCACCAGTCAATCCTAAAGGAGATCAGTCCTGAGTGTCCATTGAAAGGACTGAGGTGAAGCTGAAACTCCAATAGTTGGCCACCTGATACGAAGAGCTGACTCATTTGAAAGATTGAAGGCAGAAGGAGAAGGGGACAGCAGAGGAGGAGATGGTTGGATGGCATCACCAAGTCAGTGGACATGAGTTTGGGTAAACTCCGGGAGTTGGTGATGTCCAGGGAGGCCTGGCGTGCTTGCTCCATGGGGTCACAAAGAGTCAGACATGACTGAGTGACTGAACTGAACTGATTACGTGTAAAGATGGGTCAGCAGGAAGTGAGGCTGCAAGATGGAAAACATCTGTTATTTCTCATCCAGATGAAGGTTAAAGAGGGCCTAAACTTGAAGGAGGAACCTGGTGCTGGGCTGTGAGATGCTACAACAGTGGTACTGGTGGGACTTGACCATAACTTAGTATGAATTTTGTGGGAGAAAAACAATCCAGTGAGAAACTAAAAGTTTTGAAGATGCTGATACTAATAATACACATGGAACACAACAGAGGGAGTGACTTGGGGAAAAAGGAGTTTAATTTGGAAGTATTGAATTTTAGGTGTGAAACTTTAAAACAAGAACAAATTAAAAAATCAGATAACTTCTGTGAGATTTGCCAATATTAATTTAATAGGAGTATCACTGGAGGGACTTCCCTGGTGGCTCAGATGGTAAAACGTCTACCTACAATACAGGAGACCGGGTTCAATCCCTGGGTCGGGGAGATCCCTTGGAGAAGGAAATGGCAACCCGCTCCAGTATTCTTGCCTGGAAAATCCCATGGATAGAAAAGCCTGATAGGCTACAGTCAATGGGGTCGCAAAGAGTCGGACACGACTGAGCGACTTTCTTTCTTTCTTTCATTGGAGGGACGGGCAGACTTAGGAGAACAGGAGAGCTGGTGATGATCTTGGAAACCTCAGAATGGAGAGCTTCCAAAAGAACAGAGTCCATCCTCTTCGTTCTCTGGTACAGTGATCTCACCTGCACAGCTCAGGAGGTTCCTAACAGATGCTCCTGCTCCAGTGCTCCCTCTCCACAGAGCAACCAGGATGATCTCAGAGGGTCCATCAGACTCGACTTCCCCTGTGTAATGTCCCCGAACTGCTTCCCCTCACCCCAGAGTTAATCCAGATTCCTCACCCTCTCATCTCAGATCTGGGCCGTCGTTCCCTCCTCAACACCATCTCCTGTCACATCTCCTCAGATGCTCGTCTCTGGACATTCTGAGGTGTGTGTTCCCCAGATATCCACCTGTGCTCCCACCTCAGGACCTCTGCACTCTTAACTGTTCTCTTTGGCCAGAATCCCCTCTTCTCGATCTTAGCAAGTCTGCCCTTTTCTTGTTCTTTCAGCCTCATCTTAAATGTTCCATCTTGAGCGATACTGTCCCTAACCACCCTGTTTAAAATAATTAGCCTCTTCCTCCAAATCTCTATCATATTTTCATCAGAGCTTTCTTGACTATTTTTGTTTTCATGTATTGTTCTGTTTATCTCACTCATATATAAACTTCATGCAAATAGGACCTGGCTGTCTTGTTTATGGCTCCAGGTAAGTACATAATATATATGCCCTTCAGATTATCAACAAGTACTCCTCAGAGATCTTCAGGGAGTCGATTTGAATAATGATAAGGTGAAAGTGTTTAGTTACTCAGTCATGTCCACCTCTTTGCCATCTCGAGGACTATAGCCCTCCAGGCTCCTCTGTCTATGGGATTCTCCAGGCAGGAATGCTGAAGTGAGTTTCCATTTCCTCCTCCAGGGGATCTTTCCCACCGAGGGATAGAACACAGGTCTCCCACATTGCAGGCAGATTCTTTACTATCTGAGCCACCAGGTTGGGTGATAAGATGTAAAGTGTCTCATGAGCTCTGTAACTATCTGTTGAGTATAAAGTAAGAATGTTTCATAATCAGAACCCCTCCTCCTGTGGAAGGGGTGTGAAGACACATACTCTTTAGAACCTTCATGTGTTAATTGGGGCAGGGCTTGTCCAGAAGGGGAAAGGAAGGATCTGAGAGCAGCTTACCGGCCTCTCCCTGTTTTGCCTGTGCCTTGTGAAAAATTTTATTAAAGTGATTTCTTATTTTTTTTGTTTTGAAGTTCAGATGTGCTGATTGTTTTTGCTTAAGCAGTTTAGAATAATTGAGTGGGAATTCTGTCTCTAAATTCCTGGTATATGATTGTCATTTAAAGTTATCTGAGTGAAAGCTGTGAGAAAATATATTTTCTCAAAGAAAACATATTCAGTTATTCAAGATTTTTATTGTTTACCTTTTACATCTTTAAAAAAATAAGATATTTTTTCTTGCTTTTTCAAAGTGATACTTATACACGCACATTCTTTATAATTAAAAAAACTAAAGATGATCTTCAGAAATCCTACAAGATGTTCATAAAAAATTTTTCAGAAATCTTGGAGTATATGTATACATATATGAAATTAAATATACATGTATAAGTATATGGACACAATTCTACATAAATGCTTTCATGATTTTTAGCCTGCTGTATGTTTTTTCGCACATGTTAATAGCATATGACATGTGCCCTAAACAATCAGTTCATATGAATCATTTTATACATATTTTTCTGCCTACTTTAAAAAAGGTGTGATGTCCCTTGCAAGGCAACATATGACAGCTCAAGAAAATTAAGAATTGAATAAAGGCAAACAAAAGAAGTAGGATAGCCACCAGCATCTAAAGTTAGTTCATTTACTGCACTGTCGTATAGACTAACCTGTGAATTTCTCAACATTTAATACAAAGTAAAAAGTCACCTTAAGAGCTTTTCTCTAGAAGAATATGACTAATTTTTATGATCAGTGAATTTCTTGAAATAATATTATATCAGAAAAGAAAAATTCATATAGCAGATGCCTTAATTGCATTTACATTTTTCTAATTAAAATTTTTGGCAAATTGTCATTTACAGTTTTGACATTAATTCCACTGTTTATGTAATTGCAATTTTGTAGAATTTTCAATTTTTTATCATAAAGTTTTCTTGTAGTATCAAAATTATGCTACCACCAAAAATAATCGAATTTTGCCTTTATGATTGAGTAAAGCTTCTTTTCACCAAAGGAGAGTGGTCTAATTTTTAAATTTTATAAGTATGATTGTATATAATCATTCTTTAGAAATAATTTAA
>NW_011495018.1:8753107-8754553 GCF_000754665.1 Bison bison bison | reverse complement strand
GAAATAATTTAATATTTACTTAAAACTTGCATTCAATAGAAGAAGATAAAATTTTGTTATAAAGGGAGTTTCTCCACTGGGCAGTTCAGTAGAAGTTCCTTGGGGCCCTATTGCTCCCACATACCAACTTCCCTGGCTCTCATTATTCGTATGTCCTGTTGTATTTTCCCTAAAGTATCACCGTCTCCATCCACAGGATTTCTTTCTTTCTTTGTTGTCTATCTCTCCCTGCTGCCTAGATTGTACTGTCCACACATCAGTGATTTTCTTTTTTTATTCACTGGCTTATTTCCAGGGCCTGAAACAGTACCTAACACAGAGTAGATTTCTGGAAAATATTTGTTGAATGAGTAAGTTTGAGGCTCACTTAATCCAAGAATCATTTTTCAAATATCCAGAAAATATATGGACTGAGTGTCTTCACCTAATCTTGAATAATACTTTTCTTAGTCTCTCATACAAGGTATTGAACAATAATATCACTGTGAGATGATATTCCCTGATAAGTATCTCTAGTAGAGATCTGGGTTTAGAATTTAGGATGGCACCATAAAATGTAACAGTTAGCTAGGCTAGAGGTAGTTTTGCTTTTCTCTTGTGGAAAAATTGAAGAACATAGCAAGAGTATGCCTCCCTGTAGGAGACCTTGTAACCTCCTATCAGATGTGAGCCGGTCTTCTCAGGAACGAATATAGCCTAGCTGGTTGAGTTGAGGCCACAAAACATAATCATTACCCTATAAATTATTACAGCAGACATGGCCAAAAGGTAGCTACCTCATTTCAATCACTGAAAATGTTAAAAAAAAAAATGCAGACTTTTAAGTATATAAGTATAACATCAAACTTTAAGCAAGTAACTATCTAGTCTATCTTCCAGTGAAAACAAACTGTATTTCTTTAGGGTGGCCTACATTTGTGACAGTACGCAGATGATTTTTAATTCTAGGAAAATTGTCAATTATTGTGACTCATTAGAAAATACCATAGCTTAAGGAGGGCTTTGTAGTAGAAACATTAAAATATGCCTGTGCAATTTTACTAAGTATGCTTGTATTTACTTGAAGATTTTCCTTAGCAAAACTACACTGAAATGACTAGAAGTCCTGACTCTGGAGCTGGGTGTCCGGGGTTCCAGTCCTAGTTCTGCCACCAATGAACGTGTTACCTTGGCCGAGTTAGCTTTAGTCTTTTCTCCTCAACTCAATACTGGGACAGTGGCTGTGGCCTGCTCCACGTGAACGTTCTGAGGCTCAGATGGAAGAAGGCACCTTGCCTGACTCGAGGTCACTCCAGAGTTAGCTGTCACTATCATTAATGTTCCTGCTCTTTCCTCATCTGCCTTCCTTAGAATTGTGTTGCCATCGGAGAGCAGCTCCAGTCGATTCTGGGAAACACGGGACACAAGCACGTGATGGGGCTGCCGTCCTCGTCTACTCCGGGAGCC
>NW_011495018.1:8745468-8752895 GCF_000754665.1 Bison bison bison | reverse complement strand
GGTGACAGCTCACACATACCTAACTCCGAGTTGCTGCCTTTTCTGCAGAATTTGTGTGGCCAGGTGAGCCATCTCCGGGTGGGACCCGGCACCAAGTGGCAGGACAGCATCACCAAGCCTGGCGGAGGCGCCGGGGGTGTCACGTAAGTGTTTAGACCCGTGTGGTCGAGATGGGGTGTGGGGGAGGGTGCGGAGGCAGGTGGGGGAAAGAGGTTTGTTTCAGTAGCTTCTGCCTGAACTTGTTTGCGGAGAGAACTGTGGGAGCTTTGACATTTCACCATTGACACACGTAGAAGAAAGAAATATTCTGCAGAGTAGAATGTGTTGCTTTGAAAGAAGTGTGTAAATTGGAGGTGCCGAGCACTTCTCAGGCCTTTGGTGGGAGGAGTATAAGCGGCAGACAAGGGTCGGAGTAGAGAGTTACCTGTATGAAGGGAGAGGAGCTGTGGTAGCCATGATGTGCACACTGTTTGCCTGATTGTATGAAGTGAGCCATTGCAGTGGATTTTCCTTGTAGATCATGTGTGACCAGGCTAATTTTGGAGTCATCCAAACAGTTTTCAGCTAATTATTTATAGTATACAGCCTCTTATCCTCTGGTTTCATAATTCCAATTTTTTCCAGTCCTGCTCTGACTAAGTGGCAGCTATTTAGTATGTTCCCCATCCTTTATATAAATGGAATGTGTCCAAATATTGCACTGGAATTCAGGACTCTAATCATAGTCCTGGCTTAACTATTTGAGTTAACTATTTCAATCTTTGGAATTATACTTTTATTACGTATAAAATGAGGTAGTTCTGTTGGTTGAATTTTTTTTTAATGTTCCAATAGCATTCAGTTTGAGGAGTTTAATAAGTTATTGAAACAAAAAAGTGGTTCTTACTTGAGAAGGACAAGGAAAGATAACAGTAGTCTTTAAATTACTTTAACATTAGGTTGGTGCAAACTTAATTGTGGTTTTTGGACCGTGAATTTTAAATCATTATAACTAAGCTCAAATACATCTTTATTAGTCAGAGTAGGAACCACTACAATCAACATATTTTTACCAACTAGAAATAAGTTTGTTTATTCCTGTAGTGTAAAAATCTGTGCCTCTGGATCCAACAAACTCTTGGAAAGCATTTTCTGCCTCTTGCTGGTTGTGGAAGCATTTTCCCTGCAAAAAGCCATTGAGATGCTTGAAGTGGTAGTCGGTTGGCAAGAGGTCAAGTGAATATGGCAGATAGGCAAAACTTTGTAGCCCAGTTTGTACAGCTTTTGAGGCATCGGTTGTGTGATGTGCACTCAGGTGTTGTCGAGGAGGAGAATTGGGCCCTTTCTGGTGACCCGTACTGGCTGCAGGGGTTGCAGTTTTCGGTGCACCTTATCGATTTGCTGAGCAATCAGATGTAATGGTTTTGCTTGGATTGGGAAAGCTGTAGTGGATCAGATGGGCAGCAGACCACCAGGAGTGACGATGACCTTTTTTTGGTGCAAGTTTGGCAATGGGAAGTGATTTGGAGCTGCTTCTCAATCCAGCCACTGAGCTGGTCATCACTGGTTGTCTTATAAAATCCACTTTTCATCATGTCACAATCCAATCGAGAAATGGTTTGTTATCATTACATGTAGTAAGAGAAGATGATACTTCAAACCATTTTTTTTTGTTTTTGGGCAGCTCACAAGGCAAGCACTTATCTAGCTTTCTCACCTTTCCAATTTGCTTCAAATGTCAAATGATCATAGAATTGTTGACGTTGAGTTCTGAGGCAACTTTCTTGGGTAGTTGTATGAGGATCAGCTTCAGTGATTGGTCTCAGTTGGTCATTGTCAACTTCTGTGGCCGGCCACTGTGCTCTTCATCTTCAAGGCTCTTGTTTCCTTTGCAAAACTTCTTGAATCCCCACTGCACCATATATTCCTCAGGAGTTCCTAGACCAGCTGTGTTGTTGACGTTGGGAGTTGTCTCTACTGCTTTATTTTCCATTTTGAAGTGGAATAAGAATGTATTCCATTATCAAACAGCAGGTTTCAACAATGCAAAACTGCAATTACTTGTGCACCAACCTAATACTTTAAAAGTATTAAATTACTTTAATACTTTAGACTTCCTTACTTCCTAATTATCAGAGAATTTCTTTCGTCATGAATAGGTTTCTGTCAAATATTTTTCCTATGGCCATTTATATGATCATGAATTTTCTTCTGTAGTCTGTTCTTATGGTGAATTACGTTAATTTCAAAACTTAAACCCACCTTGCATACCTAGAGTAAATCCCACTTAGTTGTGGGCTGTAATTTTTATACAATGTTGGATCTGATTTGCTAATATTTTGTTGAGTATTCTTGCATCTAATTTATTAGAGGTACTGGTCTGTAATTTTCTTGTCCTGTCTTTGGTTTTTCCTGTGAGGATAATACTGGCCTCATAATATGAGTTCCACATCTTAAAAGAGCTTGTGTACAACTGGCATTATCTCTTCTTAAGGTGTTTGGTATTGATAGGAGTCCTCAGTGCAACCAGCTGGGCCTGGATATTTCTTTCTCAGAGACTGTTAAATTACAAATTCAGTTTTTAACAGTAAAGTTGTCAGTTCTCCCCATTGATATGAAGATTTAATGCAATACATACTAAAATTTCACAATATTTTGTAGACATAGGATTATTTTAAAAATTCTATGAAAAGCAAAAGAGGAAAAATAGCTAAGACAACCTTGAGAAAGAAGGATGAAGTGGGAGGAGTCCCTCTTCCAGTGACGAGTCTTCTACAGCGAGAGTATCAAGACAGGGCAGTGATGGCGGAGGGGCAGACACAGGGGTCAGTGGAGCCCAGTAGAGGGTTCAGAGGTAGACCCACACAGGTGAGCTCAACTGAGTTTTGACAGAGGTGCAACAGCAGTTCAGTAAAGGAAGAAGAAAGAGTCTTTCTGACTCATGGTGCTGGAGCAGATGGATATCCAAAGAGCAAAAAGTGAACTATGACCCAAACCTCGTACCTTATACAAAACTTCACTCAAAATGGATCAGAGCTGTACGTGTCAAACATGAAGCTATGAAAGTTTTCTAATAATCCATAGGAGGCAGTCTTTGGGCACCTAGACGAGATTTCTTAGATATGACACGAAAAGCAGGATAATTGAAAATATATTGAACCACATGAAAATGCAAAATTTTGCTCTGTGAAAGACTCTGGGGGCTTCCCAGTGGCTCAGTGGTAAAAAATCCACCTGCTAGTGCAGGAGACAAGGGTTTGATCCCTAATCTGCCAAGATCCCACATGCCGCGGGGCAACTGAGCCTGTGTACCACATCTATTGAGTCTGTGCTCTAGAGCTCGGGAGCCACAACTGCTGAAGCCCCTGTGCCCTAGAAGCCACTGCACCGAGAATCCTGCATACCACAGCTAGGGAGGAGCTCGGCACAACTAGAGAGAAAAGCCCATGCAGCAACAAAGACCTAGCACAACCAAAATAAATAAAAAAGAATTAAAAAAAAAAGACTCTGTGAAGTGGAATAAGATACTAATTCCAAACTGGGAAAAAATTTGCAAATCACAAGTCCAATAAATGACTTACATCTAAAATACAGAAAGGGCTCTTAAAACTCAAAATTAAAAAGTCCAGCTAGCACATGGGCAAAAGACAGAGAGAGACATTTTACCAGAGAGGATATACAAAAGCAAATAAGCACATGAAAAGATGTGCTATTGACCTCGTGGCTATTAAGGAAAGGCACATTAAAACCACATGATACCCTCCACAGTTATTCAAATGGCTGAAATAAAAAGTGTAAAATGGTGACAATACCAAATTCTGATGAGGATGTGGAGAACCAGGACCTCTCATACATTACTCATGGAGATGTAAAATGCTACAGCCACTCTAAAAAATACTCTGGCAGTTTCTAATAACTAAGCGTATTTAGGTACCATGTGCCTCAGCAGTCATGCTCCTGGGCATTCATTCCAGAGAAAAGAAAACATCTGTCCACATAAAAGCCTGTACACAGTTGTTCATAGAAGCTTCTAGTGATTTAGTAAGGTGGTGTGGATTAAAAAAAAAACAAATACACAACTATTTCAGTTGTACCATTGCTTAGGGAAGTACTTAGAAGACCTTAAAAAAATTCACAAGATGACTTTAGATTTGGAGCTCAAAATAGAAAAAGACCCTTTCTATCTAATGATCTATTCTTTGAGGGTAGAAGTTCCATCATCTTCATTTTTATGCTCTCACTTCACTTTGTGCTTAAATGTTTAATGAATTAAAGAAATAAGAAGGCTTTGGGCATTCAGTGTTGTGGTCCCCTGCTGGGTATGTGTTGGAAATATGTTGCAAGGAGACAGAATATAGTTATGGAGACAAATTTCAAAGTTGTGGCTACTTTATTGTACTGCAGTTTGGTTGTTTTTGTTAAATATTAAGGAAAATTGTTACATTAATATTTAAATTTACTTCTAGACTCGAAGAGCAATCCATTTGTTCCTACTTGGAAAAGATTCTTTCTAAAAATTTGGAACTGATGGAAAAGAAACTTACAGACTACATTGATCAGCGAATATATAAACTCCAGGAGCACATAGATAATAAGATGGCTTTGTTAATGGACTTGCTGCAGCGTCCTAACTCCCCACCCTCTGGGATGCCTCTGAGACATTATGACTCTGGAGAAGGACTTTCAAATGGAGAAAGATAAGCACTCAACATGTACAAAGTACTACAGCTATTTATTACATATTTATTATAATACCAAACCGCCAAGAGTTAAAGCAACTATTTAATGTCATTTGCGGATCGCTGTTTATTTGCATAAAGTGACCTCAGTGTCTTTTTACTGTACTGTTACTGTATATCTGGTACTGTACACTAAGATTTAATGTGGTAGGGCCATAAATTATTCTTGTTTCCCATATTTTTCACTTTTGTAAGAAATTCACATACACTTCTGGGTTGCTCAGATGTTCAGATTTTTTTAAGGATTTCTAAAGCATTTCATTAGTTTGTACTATATATGTGTTTGATTGGAGTACTCTTGTAATTTTTACAAAGACCTTATGTTTAGGGGTATATAAAGTGCTTAGAATAGTAAGTAATATTTTTTCTTTTTCTAATTAATTATTCTTATAAAACTGGGTACTTAAGACTTGCAACCTTTAATTTCAAATCACCATGTTACCTTTTTTATTGTTTATTTCAGATAAAAACTTAAATGTGATGTTTGGCATGTGTAAAACTGGTTTACATTGGGGCTGTTAATTTTGTGTTCTGTCACATTGTAGCTGTGGATGGAAAAGTAATAATTAGAACTGACCTATTCTTTGTTAGGCTTATTACTTTCAGATTCAGTGTTTGGTGTAAAATGAGAGAAGTCATCTTGTTTTATCTCAGTCAACCCAGGAAGCAGAAGAAACTCTCTGCTTTTCGGAACTGATACAGGCTCTTCTTTCCAGAGCCCATTTCTGTTTAATGTATGAAATGCTGAGATTCTGCATTGAAGCATTAAGGCACATAAATCAAGGAGATTACACTTCTCTCTGGCAGACTTAATTTTCAGAAACTATACCTATCATATATGTGTTGTTAGGTGATATATTTGCCTCTAAAAAATAAATGAATTCACTCTGGAAATTAAATGTTTTCACCTAAAACAAAAAGGATGGTTTACACTCATTTAGTATTTTGATGAATTTATTTCTTTGAAGTGAGAACTAATATAAAGTTTATTCATTTATAAATCACTCTGAAGTTAGGGACATGAGGTTGTTGTTCAGTCGCTAAGTTGTGTCTGACTCTTTGTGACCCCATGAACTGTAGCATGCCAGGCTTCCCTGTCCTTCACCATCTCCCGGAGTAGGATTGTACAATATATAACTTTTACCAGTCTTTTCCTAATTTATTAACAACCTATGTAGCCATTAGATGGCATTTCTTTTAGCGCATAAGAGAAATGCGTCTCACTTAAAGTTGAACCTCTCATTAATAGTTTACACAGCTTCTGATAATTGTGGTCTATTTTTTGATTCACAAATTGCTTAATATAACTAGAACACATATGCTGTGTTTTATAAAATAATTAAATACAATATTTATGATTATATATAATTCAGATGAGCTTTAATTCCTAATCTTCCATTTTTAAATTTTTTTCATGTTAATAAAGACCTAAATTGCATTTTAAATGTATTAGAGATTCATGTGTGTGTTTAGTCGCTCAGTTGTGTCTGACTCTTTGTGGCCCCATGGACTGTAGCCCCACTAGGTCCCTCAGCTCATGGAATTTTCTAGGCAAGAATACTGGAGTGGGGTGCCATTTCCTACTCCAGGGGGATCTTCCCAAACCAGGGATCATAGGTATTGATTTTCTTATATTTATAAATTTCTAAACATGTGTATATGTAATTGCTTTGTTACAGTCATTATTGCCTAAGGAAATACTGCCTGGATTTGCTCAAACGGGAGGAGCAGACCCACAGTATGTACAAAATCTCTATTAAAGTCTTATTTTTTCTAGTAACTTTTCTCCACTTGTAGGTGGCACAGCTGGTAAGTCCATTCTGGACAATGAGGGTTGGCAGATGCACCCATGTCAGGGTAGCCACGGCAGTTAGAGGTGGCGGCATGGGATGTGTGGGTGATCAAAAATGAGATCAGGAGACAGGTTATGTATTTTAATTTCCACACTGCCTCCCCTTTGAGGATTGTTTCACCTCCATCTTTCCTATGGTGACATATAAAGGTTTCCATACCTCTGTCATCACTGGATTTTCAGCCGTTTAGGGGAAGGACAGAGAGTGTACTTGCATGCTGCTGCCACATGACTTGTCGTGAAGAGTCGAGAGGCTCACTGGCGGCGCTTCCTCACTCAGCCCCAGCGTAGCTTTCCAGGCGCACCAGCCACCACCACCATGTGACCTGCTGTTCCAGCCTGTCCCTTCTTCCCAAGCCCCCTTGGGCTGTTGGCCCCAGTCCTGCACACTGACCCCCCACCTCTCCCTGCCCTCATCACAGTCACACTACTGTCCAAAGCTCAGCTCAGGTGCTCTCTCCATTCCTCAGCAAGTGGCTGGACAAGTGAAACCTAGAGACAACACTTAAGGCTCTTCTTAGGGGGACAAAGTTGGCTTAAAGCTCAACATTCAGAAAACTAAAATCATGGCATCCGGTCCCATCAGATCAGATCAGATCAGATCAGTCGCTCAGTTGTGTCCGACTCTTTGCGACCCCATGAATCACAGCATGCCAGGCCTCCCTGTCCATCACCAACTCCCGGAGTTCACTGAGACTCACGTCCATTAAGTCAATGATGCCATCCAGCCATCTCATCCTCTGTCGTCCCCTTCTCCTCCTGCCCCCAATCCCTCCCAGCATCAGAGTCTTTTCCAATGAGTCAGCTCTTCACATGAGGTGGCCAAAGTACTGGAGTTTCAGCTTTAGCATCATTCC
>NW_011495018.1:8721064-8745208 GCF_000754665.1 Bison bison bison | reverse complement strand
AAAGTCTGACACTGTTTCCACTGTTTCCCCATCTATTTCCCATGAAGTGATGGGACCGGATGCCATGATCTTCGTTTTCTGAATGTTGAGCTTTAAGCCAACTTTTTCACTCTCCACTTTCACGTTCATCAAGAGGCTTATTATTTCCTCTTCACTTTCTTCCATAAGAGTGGTGTCATCTGCATATCTGAGGTTATTGATATTTCTCCCGGCACTCTTGATTCCAGCTTGTGTTTCTTCTAGTCCAGCGTTTCTCATGACTTCATGGCCAAATAGATGGGGAAACTGGAAACAGTAGCAGACTTGTGGCAAATTTTATTTTTGGGGAGCTCCAAAATGACTGCAGATGGTGACTGCAGCCATGAAATTAAAAGACACTTACTCCTTGGAAGGAAAGTTATGACCAACCTAGACAGCATATTAAAAAGCAGAGACATTACTTTGCCAACAAAGGTCCATCTAGTCAAGGCTATGGTTTTTCCAGTAGTCATATATGGATGTGAGAGTTGGACTCTAAAGAAAGCTGAGCGCCGAAGAACTGATGCTTTTGAACTGTGGTGTTGGAGAAGACTTTTGAGAGTCCCTAGGACTGCAAGGAGATCCAACCAGTCCATCCTAAAGGAAATCAGTCCTGACTATTCATTGGAAGGACTGATGCTGAAGCTGAAACTCCAATACTTTGGCCACCTGATGTGAAGTGCTGACTCATATGAAAAGACCCTGATGCTGGGAAAGATTGAAGGTGGGAGGAGAAGGGGGTGACAGAGGATGAGATGGTTGGATGGCATCACCAACTCAATGGACATGAGTTTGGGTAAGCTCCGGGAGTTGGTGATGGACAGATTCTTGGCATGCGGCTTTCCATGGGGTCACAAGGAGTCGGACACAACTGAGGGACTGAACTGAACTGAAAGCAGTTTAGGTTGACTCAAGCATATGACGCATGTCAGATAGAGGAAAGGCTTGAAAAGGTAGTAGCCTGGGTCTGGCTCAGGAAAACCATCACTGCTTCACTGCAGATCTTTAGCACCAAGTTAGCAGCAGCTCAAGCAGGAGGGTGACCTGATTACCCTGAGCCTTGGGAAGAAGACCAGAGTAGAGCTTTGTTCCTGGCCTCACTTGCAGGATTTCCTGGCATCCTTCTTTGGGTGCTGTGCATGGATCAGTAGAACCACGTAACATCTGACTGTCTGATGAGTTAAGTCAGTTGCTACTCACTCGTTCTGCAGGCTTTGCCAGAATCAGCTGGGGAACTTGTTAATTGTGCAGGTTCTACAGCCCAACCCATTCTAAGGAATCACACCAGAGGGAGAAGCAGTCCCTGAACAGGGGCCTTTCAGAAGCTCTTAGGGTTCTCATTAGATGATGGGCTGAACTGGAACAGCTCGGCCCAGAGCCATCCCATCAGCCTCACCTGGGAACTGGTTGAAAGGCAAATTCAGCTTTTACCCCCAAATCAATGAATCAGAATCTATGTGGTGGGGCCCAGCAGAGAACCTGGTGAAGGTTGCATCAGATCAATCTTTTCACTTCCACACTTTGCATCTGGATCAAGCTCAGAAACAGAACACATCTGTGGCTGGATCAGAGCCACCATCAAAGGCGTCAGCTGCTCACAACAGCATCACAGTTTACAAAGTATTGATACGTCTGTCTGCACCGAAACCTCTCACACATTAACAGCCACCACCACCGTCAGACCACACAGTGTTCGTTATCTTTTCATATTTGAGACAAAACAACAGGCTCAGAGAGCTGAACTACTTTGCCAACCATTCTATCAAGTAAATGGAGGGAAAGGGCCTGGAATCCAGGACTCCTTTCCTTCTCTTGTTTCCATCCTCTGTTCTCTGTGCCCATGGAGGTCAGACTCCCCAAGACTCCAAAGGTACAGAACCCATGGGTTGATTCCCCCTGAATTTAATGTGAGTCCTGCTGACAAGCCCAGGCTAGCCCAGCACCAGTGGCAAGGTGGACAGTGCAGGAGCCCCCCGACAGCTGTAGCTAGGAGACAAGCTCTGCTCACTCCCTGGTCATGAGACTTCTCCCCTCCACTGATGGTGTGCCAGTTGGCAACCCAGAGGGGATCCCACCATAACAGTCACCTTTGCCCCCATGGGCCAGAGACTCCTTCTCCCACCTAGATGCACCCATGGCTCTAGCTGGGGGATCTCCAGTTCTTTCAAGCGGCACTGCTGGGGGCTTGGGAGCCCCGGTATCACCGAAAAAATGGATCAAAATAGCACCTGGAGGGACTTCCCTGATGGTTCACTGGCTAAAGCTCCACGCTTCCACTGCAGAGGGCATGGGTTCGAGGCCTGGTTGGAGGAACCAAGATCCCTCATGCCTAAAATCAAGTAAAAACAAAACGGCACCCAGAGTCTCCACTTTTCATGTTACTAGACTGGCCGGGTACAAGTAGCTTTATACATTTGACAGAACAGGTATCCTATTCAGCTTTGATTTGTCATCCTTTTAACTTGTATGAAAATCTTCCAATATCAATGAACATATGCTTGAATCCTAGTAAATGCCTCCGCATCATTTTATTGTGGTAACAATAAAATTTTATTGTAACATAAAGTCTTCAATAATCACACTCTTCAGTGTAAGAGTGTTTTTCAGCTCCCCACGTTTCTGTTTATTTTTTTCACTGAAATTTTAAACCTGCTTTTGATTACCAGTCAAAACCTGAAAATTATTGTAAGGGACATATGACCTGAAAAGGTAAAGACTTAGAATTAAGTGATTCAAAATGATCTTTCTGTTTCATGGGGGCTAAAATATACCTACACATGGAACAGAATTCAGAACTCCATGGAAGAGCTGGTGTCCAGAGTTGATGTCACACAGGCCGTGGCCCAATAGGGATCATAGGACCGAAGCTGGAGAGAGGCTGGGCTTCTAAAGTGAGCTCTTCAACCTTGCATCTTAAGTCCTCTAACGGGGATGATTCGATCTCTCTCTCTCAAATTACAGGTTTGATAAAATATCCTGTTCCCTGCAGGGCTTTTTGGTGTTATTTAAAAAAAAAATTTTTTTTTTCCAGTTGGACTTCATCCAGATCTAGAGGATTTAACTGTAGTAAGTATGTTTAGCAGTAGAGTTGTTTATGCTTCTTTCCTGACTCACTGGTCCCAAATTTCATTGTGTTAGGTTAAGCAAATTGCTTATTCCAGGCAAACGATTTCCTGGGAGAATAGGGGAAAAGAGCAGTAAGGCCTCTTGTCTCCTGTAGAGACAGAATGAGGAAAAAAAGTCTCCGTGAATCTCCTGAAACCATGAGATGGCGTGACACTTGTCAGTGGGAGAATTGAAAACCTTTTCCGTAAGATATAATCACTTATAAAATGGGTTTGTGTATTTTATTACACAGCCTAATGTTTTGAAACAGTCTTTCCCTGAGTCATTCCCATAAAATAGTATTTTTAAATTTGCTGGGCAGCAAGGGGCCAATCCTGACTCTTATCAGTAAACATATTTCATGAGACCCGGGTGGTTGGGAGTAAAGCCCTTTGCTCAAGTGCGGGCTTGTTTTCGACGGACAGCTGCATGTTACTGCCTGTGAAAGGAAAAGACTGTTCTCAAGTTTTCTGTTGATTGCGTTCCCTCTGGACTTCGTCTTTCAGTCCTTTTTCATCCATGAATAAACCCTTCACCCAACCTGGACCACTTTGGGATGCTAGGCTTCTGAGAAGATTCATGTTTCCATGCATAAGGAAGGCTCTGTGGTTTGGGTTCTGTGTCCCCTCTCTGAAGGAAGCATACTGTGGTTGCTAAGTGACTGGGAGGCGGGGGAGGGGGCGGGAGCTCACACTCACACTCACACTCACGGCTCACACTTCTCTGCCCAGGTGTGTGAGAGATGTTTGACCTCGAGATCATGATCGCCATTGGGAGCGCCTTACTGATTACAGCTTTCGTGCTCATAGGTGTCGTCATCGGTCTTTACTACAAAGTAGCCAACACGTTAAAGTGAGTGATGTGGGTAAGAGGGGCTAACACCCCCTCACATGGGATCCTGGGGCTCCGTGCTTGAGCGGGGTCATCCCGGGCCCTGTGGCTGCACCCTAGGTGAGGTCAGGAACAGCAGGAGGGTTTGAGAGGACTGAGGCGGGGAGGGTAGAATCTGGCTTTCTACCCCTTCTGGTCTGGGGCTGTGAGCTCACAAGGAGAATGTTCTCAGCTGCTGGGTCTGCACTGCTTTGCCATCCCTTGCCCTCCCTTACCCTCAGCGGGTTGATTGCACAGGATTGCAGACTGAAGATGGCATGACTGAGTCTGCCTCTGCTCACTCGGAGGATGGGCTGAGCTGATGTTCCCCCCACCTGAGTTGGGGAGCTCTCAGCGGGTCCTTGGTTCTGCGCACAGTGGGATGGGCCTGTAAGACCCTGGGGAAGCTGAGTTGTGTGAAGATCCTGGGGTTTGCCTCACCAGGGAGTGTAGATCTGAAAAGGGAGCGTTACATTTGGGGGAAAGGAGCCTTCAAATATGGGTGAGACTGGCCGTCAGAAGCAGTGGTGTTCCCACGCATTAACGTTCCAAGGAGGCAGCATGTTTGTTGAACAGAGTCCTGCCTCAAGCTTTGAATGACCTGGTTTTTATTTCCAGCTCCTCCTCTACTTGTATGTGTTTAATCAAGGCACTGTGCTTCTCCATGTCTCAGATTCTTTATGTGATAAGTGGGGAGAATACTTTAAAAAAAAAAAAACCAGCAGCCGTGTTCCCATTCTAGGGAAGTTCAGCCTGTGAGCAGGAAGGTAACCCCCAGCACCCGGGGGCGGCGGACTCAGCACCCTCCCGGGTTGTGCTCTGCACTTGGCGGACCTGCAGTGATCACCTGGGTGACCCGCACTTGCAGCTCACTTTCCCTCATTTGCTGGAACCTCATCTTACGTTTCTGGCACTCTTAGGAGAGGAAGGGGTTGGACAGGAACTTGGGATGAGGGCAGAGCTGCTTTCATCTCAGGCTGGTGTCAGGGGTTTGATTGGTTCCAGGCCCAAATTTTCCAGATCTCCCCCCGACAATTTTAACAGGTGGACTGAGAAGAAAAATTCTAATGCTATGCTCTGTGTATGTCTTTTCTTAAGTGCTGCAAAGACACCCATTGCTACGACCATTACCTGTAGTGATCAAGATAAGGTCACCGAGGCTGCAACCTCCACCCCCGAGTCTTACCCCAGCTTCCAGTGCTGTGAAGAATGTAACTTGCCTGCCAACTTTGATCCCCTGACATCGTGCTTCTGTGACATAAACAAGGGACTCAACACAGAATGAGTAATAGAAGGTGGTTATAAATACCCACTGCCACCATCTGACTAGTTACAGAAACAAGGACTCTGTCGTGAATATTTCCTCCTTATTTGTTATGAATATGTTGTATTTACATATAGTAAGCAAATATGTTTTCTTTCTTATTTCCATACCATGTAACATAAGATGTGCTGACTTTATGTCAGTGTTTAGTATTTAATTTTACATAGCATTTATGTTCTAGGCTTCCCAGGTGGCTCAGTGGTAAAGAATCCATTTGCCTAGCAGGAGACTCAGGTTCGATTGCTGGGTCGGGAAGATCCTCTGAAGAAGGATATAACAACACACTCCAGTATTCTTGCCTAGGAAATCCCATGGACAGAGGAGCCTGGCGGGCTACGGTCCATGGGGTTGCAGAGTCAGACACAACTTAGCAACTAAACAACAACAAATATCCTATTCTGCTTCTCTGGAGAATCCTAATAGAGTTGGAAAGGACATGAAAAGCACTTGCAAACTAGAGCATTTTTAATAACATGAAAAGTGAACAAATCCCCTCCCTTCATCTCAGGGCTTCCCTAGTGGGTCAGACAATAAAGAATCTGCCTGCAACTCAGGAGACCCAGGTTTGGTCCCTGCGTCAGGAAGATCCCCTGGAGAAGGGAGTGGCTACCCGCTCCGGTATTCTTGCCTGGAGAATCCCATGGACAGAGGAGCCTTGGGATCGCAAAGAATCGGGCACGACAGAGCGACTAACAGTTTCCTTCATCTCAGTGTATATTTATTTTCTTGAGCACCTTCTGGATTTAAAATAGTGGATTCAGCAAGACAAAATACAGATACAGAAGCTTTGGTTCCTGAATTCAAGTATCTGTTCAGGGTGCAAAATCATGCACTGGAAACTGGAAACCTGTAGGTCAAACGAGATTCGGAATCTGTTAGAGGCACAGCAAAGGGCATGGAGGCAGCAGAGGAATAATTAATGGGGTGGTGTGGCGGACAGGTGAGAGCCTTGGGAGGCTTTCAGGAGAGAAGACATTAGCATTTGAACAAGTGGAGGAAGAGATGGAGAGAAGGCCCAGGCTGAGGTGTGAAGCTGGCTGGCTGGAAGAGTGAGCTGGGCTGAGACAGAGATGGTGTCAGAGGCCATGCTAAGGGGCGTGGCTTCACCCTACCTTGGGGCCTCCCCCACTGAGTTGAGGGTAGATCTGTTAGGGGAACCACTTAGTTATCTTACAAAACAGGAGACCCTGGTAAGGAACACAGAAATAACAAGCTACCACCAACTGGAAGAATTCAGGAAAGGTTAAAAGGAGAGAGGAGGGACCTCCCTGGTGGTCCAGTGGCTAAGACTCTGAGCTCCCGATGCAAGGGCCTGGGTTTGATCCCTGGTCCAGGAAGTATATCCCACATGCAACTAAGACTGGGCACAGGCAAATTAATTAAAAAGACTGAGGAGTGTCTAAAACTTAAGACACCTTCAGACCTTGTAAAAGCTCATTTTTTTCTTTTCCATGTTAAGCTGAACAAATCACTTGACTATTTTATCATTTAAGATTAGGTGTGGCTATAACAAAATTTCAAATAACAGTGGCTTGAACAAGTAAGAATTTGATTTCTCTCCTCTTCAAGATGTCCAGCGGCAAGCGGCCAGGCTGGCCATCTTTGCCACATCAGGGGCCATGTTACTCTATGTGGGTTCTTTCCCCGAAGACACAGCATGGTCCAAGGTGACTGCTGGTTCTCTAACCTTCATGTTTAAATTCTAGAAAAGAAGAAGGTTGAGAAAAGCTGTGCCTTCCATTTCTCTTTAAATCCCCTGTGCTAGATATGACATGGTCTCAATTAGCCACAAGGGATGCTCAGAAATGTCGTTTTTATTCCAGTTGAGAATGTGTACTTGAATTTTGCTAAGTCAGTAGATGTCAAGTGTTCTCACCACACACACACACAAACACACACACACACACACACACACACACACACACAAATGGTAGCCGTGTGAGTGGTAACTATGTCAATCAACTTGATTTTGGTAACCATTTCATGATGTACACATACTAAAACATCATGTGGTATACCTTACATATATAAAATTTTTATTTGTTAATTCTACCTCAATAAATAATACTTACTGGGATTTCCTTGGGGTCCACTGGTTGAGACTTTGCCTTCCAATGCAGGGGGTGCAGGTTCAATCCTTGGTCAGGGAACTAAGATTCCACATGCCTCATAACCAAGGAACCAAAGCATAGAAGGGAAGTAGTATTGTAGCACATTCAATAAAGACTTTAAAAATGGTCCACATCAAAACAAAAAATAAAAAACTTTAAAAAGTGTTCAGTTCAGTCGCTCAGTTGTGTCTGACTCTGCGACCCCGTGGACTGCAGGCCTCCCTGTCCATCACCAACTCCTGGAGTTTACCCAACTCATGTCCATTGAGTTGGTGATGCCATCCAACCATCACATCCTCTGTCGTCCCCTTCTCCTCCCACCTTCAATCTTTACCAGCATGAGGGTCTTTTCAAATGAGTCAGTTCTTCTTATCAGTGGCCAAAGTATTGGGAGTTTCAGTTTCAACATTAGTCCTTCCAATGAACACTCAGGACTGATCTCCTTTAGGATGGACTGGTTGGATCTCCTTGCAGTCCAAGGGACTCTCAAGAGTCTTCTCCAACACCACAGTTCAAAAGCATCAATTCTTTGGTGCTCAGCTTTCTTTAGAGTCCAACTCTCACATCCATACATGACCACTGGAAAAACCATAGCCTCGATGGACCTTTGTTGGCAAAGTAATGTCTCTGCTTTTTAATATGCTGTCTAGGCTGGTCATAGCTTTCCTTCCAAGGAGTCTTTTAATTTCATGGCTGCAGTCACCATCTGCAGTGATTGTGGAGACCAAAAAAAAGTCTGTCACTGTTTCCACTGTTTCCCCATCTATTTGCCATGAAGTGATGGGACTGGATGCCATGATCTTTGTTTCCTGAATCTTAAGCTTTACGCCAACTTTTTCACTCTCTTCTTTCACTTTCATCAAGAGCCTCTTTAGTTGTTCTTCACTTTCTGCCATAAGGGTGGTGTCATCTGCATATCTGAGGTTATTGATATTTCTCTCAGCAATCTTGATTCCAGCTTGTGCTTCTTCCAGCCCAGCGTTTCTCATGATGTACTCTGCATAGAAGTTAAATAAGCAGGGTGACAATAGACAGCCTTGACGTACTCCTTTTCCTATTCGGAACCAGTCTGTTGTTCCATGTCCAGTTCTAACTGTTGCTTCCTGATCTGCATACAGGTTTCTCAAGAGGCAGGTAAAAAGTGTTATTTTTACTAAATACTATTTGTATAAGTATATCCCCCATCAGCCAGAGAGAAGAAAGAAAAATAGAGACTTCCGTGGTAGTCCAGCAGTTAAGACTTCGCCTTGCAATGCAGGGTGTGTGGGTTCAATCCCTGGTCAAGGAACTAAGATCCCACATACCTGTAAACCAAAAAACCAAAACATAAGAAACAGAAACAAAATTGTAACAAATTCAATAAAGACTTTAAAAAGAAGGCAAGATAAAAGTTAACCGTTAAGATTCCATGATGAAGTATGTGTTCATTCACATTCAGTTAATTTCTTTTAAAAACTGTCCTCCTTCAGGCTCTAAGAAATTTTTCCTCTTTGTGAACCCTGCATCACAATGTCATGCATGTGTTCTCCCCAGAGCTTCACACTGAGGACATAAAGTCCTGATAGCTAACCCTGTGATGGGGGAAACACAGTTCACTTCTAGCAACGTGGCCGAGTGGGGATCTCCCGGTGGGGAGCGGAAACCCACAAAGCCCTGATCCTGAAACTCAGCCCCAGTGAGGACGGCTCCTGGACAATAAGAGAGCAGAAAACAACACATCAGAATCATCTTTCCCCACTTTCAGCAAGTGGAGACTTTGATCTCTGAACAAGGAAGACTGAAGTCTCTGCCCACACTGAAAAATCTGTTAGTCAGCTGCTTATAGATGATGATGATGGGCATGGCTGATAAGTCACTGACTGATGGCTGTGCCCCCAGCTCGAGCTCACAGGGAGCTTGAGAACTTGTCTCGGATCATTCTGTTTATAAATGGGATGACCATTTACAGAGTTAGTAGCCAGCTAGTCTAGTTCCAGATTCTTGTCCCCAAGACACTGAACTTCTAGTTCTGGGCTTTTCTGTGCATTATAATCAGCAGGGGAGCTTCCCAAAACCTAGACCTATGAGCTGAACACCCTAGACTCAGATCACAATCTCCAGGGGTGGGACCCAAGAGCCAGTAGATTATTTTTAACCTTTTATTTTGAAATAAATATACATCTACAGGTGGTTTTGGTTTTTTTTGTTGTTTTTTTCTTTTTTGTAAGTGCCCAGGTGATCTCAGTGTGAGGCCAAGCTGAGAACAGGGCACTAAACTACAAGACTGTCTCAAGGTTTCATGAGAACTGCCTCAGTTAATCTTCTCAACAGCCTTCTCTCAGGGGCAGATGTGATCTAATTCCCAGTCAGTGGCTAAGAAAGTCCAGTGTGCTGTGCTCCCTCGCTCAGCTGTGTCCGATCCTTTGCAACCCCATGGACTGTAGCCCCCAGGCTCCTCTGTTGAATTTTCCAGGCTCCAATACTGGAACGGGTTGCCATTTCCTACTCTAGGGGATCTTCCGGACCCAGGCATAGAACCCACATCCCTTGTATCGCCTACGTTGGCAGGCAGGTTCTTTACCAGCTGAGCCACTGGAGAAGCCTGAGAAAGTCCAGAGAAGTCACTGCATGTGACCAAAGGCGCAGACTAATGGAAGGCGGAGACGAATTGACTCCAAGCAACCTACCTCCAGAGCCTGTACTCTTCCTTACCCTGTCCCAGTGGTTCTGAAACTGGACAGAGTATCAGAAGCACTTGCAGAGTTACTAAAAGCATAATTGCTGTGCCCTACCACACCCCCAATTTGATGACTCAAACAGGGTGGGTGGGGCCTGAGAATCTGCACAGGTAACAACTTCCCAGGAGATACTGATGCTGTCACACGTTGAGAATCACAGCCCTACACCACTGACATAGGCCTGCCTTCTCTTTAACCCTCAAGGAAATAAAAGAGAAGCGGGACTTTCAAATTGCCTGGAATTCTAGGGTTATTAAGAATCATATGACTCCCCTGGTGGTACAGTGGATAGGAACCCATGCACAGGGTACATGGGTTCAATCCCTGGTCTGGGGAAGATTCCACATGTGGAGCAACCAAGACCACACGCCACGGCGACTGAGCCTGAGTGCCCTGGAGCCTGTGCTCTGCAACAAGAGAAACCACTGCAATGAGAAGCCTGCGCATCACAACTAGAGACAGCCCAGGCGCAGCAGTGAAGACTCAGCGTAGCCAAAGACAGGGAAGAGGGAGATTAGCATCTAACTGTCACCTCCTGTGTGCCAGAGCTGTACTAGCTGCTTCATGTTCAGAGTATTAGAAACTCATACAAGATGGAAGCTGTGCTGTTCCCATTTTACAGCAGGGAAAACTGAGGTTATCAAAAATATTGAATCCCTCATGCAAAGTTAGACAGCAGTTAAGTGACCAACAAGGAAGAACTCAGATTTATCTATCCTGGTGTTTTTTCCTCTACATCATCATGGACTCATGTTCTCCAAGAACACTTAGAAAATGTCATAATGGTAGAATACTGAAACCCTGGGCTGCTGTCCAATGCAGGGCGTGGGACTGCCTTTAAGAAGGAGGAAGTAGTGATGTGAGGGCAGGAAGGGACAACGAGGAAGATGCTGTATTTGCTTTCCCTTGAGAGACGAGTCACTTCACCTTTCAATAGCCGTGGATTTCAAATGTCAAAGGAGATCAATTCAAAATAAGAAGGTTCTACACCAAAATCTACATGGGCACCTGGAACAGAGGATGGAGACAAGGAGAAGGAAAGGAGTCCTGGATTCCAGGCCCATCTTCCCCACATTTTTTTAAGAGAGAGATTTCGGTGTCTACAAAGTGGAAAATTCAGTTGAAGAATATTTGATATCAGGTCTTTTCAGTCTTGAACCTTTATATATCTTTTTGATATAACCATATTTCTGTTTCAGATGTAATCAAGGTGAGACTTGTAATATGAATCACATATCTGGAAGGAGGCATATTTTAAAATAATTTTAATTTTTGGCTTTGCCGGGTTTTTGTTGCTGCATGGGCTCTTCTCTAGTTGCAGCGAGTGGGCTTCTCAATGTGGTGGCTTCTCTTACTGCAGAGCACAGGCTTAGGTCATGCAGGCTCCAGTAGCTGCGGCTCCCAGGCTCTGAAGCACAGGCTCAGGAGTTGTGTGACACATGGGCTTAGATGCTCCGAGGCATGTGGGATCATCCCAGATCAGGGATCGAACCTGTGTCGCCTGCTTTGGCAGGCCGATTCTTTACCACTGAGCCACCAGGGAAGCTCTGGAAGGAAACATTTTGTAAATCAACAGACTACAACTACCAGGCGCTGTAAAACTGAACTAAAGGGTTCAGCGTGGAGTGACGGACATTTCTCCTGAACAACAATGGAAATACTATCTTACAGCTATGTATGTTGTCCCATGAATTAGAAAAGAATAGAAAAATACGCAAATTCTCGAGCGGCTATAGTGAGAGTATGTCCCATAGACTGTGCCACCTTTGTAGTGTGATACAAATGAATGAGTATGCAAATTAGTCCTCATTTGAAAGAACTGACCACAGTATCGAGTGCAAAACACCCCCTTTCATAAAGCATTTTAAGAAAAGATGGCTGAGGGAGGCAGGCTCAAGAGGAAGGGGATATATACACACTCACGGGCAGATCTGCGTCGTACAGCAGAAACCAACACAACACTGTAAGAGCAGTTATCCTCCAGTTAGAAAAGAACATTGAAAAGAAAAACATTCTGTTTCCTTAGACAAGCAGTTTCCAGAGTGGATACATTTATTTTTTAAATGTGAATCATCACCCTTCAACACACATGATAGTTATAATTTCTAAAAATTAAGCCTGCCTGAGAGAACTGAAATCTCTTTGATTCATATGCCTCAACCCCTCAATGCAGACCCTGAGAATTTCATGCTTTAAATATACAGAAAAGGGTTCTAGAAAGAGGAACCTGTACCAGTCCAGAAAGGAAAACAGTTCCTTGTTTCTTTTGGATTGACTGAGATAAAATAAAATAACTTCTCTCATTTTACATCAAACTCTAGATCTACAATAACATTCCTAACAAGGAACAGGCTAGCTCCGATCGGTGCTCCCCTCTCTACTGCGACACTGTACTGAAACCGATAATATCAACCTCAGTGTAAACTACTTTCACACATGCCAGACACTGCACTTTCCTCATTACCTGAGATAAACAATACGAAATGTAAATGAGTGATTTGAACGAAAGTTTCCAAGTCTTAAGGATCCAATTTTTCAAAAACAATCAATTAGAAAAAGAAAAAGTATCAAATACTCTAAGCATTATTTTTCAGACTCCTAAGACTGTAAAAAGTCTTTGTATAAAAAAAAGTACTTCAACGAAACACATATACAATACAAACTAAGGAACTGCTTTAGAAATCCTTAAAATCTTAAACATTTAATCCAGAAGTATACATAAATTTCAGTAAGAGTGAAAAATATTACAAACAAAAATAACTGAAGATCCCACCGTGTTAACCTAGTGTACAGTACTGGATTTACAGCGCGCGCAGGGAAACGAACACTGAGGTCACTTCACGTAAGTAAGTGGTAACATTTCAAAGTACATTAAATACTTGCTTTTCATAAATTTCTGGGGTGGGGTTTGGCTTTGTAATAAATATGTAATAAATATCTGTAGTACTTTGTACATGTTGAGTGCTTATCTTTCTCCATTTGAAAGTCCTTCTCCAGAGTCATAATGTCTCAGAGGCATCCCAGAGGGTGGGGAGTTAGGACGTTGCAGCAAGTCCATTAACAAAGCCATCTTATTATCTATGTGCTCCTGGAGTTTATATATTCGCTGATCAACGTAGTCTGTAAGTTTCTTTTCCATCAGTTCCAAATTTTTAGAAAGAATCTTTTCCAAATAGGAACAAACAGGTTGCTCTTCTACTCTGAAAATAAATTTTAAAAAATATTATGACAATTTTCCCTGGTATTATAACAAAACAACCAAAATACACTACAATAAAGCAGCCGATACACATTGCTGAAATTTGTCTCCACAACTACATTCTGTCTCCTTCCAACGTATTTCCAGGTTCTGGACACATACAATGTCGAATGCTCAAAGCATTATTATTGCTTCAGTTCTTTAAGTATTTAAGCATAAACTGAAATTAAGAATATAAAAATGAAGATGACAGAATTTCTACCCTCAAAAACAAGTGTTTAGATACAAAGGGTCTTTCTTTTTGGTTTTGCGCTCCAAATCAAAAGCAATCTTGCTTTTTCTTTAAGGTCTTTGTATGTCTTCCAAGTCCTTCCCCAAGCATTTTAACAGTTTTCTCTTTTCTTCATCTGAACAACCTTCTAAAGCGTTGGAAGGACGAGGACAGTGAATTTCAGAGTGTGGTCCACAAAACCCTAGGATCTCCTCATATTTTTCCAGGCATTCCATGAGGTCAAAAGTATTTTTTATAATAACACTAAGTTATCTGAACATGAATTGTACAATAAATGCACAATGAACTATCCAGAGGCCACACCGTGTACAAGGTCATTACTGTGACGACTAATTGCTATATGGTTGTGTATTCTGTTTCCTAGAATTCTTTAAGGTAGCAGGTTTAGGGTACAGATAAGTGTTTTTCTCAGAGGGAATTCAGTTTGGTTTTAAGTATTTCTACTGCGGTCTTACTAGCTATATTGAGTTATACATGCCATAAGGCAACATATATGAAACTACAACCCAAAGTCAATACAGTTTTACATACATGTGAAACAATACCATTCTCACTAAACTTTCTAAAAAGAAAATATGGTATTTTTTCAAAAAGATATTTATGTTACTATGTAATGGGTTTATTGTTATTTCTAAACTAATAAATATTTTTATATAGCCTACATAAATAAAAGTTCTTCGGAGTGCTCAATTATTTTTAAGAGGGTAAAGACCAAAAACTTTGAGAACCACTACTCTAGAATGTAGTGGTTTCTAGAACTCATGCATGGATGAGATAGTTGGACTGTAAAGAAGGCTGAGTGCCAAGGAACTGATGCTTTTGAACAGTGGTGCTGGAGAAGAGAGTCCTTTGGACTACACGGAGATCAAACCAGTCAAACCTAAAGGAAATCAACCATGAATATTCACTGGAAGGACTGATGCTGAAGCTGAAGCTCCAATACTTTGGCCACCTAATGCGAAGGGCCAACTCATTGGAAAAGATCCTGATGCTGGGAAACAGTGAAGGCAGAAGGGGGTGACAGAGAATGAGATGGCTGGATGGCATCACTGCCTCAATGGACATGGGTTTGAGCCAGCTCCGGGAGATGGTGAAGGACAGGGAGGCCTGCCGTGCTGCCGTCCATGGGGTCGCAGAGAGTCAAACAACAATGACTAAACAACAACACTCTAGAATATATAAGAAGCTTTTTATTGTCCCCTTTATTTTCTTCTTTTTCTTAATGTATATTTATTAAAAATTTTTTAATATTAATTATTTTAATATTTATTGTCAAATAACTATAGATTCATAGGAAGTTGTAAAGACACTATATTTGTGCAGTACCCTTCACCCAGTGGTCCTGGTTGGTCTTTACTTCTTACCTAACTATGGAATAATAATGTCAGTACAGTGTGGGTATGCCATTTTATCACACGTACACACATTCATGTAAATATCACCACAGTCAAGAGACAGAACTATCCCTTAACTACAGTGACCTCCCTCTGCTCCCCTTTCACTGTCACATCCACTTCCCTAATCTCCTCCATCCCAAACACCTGGTAATCACTTACAGTGTTCATCTGCATTATGAGAATGTTACGCAAATGGATCCATGTAACTTGACCTCTTGAGATTCTCTTTTGTAGATCAGCATAATGCCTTTGCCAGACAACCAAATTGTTGCATGTGTCAATAGGTAATTCCTTTTTATTGCTGATAGCATCCCATGATATGGATATACCAGGGTTAATTTAACCATTCATCAACTTTAAGACATATTGGTTGCTTATAGTTTGGGGCTTTTACAAATAAAGCTTCTATGAACAATTGTGTATTGATTTTTATGTGGAAAAAAATTCTTGGGGGACTTCCCTGGTGGTACAACAGATAGGAACCCACCTTCCAACTTAGGGAACATGGGTTTAATCTCTGGTCTGGGAAGATTCCACATGCCACAGAGCAACTAATGAGAAGCCCGTGCCAAGCAACGAAGAGTAGCCCCTGCTTGCCACAGCTCGAGAAAGCCCATGAGCAGCAATGAAGACCTAGCACAACCAAAAATATATTAATTAAAAAAAAAAAAAAGAAGTTTTCATTTCTCTGGGATAAATTTCAGGAGTATGATTTCTGAGTCACCTGGTAACAACATGTTCAGCTATGAGAAACTGCCAAACATTTTTTAAAGTGGCTGTACCACTTTAAGTCCCCATGAGCAATGTATGAGAGATCCAACTTCTCATTGGTATTTGGTTTTGTCGCCATTTTTAAACTTTTTATTTTAACCATTTGAATAACTGTATAGTGGTATCTTGTGTCTTGTGGTTTTCATATGCCCTTCCTTAATAGCCATGAGGTCAACAATAGCTCATCTTTTCATGTGATTATTTGCTTTGTACATCTTATCTGGTATAAATGTCTCTCTATGGTCTTTTGCCCATGTTCTAATTGGATTTTTTTTTTTTTTTATGTTGAGTTTTCAGCACTCTCTATATTTTAGGTATAAGTCATTTGTTGGATTAATCTGAAAATATTTTCTTTCCCACTCTGAAACTTATATTTTATTCCTCCTAAAAGAGTCTTTCACAGAGCAAAAGTTCTAACACTTTCATGGAGGTCAAACATTTTTGGTGTCTCGTCTAGGTTCCCAAAGACTGTCTCCTGTGAATTATTAGAAAACTTCCACAGCTTCATGTTTTACACGTACGGCTCTGATCCATTTTGAGTGAAGTTTTGTATAAGGTACGAGGTTTGGGTCATAGTTCACTTTTTGCTCTTTGGATATCCATCTGCTCCAGCACCATGAGTCAGAAAGACTCTTTCTTCTTCCTTTACTGAACTGCTGTTGCACCTCTGTCGAAACTCAGTTGAGCTCACCTGTGTGGGTCTATCTCTGAACCCTCTACTGGGCTCCACTGATCCCTGTGTCTGCCCCTCTGCCATCACTGCCCTGTCTTGATACTCTCGCTGTAGAAGACTCGACACTGGAAAAGGGACTCCTCCCACTTCATCCTTCTTTCTCAAGGTTGTCTTAGCTATTCTTCCTCTTTTGCTTTTCATAGAATTTTTAAAATAATCCTGTCTATGTCTGCAAAATATTGTGAAGTTCTAGTATGTATTGCATTAAACTTTCATATCAACGGGGAGAACTGACAACTTTACTGTGTTAGAAATTCAATTTGTAATTTAACAGTTACCAGGAAAGAAACCATCCAGGCCCAACTGGTTTCATTGGAGACTTCCATCAATATCAAATATCATATGAAGAAAATCACATCAATTTTACACAATCTCTTCTAAAATATAGAACTCAAAAAGAAGTAGAATTCATTTTATGAGACCAGTATCACGCTCATAATATAAAACCAGACAAAGACAGTAAAAGATAAATACAGACTAGTATCTCCAATGAATTCTATGTAAGAATACTTGACAAAATATTAGCAAATCAGTTCCAGCACTGTATAAAAAAGAATTAGACACCAGAATCAAGTGGGATCTATTCTAGGTATGCTAGGCAGGTTCAGTTTTTGAAACGAATGTAATTCACCATATGAAGAGATTACTGAAGAAAATTCATGATCATATAAATAGCCATAGGAAAAATACTTGATAAAATCCTGTATCCCCCTATGATGAAAGAAACTCTGATAACCAGGAACTAAGAAACACTAAGCTTCAGAGGCCCTAAGCAATCTGACTTCTCTCCACCTTTTATAGTCTTTGTGTGTTTGCTGTATTATATCCAGGGATTTTTTTATTGTTAATAGGGAGGATCTGAGAGAACTGGAGACATTCCAGCTCAGCTGGAATCAGAAAAGTGGAAGTGGAAGTCCTTCAGTCGTGTCCGACTCTTTGCGACCCTATGGACTATACAATGCATGGAATTTTCCAGGCCAGAATACTGGAGTGAGTAGCCTATCCCTTCTCCAGCGGATCTTCCCGACCCAGGAATTGAACCAGGGTCGCCTGCATTGCAGGCAGATTCTTCACCAACTGAGCTATCAAGGAAGCGCAGTTTTTAAATGTTTAGGTTTCTTCTTCCTTTGCCTTGTAGTATTTGTTTGTTTTGCCAGTCACACGTTAACACTGATGAAGACTATCAACAATTAAAAAACACTGTTACCTTTCCTTGTTCTTCCCAAGAACTACCATTTGTTTCAATAACTTACTAAACTCCTCAAATTTCAATGCTATTAAATACATTAAGAAAATTTCAACCAATACAATGACCTCATTTGAGATGTAAAAAAAGTCTAAATCAAAAGACTGAAATAGTAAGGTAAAATAGTTAAGTCAGAACCATGGCTGAAGTCCTGAATTCCCATCTAGTGCAATATTTGGAAACATTCCATCTATCTAAAGGAGGTGTGTGCTCAGTTACGCCCAAGTCTTTGCAGCCTCATGGACTGTAGCCCAGCAGGCTCCTCTGTCCATGGAACTTTCCAGGCAAGAATACTGGAGTGGGTTGCCATTTCCCAGTCCAGGGGATCTTCCCGACTCAGGGATCGAACCTGCATCTCTTGCATCTCCTGCACATACTAAACACTTAACTACCCCTCAATCAAAGTAGGAGTGGAAAAAATTGGAATTCTGAGATCAGAGAATAAGGGCCTGTACACTATTAACAATTACAAGCTGAGAAATGTTTGGATGACTCGAAAATCAGCCCAGGTCACACAGGATCTACAAAGAAAATCCTTTGCAATGGTTCAGTTCATACAATCAGGCAAACTGTGCCCGTCATGGCTACCACAGCTCCTCTCCCTTCATACAGGTAACTCTCTACTCCGACCCTTGTCTGCCGCTTATACTCCTCCCACCAAAGGCCTGAGAAGTGCTCGGCACCTCCAATTTACACACTTCTTTCAAAGCAACACATTCTACTCTGCAGAATATTTCTTTCTTCTACGTGTGTCAATGGTGAAATGTCAAAGCTCCCACAGTTCTCTCCGCAAACAAGTTCAGGCAGAAGCTACTGAAACAAACCTCTTTCCCCCACCTGCCTCCGCACCCTCCCCCACACCCCATCTCGACCACACGGGTCTAAACACTTACGTGACACCCCCGGCGCCTCCGCCAGGCTTGGTGATGCTGTCCTGCCACTTGGTGCCGGGTCCCACCCGGAGATGGCTCACCTGGCCACACAAATTCTGCAGAAAAGGCAGCAACTCGGAGTTAGGTATGTGTGAGCTGTCACCTGCTTTCTTTGATAAGAAAGAAGATACTGCATTCTTCAGATCATTCTCAAGAATAGAACGGCTTTGTGGCACAATTTTACACTCTTGGAGGCTGCTCATACTTCCTCCACCAGCTGGCTGCAGACTCTTCTCAGTGGTAGCCTCCGAGTCGTCAGTCACGTTTCCAGATGTCAATCCAGTTCTGAAAGGAAAAGGTGTGCAGGATGACTTGTCGAAGGCTCCCGGAGTAGACGAGGACGGCAGCCCCATCACGTGCTTGTGTCCCGTGTTTCCCAGAATCGACTGGAGCTGCTCTCCGATGGCAACACAATTCTAAGGAAGGCAGATGAGGAAAGAGCAGGAACATTAATGATAGTGACAGCTAACTCTGGAGTGACCTCGAGTCAGGCAAGGTGCCTTCTTCCATCTGAGCCTCAGAACGTTCACGTGGAGCAGGCCACAGCCACTGTCCCAGTATTGAGTTGAGGAGAAAAGACTAAAGCTAACTCGGCCAAGGTAACACGGTCATTGGTGGCAGAACTAGGACTGGAACCCCGGACACCCAGCTCCAGAGTCAGGACTTCTAGCCATTTCAGTGTAGTTTTGCTAAGGAAAATCTTCCAGTAAATACAAGCATACTTAGTAAAATTGCACAGGCATATTTTAATGTTTCCACTACAAAGCCCTCCTTAATTTATGGTATTTTCTAATGAGTCACAATAATTGATAATTTTCCTAGAATTAAAAATCATCTGCCCACTGTCACAAATGTAGGCCACCCTAAGGATATGCAATTTGTTTTCACTGGAAGATAGACTAGATAGTTACTTGCTTAAAGTTTGATGGTCTACCTATATACTTAAAGTCTGAATACTTTTGTGACATTTTCAATTATTAAAATGAGCTACTTTGGGGCCATGACTGCCATGATAATTTATAGCATAATGAATACGTTTTGTGGCCTCAGCCCAGCTAGGCTGTATTACTTCCTGAGAAGAATGGCTCACCTCTGATAGGTTACAGTTTCCTCCAGAGAGGCATGCTCTTGCCATGTTCCTCAATTTTTCCACAAGACAAAGCAAAACTATCTCCAGCCTAGCTACTGTTACATTAGATGGCTCTACCCTAAACTCTAAACCCAGAACTCTACTAGAAATTCTTTTTTATTAACTTATCTGTTTATTTATTTTGTTGCACTCTACCACACAAGGGATCTTAATTCTGCAACTAGAGTTCGAACCCATGCCCACTGCAGATGGAAGCTTGGAGTCTTAACCACTGGACCACCAGGGAAGTCCTAGAGATTCTTATCAGGGGATATCATCTTATAGTTAACACTGTTCAATACCTTGTAAGAGAGACTAAGAAAAGTATTATTATTCAAGATCAGGTGAAGACACTTGATCCATAAATTTTCTGGATGTACTAAAAAATGATCCTTGGATAAAATTAGCCCAGAACTCATTCATTCAACAAATATTTACCAGAAATCTACTCTGTGTTAGGTACTGTTTCAGGCCCTGGAAATAAGACAGTGAAAAGCAAACACAAATTTGTATATATACTCCCAGAATTCTGAAAAATTAAATCTTTATCTCTGAACATCTTAAAGGATTTGCTTTAACTTTTTAATCATCTTGAAAAAACAAGGACAAAGAGAATATTTTTATTTTTTAAGATGAACAAGGTAAATAGTGAAAATTCTTAGAATAACTGAATATATTTTCTTTGAGAAAATGGCCCAGAGCTTTCACTCAGATAACTTTAAATGACAAGCATATGCCAGACACTATCAGACAGAATTCTTACTCAATTATTCTAAACCGCTGAAGCAAAAACAAATCAAAGTCAGCACATGTGAACTGCAAATACAAGGAAATAAGAAACCACTTTAATAAAACTTTTCAGGAAACAAGGAACCACAAGGCACATGTGAAGCAAGGAGAGGCCAGGAAGTTGCTCCCAGGCCCTTCCTTTCCCCTCAGGACAGGCCCTGCCCCAAAGAACACGGGCAGGCTCGCAACAGTGTGCGTGGCTACACCCCTTACACAGGAGGAGGGGTTCTGATCATGAAACACCCCTCCTCTACACTCAACAGATACTTACAGAGCTTATGCGACACTTCTCAGAAAGACAGTCCATGGATTACTTGTTTGCAAACAAAAGCAATTCCAGAGAACCAGGTATATCCCATGAGAATTCCATAAATATAGTCTCCCCATAGAAATAGGATATTTATTAGCATGTTTAAAAGAAGATTTCACAGGATCTCCTTTCTTCCCCAGGGTGTTTCCCAAATGCCCGCACAGGTAAGGATTTAGCATATGCATATAATGGGAAACAGGTTACAATAACATGTGCTGCTGGTTGGAGGACTTGCATTTCTGGATGAGACAAAGCTACAGAGACACACATCAAGCTTGAGAGTAAGGTAAGAGTTGGGCAAGCACTCCTATGATTTACCTAATGCACTTCTGAACTGACATAAATTCATGATGAAGAAAGCATATTGTTTTGGGAATTAAATACACAAGCAAAAAAAAAAAAAAAAACCCTTAAAGACATGGCCAAAAAAACACCTGAAACTTTGCCATCATTTCTTTTCCAAACACAAGTTTTTAAAAGTATCAGTCATGAATTGATTTTTTAAAATCCATTAACCGTCTTGAATGTTTCCAAAATCTTTCACACACACAAAGTTTCTTCTGTTTTTAAATTTTTAATCTCTATGTCCATTGGATCTTTCCCCTTAAACATTTGTTCTTAAAATACACTATGCATAGGGCTCATCTGCTGTTGCTGGTTAGAAATAGCTGAGTCCTGAATCACACCCTCAGGGTTTCAGGTCACAACTGAGGGCCAGTGTTCTGTCTCTACAAGCTTTCCAAGGGATTCTGATGCAGGCAGGTTCCTATCTCTAGCCTTCCTGAAACAACCTACTTTAACCTGGCTACCTCCACATTCCAACTACTCCTTTACTATCTAATCCCTCAGAACCTGGTTTCCATCTCCTCGCTATTCAAGCGGGCCCATTAAGGATCTGCAAAAGAAGCTGAGTTGATAATCAAGGAGCATATACATTAGAGTCATAAATAAGACAGATCAGATTCCTGTTTGCACAAAGCTTATATTTTAATGAGATAAACAGAGCAGTAAATATACATGTATATGTGTGTGTGTGTATATAAAACAACAAAATAATGAAGAAAGCCATGATGAAAATGTGTGTGTGTGTGTGTATAAAACAACAAAAATAATGAAGAAAGCCATGATGAAAATATGATACAGATAGTGCACCAGTGTGGCTGGTGAAGGTCTCACTCAAGATGGAACATTTAAGATGAGGCTGAAAGAACAAGAAAAGGGCAGACTTGCTAAGATCGAGAAGAGGGGATTCTGGCCAAAGAGAACAGTTAAGAGTGCAGAGGTCCTGAGGTGGGAGCACAGGTGGATATCTGGGGAACACACACCTCAGAATGTCCAGAGACGAGCATCTGAGGAGATGTGACAGGAGATGGTGTTGAGGAGGGAACAATGGCCCAGATCTGAGATGAGAGGGTGAGGAATCTGGATTAACTCTGGGGTGAGGGGAAGCAGTTCGGGGACATTACACAGGGGAAGTCGAGTCTGATGGACCCTCTGAGATCATCCTGGTTGCTCTGTGGAGAGGGAGCACTGGAGCAGGAGCATCTGTTAGGAACCTCCTGAGCTGTGCAGGTGAGATCACTGTACCAGAGAACGAAGAGGATGGACTCTGTTCTTCTGGAAGCTCTCCATTCTGAGGTTTCCAAGGTCATCACCAGCTCTCCTGTTCTATGTCTGCCTGTCCCTCCAATGATACTCCTACTAAATTAATGTTGGAAAATCTCACAGAAGTTATATGACTTTTTTATTTGTATTATTTGATTTAAACTTCCACATTCATCTTATGATCTCAGCAGCATTGCTAGATTGTAAACAATTAACCTTTAGATAGTAAACATGAAGAAATTTATCCTTAAATAGAGGAAGCAATGCTAAATAGCACAGAACTAACACTGTCAGCGTTGAATTCAGGTCTCCTGACATCAGAGCCGGACTATAAAGAAAGCTGAGCGCCGAAGAACTGATGCTTTTGAACTGTGGTGTTGGAGAAGGCTCTTGAGAGTCCCTTGGACAGAAAGGAGATCCAACCACCCATCCTAAAGGAGATGACTCCTGAGTGTTCATTGGAAGGACTGATGTTGAAGCTGAGACTCCAATACTTTGGCCACCTGATGTGAAGAGCTGACTCATTTGAAAAGACCCTGACGCTGGGAAAGATTGAGGGCAGGAGGAGAAGGGGACGACAGGGGATGAGATGGATGGATGGCATCATTGACTCAATGGACATGGGTTTATGTGGACTCTGGGAGTTGGTGATGGACAGGGAGGCCTGGTGTGCTGCAGTTCATGGGGTCTCAAAGAGTCGTACACGACTGAACTGAACTGACATCACATTTCTGCTACTCTAAACAGTGGCTCCTGCACTCCGCCTCCTCACCCTTCTCCCTGTGCTCCAAGAAAACACAGTTGCTCGCCTGTGGTCTTCCTTCCTGGCCCCGGTCTCTCCCTTCACCACCTTCTCTGTCATCTACTAGGGATGCCCCCGCCCCTGTGTTTCCAAAGGCTCACAACGTCACCCCAGGAACATGGTATTCACATAGAAAACTCAATACTCCCAAAATAAACTTTTTTTTCCCTCCAAGTCACTCCCTCCCTTGCATTCCCTGTGTATTATTGACATCACTATCTTCAAAAGTTTGGTTTCACGTTTGATTCTATTTTTCTCCCCAAAACCCCATACAAGTTATTGTCAAGTCCCAATGGTTCCACTGTTGTAGCATCTCACAACCCAGCACTAGGGTCCTCCTTCAAGTTTAGACCCTCTTAACCCTCATCTGGACGAGAAATAACACAGAGATCCTTTGCTTCCCGCAGTCTCACTTTCTACTGACTCCTCATCTTACACGTAATAGTGAACTAGAGTTAATTAAAACAGGTAAAACATGCCCACAAGCTTCATAAAAGCATTCAAAATCCTCTATGATCCAGCCCTAGTCTACCTGAAGCTTCCCCTATCACTTCTTCACTCCAGAGAAATGAACTTCTATCCATTTCCTAGCTACATTATACTCCTTCCAGCACTGAAGATTTAATCCATACTGCTCTCTCTCTCTCATGTTGCAGCCCTCTTCAGCAATACTTGAACCGTGAACTTCCTGATGTTCAAGCTGGTTTTAGAAAAGGCAGAGGAACCAGAGATCAAATTGCCAATATCTGCTGGATCATGGAAAAAGCAAGAGAATTCCAGAAAAATATCTATTT
>NW_011495018.1:8714355-8720850 GCF_000754665.1 Bison bison bison | reverse complement strand
AGATGGGAATACCAGACCACCTGACCTGCCTCTTGAGAAACCTATATGCAGGTCAGGAAGCAACAGTTAGAACTGGACATGGAACAACAGACTGGTTCCAAATAGGAAAAGGAGTACATCAAGACTGTATATTGTCACCCTGCTTTTTTAACTTCTTTGCAGAGTACATCATGAGAAACGCTGGGCTGGAAGAAGCATAAGCTGGAATCAAGATTGCCAGGAGAAATATCAATAATCTCAGATATGCAGATGATGCCACCCTTATGGCAGAAAGTGAAGAGGAACTAAAAAGCCTCTTGATGAAAGTGAAAGTGGAGAGTGAAAAAGTTGGCTTAAAGCTCAACATTCAGAAAACTAAGATCATGGCATCTGGTCCCATCACTTCATGGGAAATAGATGGGGAAACAGTGGAAACAGTGCCAGAGTTTATTTTTATGGGCTCCAAAATCACTGCAGATGGTGACTGCAGCCATGAAATTAAAAGATGCTTACTCCTTGGAAGGAAAGTTATGACCAACCTAGATAGCATATTAAAAAGCAGAGACATTACTTTGCCAACAAAGGTCCATCTAGTCAAGGCTATGGTTTTTCCTGTGGTCATGTACTGATGTGAGAGTTGGACTGTGAAGAAGGCTGAGCGCCGAAGAATTGATGCTTTTGAACTGTGGTGTTGGAGAAGACTCTTGAGAGTCCCTTGGACTGCAAGGAGATCCAACCAGTCCATTCTGAAGATCAGCCCTGGGATTTCTTTGGAAGGAATGATGCTAAAGCTGAAACTCCAGTACTTTGGCCACCTCATGTGAAGAGCTGACTCATTGGAAAAGACTCTGATGCTGGGAGGGATTGGGGGCAGGAGGAGAAGGGGACGACAGAGGATGAGATGGCTGGATGGCATCACTGACTCGATGGACGTGAGTCTGAGTGAACTCCGGGAGTTGGTGATGGACAGGGAGGCCTGGCATGCTGCGATTCACAGAGTCGCAAAGAGTCGGACACAACTGAGCGACTGAACTGAACTGAACTGAATCCCACCTATGTAGTCCCTTAATAAGACCACAGAGACCTTTAGGGACAGGCCGTAGACTAATTCACCTTGGAACCTTCTGTAGTAACTAGAACAGAGCATCATTCACAAAGAAGGGGCTAAGTAAATACTTGCTGAGTGAATAAATGAGTGAATTCACAGAAAATTATGAAGTCTGTAATAGAAATATTCTGTTTGTAAGGGCATAAGGCTACAGAATGTTACTTTTAGAAAAGTTAGTAAAGATAACAGTCACATCAATAACAATAGTTAAGTGGAAAAGATTTATGTCACCACATGTCCTAATAAAAGCTATTATTTAAAGAACTGTAATGGTATCCAGAAAGAAATCCGTTCCTACTCACCTGCTGCTGGAATCTCACCATATTCATCAACTGCTGAGCTCCAGGTGATAACTTTGACGCCATGGACTCCATGATGGTTTGGACCCTCTCCAGGTCTATCCTTGATCCTAGAGTGGGAGAGCCTGCTGAAGAATGTGCCGAGACTGGCCTTACGTGTACCACAACTTTACTGATGAACACACAGTTCTTTTCACCAAAGGAGAGCAGCTATTATAACAAAAAAGTTCAGCAAAATTAATAGTAATAAAAACAACCATTATTTAAGGTCATTTCTTATTAATACTGAAGAAAGAAGCATTCAAGAATCTAAAAATTAAATTCAAGTACATTTTTAAGTTGTCTCTAGAACAGTAAAAGCCAAGAAAAGATTCAAAAGAACAAGGAAAATATAAAAAGCCCTTTTAAGTAAAAGATTACGTATAAATAATGTTTTATTTAATAATGTTTTCTTGTTTAAGGAACTAAAGATAAACTGTATCAATCTGAGATCTTACCATCCTGAAACATGCTATATCATTTAATACAAAAGATGACTGTCCAGGATCCCATGCAAAATGTTTGTGAAGTGCTAAATATAACTCAGTATTTTAGAATTAAAACCATAAGGAATATTAAGACAACCTAACAGATCTCAATAGTTTACATATGAAAAACAAGTTCACGGTGATTTTCTACTTTGTCAACAGAGTAAACAACGGTCGGTCTTTGAGCCTAGTTCTTCTGGCTTCTGTCCCAGAAGCTGTTCAGAGCTTTATGCTGCCTCATCTTGTACGTGCTTCTAAAGCAAGATGCTTCCTGTGTGCTGTAGGACTGCAAAGTAGCAAAGTGGAAAGCAAACAGGATCTAGAATCAGACAGACCTGAGTTCAGGGAGGGCTGTGCCTGGGTGACCCTGGGCAGATGCCAAACTTTAGCCAGGGGTAAAATCAGTTCACATGGTTGTTATAAGGATTGTGTGTTACAATGTCCAGTGTATATCACTGAGTGAGTGCTCAAAGATACACAGTAGTAACTTCATTTAACTTTCATAAACTATTGAAGGTACTACTGGCCCAGAAGAGGCCTTTATACAAACCCAAAGATTTTCCTAAATGAAACTCTCTGCACTCCCTGGTACTTCCACAGCACAGTTACAAACCCCATTCATCTTCAGAGACAACAAACCCATACATCACACAAAGACACAGGTGAATACAGACCCATGATCTAAAAACTTAGTGTGGCACCAAAGATGTGACTGTCATCAACAAGGAAGAACCTCATGAAATGTATATACCCACATTTCAAAATGCATATTATGCTTTTCAACCACCAAGCCTTTCTCACCAGTGAATGTTGTATGTATTTTGCACACTTAATCTACCTATCTTGCCACTATAATATGAGCAACATTCCAGTTTATTTCATAACTGCCACTTCCTAAATGCCCAATACAGCAGCCGCTATCTATAAGCACTCTAATATGTGTAAACAGCCTCTTGATGAAAGTGAAAAAGGAGAGTGAAAAGTTGGCTTAAAGCTCAACATTCAGAAAACTAAGATCATGGCATCCAGTACCATCACTTCATGGCAAACAGATGGGGAATCAGTGGAAACAGTGGCTGACTTTATTTTTCTGGGCTCCAAAATCACTGCAGATGGTGACTGCAGCCATGAAATTAAAAGATGCTTACTTCTTAGAAGGAAAGCTATGACCAACCTAAACAGCATATTAAAAAGCAGAGACATTACTTTGTCAACAAAGGTCCTCTAGTCAAGGCTATTGTTTTTCCAGTGGTCATGTATGGATGTGAGAGTTGGACTGTGAAGAAAGCTGAGCGCCGAAGAATTGATGCTTTTGAACTGTGGTGTTGGAGAAGACTCTTGAGAGTCCCTTGGACTGCAAGGAGATCCAACCATCCATCCTAAAGGGGATCAGTCCTGGGTGTTCATTGGAAGGACTGATGTTGAAGCTGAAACTCCAATACTTTGGCCACCGGATGCGAAGAGCCAACTCATTTGAAAAGACCCTGATGCTGGGAAAGATTGAGGGCAGGAGGAAAAGGGGACAACAGAGGATGAGATGGTTGGATGGTATCACCGACTCAATGAACATGGGTTTGGGTGAACTCCGGGAGTTGGTGATGGACAGGGAGGCCTGGCATGCTGCAGTTCATGGGGTCGCAAAGAGTCAGACATGACTGAGCGACTGAACTGAATATGTGTTGGATGAATGCATCACTTTATTAAAATGACTTTAGAAGCCATTAGTGTATACACCTAAACAACATCTTGGGATAATCAGTTCTGTGCTCGTCTGTAAGTAATAATCAGCACAGAATTTTAAAGATAAAAATAATCCAAGAATTTTCTTTAGCTCCCTATTATTACCCATAAAGTAGGTCCCCAAAGATGAAGAAACTTGCCCAAGGTCACTTCTTTAGTCAGAAAGAGGCTCGCTTATTAGTCAGGACTTATGAGATCCAGCTCAGTACCCTTCCTCTAGATCTGATGACATCAGTAGAGTTTACCTTAATAAAATTTTTCATGCTGACAACATCAGTCTAAACTCCTTTAACTTTGTGATGCCCTCATCTGAAATTTCTTTAATTGTGTCCAACACTGCTATACTAACAAAAGTACATTGACATGACCATAGGAAATAAATGATCAAATTTTAAAAGAATGTTGATAATATTTTAGAAAAGAATTTCTTTTTACATGTGTTTACTAAGTATTTTTGAAATAAAACCAGGGACCACACTGGACTAACTACATTATCAATTTATGGAAATAAATATATCTATATATTAGGAAAGCAACTGTAGTTTTAAATTAGCTACAATTTAGGAATGACTTACCTTTATTTTACAAGCATGTGTGGAAGACTCCAACTTTAGACATTTTTTGTACAAAGTAATCTTTTCATGTTCACTAAAAATAGAAAAGAACTGATTTATTAAAAATTGCATACATTATCACTAAGAAGAGTTATATTTAAAAATAAAGGACAATATTTTAATCCTCAGATTCAGTTTTCCTGGTGAGGCATGAACAGTAGAGACTTCCTACTGAATTCCACTAGATATGAAGACAACATCTGCCACTTACTAATTATAGCAGAAAATTAAATTAGATATCCAGTGTATACTCACGCAGCATTGAGCATATTTTAAAGCTCAACAATATATCTGTCATACACAGTACAGACAGTACATAAAACAGCTCATACTTTGATTCATGTTGAAGAAAGATTAGAACAGAATCTTTATAAAAAAACTGGGAGAAAAAAATGAAAAAGTCTAATAATGGGTTAAGCTTGCCAGTACAGAACAGTTTTGAGCTCACGCACTATTTGGTAACGGCATCCTACAAGAAAATGTTCAAAGTTCCAGGCTGAGTGACAAAGTGATTTTTGGAAAACAGATTCCTTATGAGTTAAAGAAAACAAATAAGAAACTTACCAGAACTTCATTTGCATCAAACTTTTTCCCAAACTAGCTATGATCTTTTACCAACTTCTCTCTCTTCCATTAGCTCTCCATTTCCACATTCATACACACAATTAGACTGATCTAGACTGTCTTTAAGATCCCTAAAGGTCTAAACTTCTACGTCTGCTGGTATGTTATCTTTTCTTCCCTAGTCACCAAGTCAGAGAATCAACAAATACTGCAAAAGCTCAAGAAAATAAAACACTACTTCAGAAGAACACTTTCACATGCATAAGGCACAAACCTGTTATCCAGAACATTACAAACATTCTTGCCCCTACTGGTTCCACAGTACTCCTCTCCTAAGTATACTTCCATATTTCTTGCTGAACTTAAAATGCCAATAGAAACGATTTCTTCACCTCCATGAGGGTCACATCTCAGGTGAAGAAAGCAGGGGTTTTCATCTTGGCCGTTCAGGTTCCTTTTCAAAATCACGTGATCCTGGCTGAAAAGAAAATGAAGAATATTATGTAGTTTATAGTGCTTCCCTGGTGGCTCAGATGGTAAAGAATCTGCCTGCGATGCAGGAGACCTACATTTGATCCTTGGGTTGGGAAGATCCCCTGGAGAAGGGAATGGCAACCCACACCAACATCCTGGCCTGGAAAATCCCATGGACAGGGGAGCCTGGTGGGTTACAGTCCATGGAGTGACCGAGTCGGACACTTTGTCCGACATTGTCTGACATTGACTCAGTGACTAACACACATACACACAGCTCTGAATATTCATTGAAAGGACTGATGCTGAAGCTGAAGCTTCAATACTTTGGCCACCTGATGCGAAGAGTTGATTCATTAGAAAAGACCCTGATGATGGCAAAGATTGAAGGCAGGAGAAGGGGATGACAGAAGCTCAGATGGTTGGGTGGCATCACTGATTCAATGGATGAGTTTGAGCAAGCTCCAGTAGACGGTGATGGACAGGGAAGACTGGCCTGTTGCCGTCCATGGAGTTGAAAAGAGTCGGTCACAACTGAGCGACTGAACGACAACATGCAGTATTATAGTTCCCTGTCATTAACAGAACACTGTTATTAACCCCCTTAATGGGCCACAGGGGTTGACATGTTATCCAATTAATTGATATTTGCATTTGGAGTCCAAGCACCCTGCAAAGCACTGATCACATAAATGCTCAATACGGAAATCATGAGGAAATGATGCTTTAGACTCCAGGGCTCTCCACTCTATTTCCCCCTGGACCTCTATCTACACCCTAAGCGACTTCCTGAAAACTGCCCGACCAGTTAATGACTTACCGGTCAGCTACTGTGAATTCAAAAACCGTTCAGAAGTTAGGGGTTGGGGGCAGGTACAGAATAAAGGGGAACAATGTGCCATTTTCAAAATTAAACTGATGATTTTTCCACATTTGGATTTTTTTTAAAGGCCTATTTTAGCCCACGGGCTTCCCAGCTGGCTCAGCGGTAAAGCATCCTTTGCAAATCCAAGAGACAACGGGATACGCGGGTTCGATCCCTGGGTGGGGGGAAGATCCCCTGAAGGAGGACACGGCAACCCACTCCAGTATTCTAAACTGGGCAATCCCTAGGACAGAGGAGCCTGGCGGGCTACAGTCCATAGGGTCGCGGGTCACCAAGAGTCAAGACACGACTGAAGGACTTAGCA
>NW_011495018.1:8708602-8713331 GCF_000754665.1 Bison bison bison | reverse complement strand
TGCAGCACACCAGGCTTCCCTGTCCATCACCAACTCCCAGAGCTTGCTCAAACTCATGTCCATCCAGTCTGTGATACCATCCGACTATCTCATCCTCTGTCATCCCCTTCTCCTTCTGCCTTGAATCTTTCCCAGCATCAGGGTCTTTACCAATGAGTCAGTTCCTCACATCAGGTGACCAAAGTATTGGAACTTCAGCTTCAGTCCTTCCAATGAATATTGAGTACTGATTTCCTTTAGGATTAATTGGTTTGATCTCCTTGCAGTCCAAGGGACTCTCAAGAGTCTTCTCCAACACCACAGTTCAAAAGCATAAATTCTTCAGCGCTCAACTTTCCTGAGAGTCCAACTCTCACATCCATACATGACTACTGGAAAAACCATATCTTTGACTAGACGGACCTTTTTCAGCAAAGTAATGTCTCTGCTTTTAATGTTCTGTCTAGGTTGGTCATAGCTTTTCTTCCAAGGAGCAAGTGTCTTTTAATTTCATGGCTTATTATTTAATTATTTAATTTCATGGTGAATTTTAGCATTCACCATCTGCAGTCATTTTGAAGTCCAAGAAAATAAAGTCTGTCCCTATTTCCATTGTTTCCCCATCTATTTGCCATGAAGTGATTGGGACCAGATGGCATGATCTTAGTGTTTTGAATTGAATTCTAAGCCAGCTTTTTCACTTTCCTCTCTCACCTTCATCAAGAGGCTCTTTAGTTCCTCTTCACTTTTTGCCTTAAGGGTGGTATCATCCACATATCTGAGGTTATTGATATTTCTCCCTGCAATCTTGATTCCAGCTAGTACTTCATCTAGCCCAGCATTTCACTTCATGTACTCTGCATATAAATTAAATAAGCAGGGTGGCAATATACAGCCCTGATGCACTCCTTTCCCACTTTGGAACCAGTCCATTGTTCCATGTCCAGTTCTGTTGCTTCTTGACATGCATACAGATTTATCAGGAGGCAGGTAAGATGGTCTGGTATTCCCATCTTTTAAGAATTTTCCAGTTTGTTGTGATCCACACAGTCAAAGGCTTTAGCTTAGTCAATGAAGCAGTAGTAGGTGTTTTTCTGGAACTCTCTTGCTTTTTCTATGACCCAACGGTTGTTGGCAATTTGATCTCTGGTATCTCTGCCTTTTCAAAATCCAGCTTGAACATCTGGAAGTTCAGTTCACGCACTGTTTAAACCTGGCTTGGAGAATTTTGAGCATTACTTTGCTAGTGTTTGAGATGACTGCAATTGTGCCATAGTTTGAACATTCTTTGGTTTTGCCTTTCTTTGGGATTGGACTGAAAATTGACCTTTTCCAGTCCTGTGGTCACTGCTGAATTTTCCAAATTTGCTGTCATATTGAATGCATCATGTCCACAGCATTGTCTTTTAGGATTTGAAGCAGTTCAGCTGGAATTCCATCACCTCCACTAGCTTTGTTCCTAGTGACGCTTCCTAAAGCCCATTTGACTTCACTCCAGGATGTCTGGCTCTAAGTGAATGGTCACATCATCGTGGTTATCTGGGTCATGAAGATCTTTTTGTATAGGTCTTCTGTGTATTCCCGCTACCTCTTCTTAATACCTTCTGCTTCTGTTAGGTCCATACTGTTTCTGTCCTTTATTGTGCCCATCTTTGCATGACATGTTCCCTGGTATATCTAATTTTCTTGAAGAGATCTCTAATTTTTTCCATTCCATTCTATTCTATTCTATTATTTTCCTCTATTTCTTTGTATTGATCACTTAGGAAAGATTTCTTGTCTCTCTTTGCTATTGTTTGAAACTCTGCATTCAGATGGATATATCTTTCCTTTTCTCCTTTGCCTTTAGCTTCTCTTCTTTTTTCAGCTATTTGTAAGTCCTCCTCAGACAACCAGTGACTTTGAGCTTAGAGAAATAGCAGGTATTGGGGATGCCAGTGCCTCTTTGGACCTGGTCCAAAGAGGAGAGTCCCTCCCAAGGTAAGTGTGGTGTCCTCTTTCTAGAGACCTGAAGCACCTCCTCCCGACCCTCACTCTCTGGAACAGACCCTGAGCCTTTCCGCCTACGGTGGTGATTGGGGGGGAGGGGGGACGGGGGAGGATGGGGACAGGGCGGGCATGGAGTCGGATTTTCTCTCCTCACCCCCCTTCCCACACACGCTCTTTCTTTCGAGGGTGTCAGGTGGATGCCAACAGTTCGACTTTAGTCTCAGAGATTTGGATGTTGTCCATGGCAGCTGTGGGGCCAGGGCAGGTGGTATCTGAGGAAGGTTAGGGGCTCTGGGACGTAGGCCTCTTGTCCACGGGGCCACCAGGTCAGATGGAAGGTGGAGAAACAGTAGGGCCCGAAGGGGGTTGCCCCCCCACTCCACCCCTGAGCCGTCTGCACTCCAGGCCCCTGGAGGAGCAATTAGGAAGTATTGGGTCTGTGGTGGAGTAAAACCTGAGCTGAACCTGAAGGGCCTTTCAGCTTTGCCCAGAAAAGTGGGAGTGGATGGAATTTTCTAGATACTCTCAGGGTAGGAAGGTATATGGTCCCTCCCCACGACCACCACCCATCCTCTTCATGAAGCCCATAGAGATGAGTTTTCCATGTTCTGAAAGGAAAAAGGGAATCAGAATAAGAAAGTGGAATGTCAGAGTTTGAAAGGTCTTCCTTCTTGTTCTAATAAATTAACTTTCATTGACAGTAACATGTTTGCACAGTCCAAAGAAAATAAGCTCTTCTTCAGAAACATCAGTCTGCACTTGAAGGAGCAGGGTCAACATTATCACCGGACTTCAGCTTTTGTGAACAAGGCTGAATGACCAGGAGTCAGGAAACTGGACTTCTGTGATCTCTCCTTTCTTTTGCACAGCCAGTGAAGTCACGAAATCTTGGTTTTCTGAAAGCAAATCTATCGTATCTTTCTTCCTCTCTGCTTCTGTTTTGAAGCACTAACTTTCATCTGAACAATTCCAGGAGCCTCTTTACTGTCCTTTAGCCTTCATTCCCAGTCACTTCCGTCCCACCCTCTGTTCTGCCCTCTGCTGCTGCTTCTGGTGCTTGTTGCTCTTGAATGAGTACAGCCTTTTTTTTTTTAATTTTATTTTTAACTTTACAATATTGTATTAGTTTTGCCAAATATCGAAATGAATCCACCACAGGTATACCTGTGTTCCCCATCCTGAACCCTCCTCCCTCCCCATACCCTCCCTCTGGGTCGTCCCATTGCACCAGCCCCAAGCATCCAGTATCGTGCATCGAACCTGGACTGGCGACTCGTTTCATACATGATATTATACATGTTTCAATGCCATTCTCCAAAATCTCCCCACCTTTTTTGTACTCTGATTCCTGCCTGCCTCCCTGCTCTCCCTCCTACCTTAACCTTTGCAAAAGCGGTTCCCTTTTCCTGGAAAGCCTGTTATTTTGGAGCAGAGAAAATCCTGTACATCATTCAAAACCAAGCAGATCTCCACCCTACTACAGAATTAATTAAATTCATTCCTCCATATGACTATTATGCTTTTTAGGTATGTCAAAGAAAATCCAAAACTGGAGGTTATGTTTATTAAAAGTCCTTCCAGGGATATTTTGTTCCATTATGTTGCAGGTTAAGGGGAAGCTATAGAATCCTTCCTACCAGTTTAACCTTTGATAGTTTTGCTTTTATATACAATTTAACGTGAACAGCCAGTGTAAATTTTTTAGGATTTAGTTACACTTATCTCTGTGCTGTGGACAGTTTATTTTTCTCACTTTCCTCCTGAAATAAATTAACTTTTTTTTTAAACCAGCAGAGTATGTCTTTATTTATGTGTAAATTCCTAGCATTTAACAGCATTTGATACACAAATACATTGAATGGATAACTTTCACAGTGTTAAAATACAAGGCTCATTTATTGTTGTTGAAGGATTTGGTTGTTTTAAACATCTTTTTAAACACAATGATGGAAGTAAGCAAACAGTGAAAAATCTCTGTTGGAAATCTCTAGGAATTTCTTTCTTCTGAGGAGATAGTTTTGAAAGCTTAAAAAAAAAAAGGAATTGATATCTATTCATTGTTGCTATGAGCCAGAGGTTGGTAACATTCAGATTCTCCTTTATCTTAGGAGAAGCTGCTTGTACCCTTGATCTCTCCTTAGACACTTAGGTGATTCTCAGGATTAGTGAGAACGATGATTACTCTGGATCTAAGTACCCACGTTCACATTAGTTCATTTACTTTGCTTTCAGCCTCACAAGACCAGGAGCGGTCTTTGGGAAATCAGAAAAACACTTGATACTGTAAAATTAGTTCAATATTTGGTAACATTTAAAAATCTGGCTCACATTTTAGGCTATCTTTGTTAGTTTTTCTTTTTTTTAAATAAGGAAAATAAGTAGGAAGGTAAGACTGGTAACTTAGTGATTCAACTGAAAATGACATTGACGGTAAGGTATAGAAAAGGAGCCAATAAGTTTTAAGTTTTACATTGGCCTAAACTTTAGAGGCGGAGAAGGCAATGGCAACCCCCTCCAGTACTCTTGCCTGGAAAATCCCATGGATGGAGGAGCCTGGTAGGCTGCAGTCCATGGGGTCGCTAAGAGTCAGACACAATTGAGTGACTTCACTTTCACTTTTCACTTTCATGCACTGGAGAAGGAAATTGCAACCCACTCCAGTATTCTTGCCTGGAGAATCCCAGGAGCAGCAGAGCCTGGTGGGCTGCCGTCTATGGGGTCGCACAGAGTCGGACACGACTGTAGTGACTTAGCAGCAGCA
>NW_011495018.1:8690904-8708169 GCF_000754665.1 Bison bison bison | reverse complement strand
CTCAGCTTTCTTTATAGTCCAACTCTGACATCCATACATGACTACTGGAAAAACCATAGCCTTGACTAGATAGACCTTTATTGGCAAAGTAATGTCTCTGCTTTATAATATGCTGTCTAGGTTGGTCATAACTTTTCTTCCAAGGAGCAAGCGTCTTTTAATTTCATGGCTACAGTAACCACCTGCAGTCATTTTGGAGCCCAAAAGAATAAAGTCAGCCACTGTTTCCACTGATTACCCATCTATTTGCTGTGAAGTGATGGGACAGGATGCCATGATCTTAGTTTTCTGACTGTTGAGTTTTAAGCCAACTATTTCACTCTCCTCTTTCACTTTCATCAAGAGGCTCTTTAGTTCCTCTTCTTTTTCTGCCATAAGTGTGGTGTCATCTGCATATCTGAGGTTATTGATATTTCTCCTGGCAATCTTGATTCCAGCTTGGGCTTCATCCAGTCCAGCATTTCTCATGATGTACTCTGCATATAAGTTAAATAAGCTGGGTGACAATACACAGCCTTGACTCCTTTCCCGATTTGGAACCAGTCTGTTGTTCCATGTTCAGTTCTAACTGTTGTTTCTTGACCTGCATACAGACTTCTCAGGGGGCAGATCAGGTGTCTGGTATTCTCATCTCCTTAAGAACTTTCCACAGTTTGTTGTGATCCACACAGTCAAAGGCTTTGGCATGGTCAGTAAAGCAAAAGTAGATTTTTTTCTGGAACTCTCTTGATTTTTCCATAATCCAGCAGATGTTGGCAATTTGATCTCTGGTTCCTCTACCTTTTCTAAATCCAGCTTGAATGCCTCAAAGTTCTCATGTACTGTTTAAGTTCCTGTACTGTTGAAGCCTGGCTTGGAGAATTTTGAGCATTACTTTGCTAGTGTTTGAGATGACTGCGATTATGCGGTAGTTTGAGCATTCGCTGGCACTGCCTTTCTTTGGGATTGGAATGAAAACTGACCTTTTCCAGTCCTGTGGCCATTGCTGAGTTTTCCAAATTTGCTGGCATATTGAGTGCAGCACTTTGACAGCATCATATTTCAGATTTGAAGTAGCTCAGCTGGAATTCCATCACCTCCACTAGCTTTGTTAATAGTGATGCTTCCTAAGGCCCACTTGACTTCACATTTCAGGATGTCTGGCTCTAGGTGAGTGATCACACCATCGTGATTATTTGGGTTGTGAAGATCTTTTTTGTAGAGGTCTTATGTGTATTCTTGCTACCTCTTCTTAATATCTTCTGCTTCTGTTAGGTCCATACCATTTCTGTCCTTTATTGTGCCCGTCTTTGCATGAAATGTTCCCTTGGTATATCTAACTTTCTTAAAAAGATCTCTAGTCTTTGTCATTCTATTTTTTCCTCTATTTCTTTGCATTGGTCACTGAGGAAGGCTTTCTTATCTCTCCTTGCTATTCTTTGGAACTCTGCATTCAAATGAGTAGATCATTCCTTTTCTCCTTTGCCTTTAGCGTCTCTTCTTTTCACAGCTATTTGTAAAGCCTCCTCAGACAACCATTTTGCCTTTTTGTCTTTGGTTTTCTTGGGGATGGTCCTGATCACTGCTTTCTGTACAGTGTCACAAACCTATGTCCAGAATTCTTCAGGCACTCTATCAGATCTATTCCCTTGAATCTATTTGTCACTTCCACTGTATAATCATAAGGGATTTGATTTAGGTCATACCTGGTCTAGTGGTTTTCCCTACTTTCTTCAATTTACGTCTGAATTTGGCAATAAGGAGTGCATGATCTGAACCACAGTCAGGTCTACTAGAGTACAGAATAAACGTTAGTTAATCTCAGCAACTACAGGTGAGATTTTGGAGAGGTTATGAACAATGCGTGCTGTCCAGGTCGTGTTTGAGTTAAGGTAAAGTAGTTCAAGGTCTTTTTAAGTGAAAATCTGTTTGTGAATAGAAAGGGGTTCCAGTAGGCTTAGCTCTAGGAATTAGAAAGAAATTAAAGAAAGAAACTTACCCTTTGACTAAAGTTTTTCCACAGACAAAAGGCTCGCTGAGGATATGGTTGGCAAAGACCGCGGGGTTCTGATTCCTTTCAGGGAGAGGTGAATAGGTAGAGTACAGAGGATTTTTAGGGCAGTGAAACTATTCTGTATAACACTATAATGGTGGTACATGTCATTATACATTTGCCAAAACTCATGGAATGTATAACATCAAGAATAAACCCAGTGTTAGCTATGGGTGATAATGTGTGCTGTGCTGTGCTTAGTTGCTCAGTCATGTCCAACTCTTTGCAACTCCATGGACTGCAGCCGGTCTGGCTCTGCTGACCATGGAGATTCTCCAGGCAAGAATACTCAAATGGGTTGCCATGCCCTCCTCCAGGGTATCTTCCCAACCCAGGGATAAAACCCAGGCCTCTTGCATTGCAGGTGGATTCTTTACTGTCTGAGCCACCAGGGAAGCCTAAGAATACTGGAGTGGGTAGCCTATCCCTTTTCCAGGGGATCTTCTCAACCCAGGAATCCAACTGGAGTCTCCTGCATTGCAGGCTGATTCTTTACCAGCTGAGCTACCAGGGAAGCCTGATAATGATGTGTAGGTTCATCAATTAATAACAAATGTACCATCGTGGATGTTGATATTCGAAGAGACTTGGGTAGGGGTGGGCAGAGGTGTATGTAAATTCTCCACTTTCTTTTCAATTTTGCTGTGAACCTAAAACTGCTCTTAAAAAGTAAGCAAGCAAAACTAACCGTGTTTAAACAAGAAAAAAAAAAAAAGTTGCCAAGGAAAAAGAGAGGAAATGAGTGTGAGCGTGGATGAGGGATAAAAAACAATAATAAAGGAGAGGGATCTTGCACTGGGCCTATGACAATGAACTGTCATGAAATGAATGTTTAGTTCAATGGTCACCTTCAACCCAAGAGAAAGAAAATGAGGTTGATGTATATGCACCCGCTCTGTAATCACAAATATATCAGATACAACACCAGGTTATTAATTATATTTTGCCCCAGTATATACTCATTCTCATTCACTTGTTCACCACATTTTGAACATATCTCCTTATGACGAAGAAGTAACCTCATAAGACAAGCTGAAAGCTAGACTCTGAATGCAATTTTTCTACATCACATTCCCCATAGAGGGAATCTGTTTTATACTTCCTCACATCTTAGCATTTCTTTTTTTAACACTAAAAGCTTTCTCTGCGTGAATGCACTGGACTTGGAAGTGTAAGGAGGAATGTACCTTTCCTGCCTTCATTTCCCGACACTTGCTGCCGGCTGGTGGCGTTACCGCGCAATAACTAATATTTTTCGCCTCTCCTCCTGTCACCTGGAAGGAACAGCGGAGCACAGCTGTCGGACTCAGCTGCAGCTCGATGGTTCTTTTTCTTTTAATTGCCTCGCCGCGCAGCTTAAGGGATTTCATTAATAGCTCCCCAACCAGGGATTTATTCTTGCCCTCCGCAGTGACAGCGTTGACTGGATCCCACGGAATTCTTAAGTCCAACTTTTCTGATCTTTTAGGAAACGCATCCCCGTGAACTTGCCAGCCTAGGGGACTCGACTCACAGTCAGTTCAGCACCACTGCTTCAAGGGTCCAAGGGGACAATCTCGGAGATGACCGAGACGACAAAGGCCTTTTTGATCCGAAGACTCGCCTAGTTCTCTCTCGCGCCCCCAGGAGGCGCAACCCGGTGGTGGGGAACTGCGCATGCGCGGTTTGACGGACATTGCGCCGTCAACACTTCCGGTGGCCTCAGGTCTCCCGCTACAGCATGAAGATGGGGGAGGACGTCAGAGGAGCGCACAGCGAATGGCCACAGAAGCTAGTCCTCTGCGTTCTCTGCGGCCTGCCCGCGGCAGGAAAGTCAACTTTCGCGCGCGCCCTCAGACACTGGCTACAGCAGGAACTGGGTTGGGCGGTGGGAGTCGTCGCCTACGATGACGTCATGCCGGAAGCGGTCCTTGAGAAGGCAAGCGCAAGCCCATTGGTCAGTACGGAGGGGGCGGGGCGTAGGCCGGAGTTCAGTTAAGCTCAGTTGCTCACTCGGGTCCGACTCTTTGTGAATCCTTGGACGCCAGGCCTCCCTGTCCATCACCAACTCCCGGAGTTTACTCAGGCTCACGTCCATTGAGTTGGTGATGCCATCCAACCATCTCATCCTCTGTCGTCCCCTTCTCCCGTCTTCAGTAGCCAAGGAAAATGTATTATTGGAGGAGACCCTGATGCTGGAAAAGATTGAGGGCAGGAGAAGGGGACGACAGAGGATGAAATGGTTGGATGGCACCATAGGTGTACTGGATAATGCGTGGTGTGGGAGAAGGATCCCTGATGGAGGACAGATGGGGGTTCGAGGAAAGTGAGCTGGTTTGCACAGAATAAGTTGACTGTGAATATGACAGGTACAAACAGCCACCAGTATAGGGTTAGATTCTGAAGTTAGCGTGCAACGTGGAAATCTCCCATTGTCAGATACCCTCCTGAAAATCCTTTGGGAAGGTTGTTCTGAAAAGAGGGACAGACGCTGTCAAAAATTCCAACACAGCCAATTTAACAATCAGCCAGGAAAATCCAGGTTTTATGGGGCTTTAAGTTATGCAGTTTGAGGGAAACCCTTTTAAAGAAGAATACAAAATTACAAGTAACAAGGTACTTACTAGGGTGCCTCCTGTGAAAGTCCAGTCTGTACAAATGAAGAATTCTGCCTCTGAAGCTGGATCTTCATTCGTAATCGGAGTAAACCTGCCACTGCAAGAATGGGAAAAGATGTCAGTTTCTTAGTTGACCACCAGATGAAGTAATAGGCTTGTGTTTGGGTACCAAGCCATACTCAGCTTTAAGCCCTCAGATCACCCTCAGTGTGATGAGATGCATCCCTTTGAGAAGCATGTGAAAACAGAGACTTTTGAGGGAACAGTAGATTGATGGCACTCATCTCATGCTAACTCTAGAGAAAATACTCAGTGACATATTCTGAAAACTTTAAGTAGTTTTGTCGTTTAGTGCTGAATGTAGATGAGTTCACATAAGTAAAATGCAAATATGGTGTGATTTCAGTCTGAGTATATTTGCAAAAATACATTTGGCATGTGAAAAATTTTGGACTTCACCAGCAAAGTTATATATTTCCCCATTCTTGGTTAATTGTGAGGTAAATATGGTATCAGTCCCGTAGTACCAGTGGATTTACTTTGGTAATAGTATTTCACCACTCTGGAGGAAGCTGGAACTTGTCGATAGAGATTGTATTTGCTGTGGTTTTCCCTCTGTTTTCTTACTGTATTTTTTCCACTTTCCCCCTACAAAGGCCCTGGGGCTCATCTTGTTACCATGATTAGGATATCTCACATTTTAGGAAGTGATGTGTTGCTGTTTTCTTTTCAGTGGATTTCACCGTTATATTGGGTTAGCCAAAAAATTCATTTGGGTTTTTCTGTAGGAGGGCACAGAAAAATCCAAACGAACTTTTTGGCCAAACCAATATTAGTTTTGTGTGCTGTAATCTCAGTGATGTTATGGGGTGTGGACAGACAGGAGAGGGATCCTCATCTCCCGTCCTTGTGTTTTCCCTCCAGCCTTGACCTCATAACTGAGTCAGTGCTCTCCAGGGCCCTTGAGCAGCAGCAAGGTTACTTGTGTTTCCAAGCTATTTATTCTCTTCCCTTCAATCTGCTTACTCTATCTTTCCCTATCCCATTCCATTTCTATTGTTAGCCTGAGGTCCTTTCATCTGGACCCAGAGACTTTTCAGCTGATCCTCTTTCTGTCTGCAACTTTTCTTATTTCAAGGGCACATGGGCATTGCTATATCTTAGCCAGACTGTTTTTATTTTGGCAGGATATTTATTTTGGTTCCTTCTTTCTCCTAGATGGTAACAGCTTTTCATTCTTTCATTTACTCACTTATTCAGTCATTTCATAAACACTTCTGGAGCATCTATTAGGTGTGAAACCCTCTGCTGAAGGCTGGGTATACAGCAGGCTATTGATCTAGCAGGGACATGGAGCTTCTTAAACAGTGTAAACCCTCTTAGAGTGGAGACTCAGTGTATACAGGTGTCGTGGTAGGCAAGGGAGGGTCTGCATGCCTTCTACATGGTTGAGTCTGAAAGGTGTTCACAGAGAGCTAATATCGCTGACTAGTTTTTCAGCAGACGGAATAGCATATGTGAAGACATGAGTATGGGAAAGCAAGCTGTGACTGCTGCTGCTAAGTCACTTCAGTCGTGTCCAACTCTGTGCAACCCCATAGACAGCAGCCCACCAGGCTCCTCTGTCTCTGGGATTCTCCAGGCAAGAACACTGGAGTGGGTTGCCATTTCCTTCTCCAATGCAGGAAAGTGAAAAGTGAAAGTGAAGTCGCTCAGTCGTGCCCGACTTAGCGACCCCATAGACTGCAGCCTTCCAGGCTCCTCCATCCATGGGATTTTCCAGGCAAGAGTACTGTGACTAGTGTTGTGACTAGAGACCTCCAAATGGTTCAGAAATTATCGTATGGAGCAGGGGGGGTGTTGAGACATGACCACAGTACTGGCCAAAGCCTAATATAATTTTCAGTTCTCTGGTATTTTGCAGCCATCCCAGTGGAAATTGTTTCGCCAGGAACTGTTGAAGTTCCTTGAACACTTCTTGCTGGCTGTCATTAACGGGTGTCAGATGTCTGCCCCACCCAGCAAGACTGAAGCCATGTGGAAGGATTTTATAACCTGCTTGAAGGATCAAGATCTGATATCTTCTGCAGCTGTTGAGGCCCAGGCTCTCTACCCCTTAACGAAGACTGCTGTGTCTAGACCTCTGCTTTTGATTTTAGATGACAACTTTTATTATCAAAGTATGAGATATGAAGTCTATCAGCTGGCTCGGAAATGTAATTAACACATTTTTTTTTCTCACACACAAAGATATTTATTCATGTATCAAATTTACTAGTGCTGGGACTTCCCTAGTGATCCAGTGATTAAGACTTCACCTTCCAATGCAAAGGGTGAGAGTTTGATCCCTGGTCAGGGAGCTGATATCCCACTTGCCTTGTGGCCAATAAACCGAAACATAAAACAGAAGCCACACTGTCGCAAATTCAGTAAAGACTTTAAAAATGCTCTGCATCAAAAAAACAAAACGAAACACCAACGATCACTGTTTTTGGTGAGAACTTAAGTGGATTAGGAGGTTCATATGGATTTACTTCATTTTCAAAGCTACACGTGCAGTACTGCGAATGGTCTTTGCTTCTGCAGATGGGATAACTTATGTAAATACGTTTAGTTCACATTTTGGAAAAATACTTCCCGAGTAATTTTGTGGTTTTTGAATTGTTTTCAGATTCATTAGGCTTTTGCCAGCTGTTTTTAGATTGTGCTCTTGAGACCTGTCTACAGAGGAATGCCCAGAGACCACGACCACTGCCTGCCGAGACCATCCACCAGATGGGAAACAAAATAGAAAAGCCCAACCCTGAGAAAAATGCTTGGGAACACCACAGCCTCGCAATTCAGAGTCCAGCATGTGCTTCAGAGGCCAGGTAGCCCCACTCAAAGGTGTCTTTTCACCAGGTGCCTCGCTGAGCCAGGCCCTGGGCTGCATACTTCTGTATCCATTTGATTGCTCTTCACACAAGCCTTGGAGAGAGATTATTTCTTCCCCTTTGTGTAGAAGAGAAAACCCAGTGAGGAAGTTTAGCTTGCCCAGAGTCACTGCGATTGTCAGCTACACCTGAGAGGTGAATCCAGGTTTGTTTGCAAATATGTCCTCTTGTTAAAGTTATACGGTTTCCCAGGGATCAGGGCAGAGAGTTCAGAGTAGGCTACCTCTCTGATACTCTTGCTGAAGTAGTGTAGTCTAGATTGCCCAAGTGTTCTTTCCTTTGTCAGTTTTTTTTAAAAACTTTTTATTTTTTTGGCTGTACCACGAGGCTTGTGGGATCTTAGTTCCATGAGCAGGGATCAAATCCACATCCTCTTCACTGGGAGCGCAAAGTCTTAACCACTGGACCACCAGGGAAGTCCCCCCCAGTAGTTTTCTTATACAGAGAAAAGGAATGGAACTGAATCCTGGTTGTGCCTTAAATCTCACTCCGTTACACTGCTTGTGTAGGTGTGAGGCTTGTGGCTATGCTGTCTAATGCATTTGATTACTGAAATAGGTCTTGAGAGTTCTAGAGTTCTAGTTTACAACATTTCTGATAGAAATTTCACCGATGATGGAACTGTTCTGTATTTGTCCTCCCAGTATGGTAGCTGCTGCTGCTGCCAAGATACTTCAGCAGCTGCCAGCCACATGCAACTGACCATCAAGCACTAGACATAAAACCAGTGCAACTTATGACCTGAATTTTATTTATTTGGCTGCCCTGGGTCATCTTTGCTGCATGTGGGCTCTCTGTCTAGTTGCAGAGAGTAGGGCTGCTCTCTAGTCACTGTGCATGGGATTCTCCTTTCGGTGGGTTCTCTTGCTGTGGACCACAGGCTCTAGAGCACAGCCTAAGTAGCTGTGGCCACGGGCTCAGCTGCTCTGAGGCATGTGGGATCTTCCCAGATCAGGGATCCAACCCATATGTCCTGTATTGGCAGGTAGATTCATAAACACTGGACCACCAGGGAAATCCCATGACCTGAATTTTAAATGTGATTTTGATCACTTTAAACTTAACTGGTTACATGTGGCCTGTGGGTGCTGCAGGAACAGCACAATTCTAGAGGTATGTCCCCCACGGTCCCTTAGTTCCCGCCTCACTGGTGTCCATATGCGATCAACAGTTTTTAAAAGGCTAATGTTTTAAACTCTGTACTCTGTATTCTCTTCCAATCATATAAATCTTTTTCTTAAACTCATTCTTCAAAATGTTTACTTCCCAAGATACAGTTTCCATGCATTTTGTAATACTCTAACATTCTAAAAACATTCAAAATTGGATTTAAGTATTGTTCATAGGGTTAATGAAATAAGCTACGGCTGAGATTTCTAATTTTAACTTCCCATAATATCTTGAAACTTTGAGCAGGCGAACACATAAGTGATCGATGGCTTGTGTTTCTGGAATACTGAAAATGTCTTCCTTCAGAAACGAATGGCTGGTTGAGATATTGAGATATCCCATGAGAGCAGCCTAAGGTTGTCATCACTGCTTTGGGGGCGAGTTCTTACTAGATGTAGGAAGGAGTATGAGCTTTGCCAGTGCCAGGGCCAACCCGGAGCAGAATCTGCAGGTTTGTCTTGAGTCTTAAGAACGTGGTCCAGGGACTTCCCTGATGGTCCAGTGGCTAAGACTCTGTGCTCCCAAAGCAGGGAACCCAGATTCAACTCCTGGTCCAGAAACTAGATCCCACATGCCACAGCTAAAAATATTCCACATTCCACAGCTAAGACCCTGTGCATCCAAATAAATAAATATATAATTTAAAAAAGAAAAAACCTAAACCAGGGAGGAAAAAACAAAAAAACAAAAAAACCCATGGTCTAAAATAGTCCCAGCATAGCTGTGAAGGGGTTGTCTAAAATCTGGTGGCCTTCTATCGGAAGTTGAAAGATGATATGACAAATATGCCTTTCCCAGGCTTCTGTGAAATACTACAGCTAACTGGTGGTTCAGCACTAAAGAATCCGCCTACAGTGCAGGGGCTGCAGGTTTCATCTCTGGGTCAGGAAGATCCCCTGGAGTAGGAATTAGCAACTGACTCCAGTATTCTTGCCTGGAGAATCCCATGGACAGAGGACCCTGGTGGGTTAGAGTCCGTAGAGTCACAAAGAGTTGAACATGACAACTGAGCTCACATACACAGACACACACACACACAAATGAGTAGAAGCCAGGAAATAAAGACTAAGCATGCTTCTCTGGGGAATATAAAGTTGTAGGTGCCTAAAGTTCAGCACTTAATGAGAGAAAAGAGAGAATGTCTTTTCAAAGCTTATTAATAGGGGTCTTGGGAAATTAGTATTTTTTACAGGAGGGATTTTGGGGCGCTTCTTGAAATTCTACATTTGAATTTTGCAAGTAGAAGGTAGCTTCCAAATCACTTTGCTTTTCCCCTTCTGTTTAGGATTTTAGATATACCACTTTTATTCCTCTAGAATTCAGCTTAGTGCTCAAAAACACAAGTTCTTTTAAAAAACAGGTGTTTGATATAAGAATTTATTTAATCCTACCTCCTCTTACAGGCTGAAGCTGACTGATTTATTGATTACTGCTTTGGAAAACCCAATAAAACACGTGGAGGAGAACTTGGAACAAAAAGTAAGTCTTCCAGTTGAGATTTAGCATAAATGAGAAGGAACTTTCTCTCAGAAGAAGGATCTTCTGTAGGAAGAGCCTTTGGAGCTGAGTGTGAAGTATGTGTAACGTGTGGAAGATGATCTCTGTCCCTGCCCCAGCGTCTCACCAGCATCCAGCCCGATACCTGGGTGCAGTGGTGCTCTGGAGGCGGCCTGCGCTGCTTGCTCAAAGGCAGCTGTTAAATTTTCAGAAATGGTGGAGCCTGCTGATGTTACATTGGTAGCATGAAGTGGGCATGGATGGGAATATTTATACCATTGTTATTGTCGTTCACTCACTCAGTCGTGTCTGACTCTTTGCGACCCCAGGGACTGCAGCACGCCAGGCTGCCCTGTCCTTCATCATCTCCCAGAGCTTGCCCAAACTCGTCCTTTTGAGTCAGTGATGCCATTCAGTCATCTCATCGTCTGTCGTCCCCTTCTCCTCCTGCCTTCAGTCTTTCCCAGCATCAGGGTCTTTTCCAATGAGTCACCTCCTCGAATCAGGTGACCCAAAGTATTGGAGCTTCAGCTTCAGTCCTTCCAATGAATATTCAGGGCTGATTTCCTTTAGGATTGACTAGTTTGATCTCCTTGCAGTCCAAAGGACTCTCAAGCGTCTTCTCCAGCACCGTAGCTCAAAACCATCAATCCTTCAGTCCTTAGCCTTCTTTATGGTCCAACTCTCTTATCTATACACGACTACTGGAAAAACCATAGCTTTGACTAGATGAACCTTTGATGGAAAAGTAATGTCTATGTTTTTTAATATGCCATCTAGGTTTGTCATAGCTTTTCTCCCAAGGAGCAAGCATCTTTTAATTTCATGGCTGCAGTCACCATCTGCCAGTGATTTTGGAGCCCAAGAAAATAAAGTCTGTCACTGTTTCCATTGTTTCCCCATCTATTTGCCATGAAGTAATTGGGACTAGATGGCATGATCTTAGTGTTCTGAATTGAGTTCTAAGCCAGCTTTTTCACTCTCTTCTCTCACCTTCATCAAGAGGCTCTTTAGTTCCTCTTCACTTTTTCCCATAAGGGTGGTGTCATCTGCATATCTGAGGTTATTGATATTTCTCCCTGCAATCTTGATTCCAGCTAGTACTTCATCTAGCCCAGCATTTCACTTGATGTACTCTGCATATAAGTTAAATAAGCAGGGTGACAAGATAGAGCCTTGATGTACTCCTTTCCCAATTTGGAACCAGTCTGTTGTTCCATGTCCAGTTCTAACTATTGCTTCTTGACCTGCATACAGATTTCTCAGGAGGCAGGTCAGGTGGTCTGGTATTCCCATCTCTTGAAGAATTTTCCACAGTTTGTTGTTATCGACACAGTCAAAGGCTTTATCATAGTCAATAAAGCAGGAGTAGATGTTTTTCTGGAATTCTCTTACTTTTTCTATGATCCAGTGGATGTTGGCAGTTTAATCCCAGGTTGCTCTGCCTTTTCTAAATCCATCTTGAACATCTGGGAGTTCTTAGTTTACATGCTGTAGAAGCCTAGCTTGGAGAATTTTTAGCTTTACTTTGCCAGCATGTGAAATGAGTGCAATTGTGTGGTAGTTTGAACATTCTTTGGCAGTGCCCTTTTTGGGGATTCGAATGAAAACTGACCTTTTTCAGGTCACAGCAGTCCTGTGACCACTGCTGAGTTTCCCAAATTTGCTGGCATATTGAGTGCAGCATTTCACCAGCATCATCTTTTAAGATTTGAAATAGGTCATCTGGAATTCCGTCACCCCCACTAGCTTTGCTTGTTGATGCTTCCTAAGGTCCACTTGACTCCTCACTCCAGGATGTCTGGCTTTAGGTGAGTGATCACACCATCGTGGTGATCTGAGTCATTAAGATCTTTTTTGTATAGTTCTTCTGTCTGTTCTTGCCACCTCTTAATATCTTCTGCTTTTGTTAGGTCCATACCTTTCCTGTCCTTTATTGTTCCCATCTTTGCATGGTATGTTCCCTTGGTATCTCTAATTTTCTTGAATAGAGAATCTTTCCCATTCTAAATAGACAAACACTATAGATGCGTTTGTTTCTGTCTTCGAGAGCCTATTCTTAGACATTAACCAGCATACTGCCTACATGGAACCCAATTCACAACTTGATGTATTTCATTTAGACCCTCTCCTAGAGAAGAAAGGGGCTTCCCTGGTGGCTCAGATGTAAAGAATCTGCCTGCAATGCAGGAGACCTGGATTTGATCCCTGGGTTGGAAGATCCCCCTGGAGAAGGGAATGGCTACCCACTCCAGTATTCTTGGCTGGGAAATCCCATGGACAGAGGAGCCAGGCGAGCCACAGTCCATGGGGTGACAAAGAGTCGAACACGACTGAGCGAATAACACTTTCAGTAGAGAAGGATACCTGGAAGAGAAAAGCCACTTTTACTTTTCTTTCAGTGTCTTCACCTATGTATCACCTACACTTTGCTCATTTCTTTTGTACAACTAGGTAACTGTCCCAATAACAATGTCTTATTATCTAGGAAACAGACAGACTTATCGGTTCAACTAACATTCTTCATCAAGCTGATCAGACCCTCCGAAGAATTGTCTCTCAGACAATGAAGGAAGCCAAAGGTATGCTGAGTAGTTAAGATTCTATTCATTGAGACTATGCTCTACTGCCACTCTTGTTCCCTGGACACGAGTACTTTACGTACTTTCATTTGTGACGTTTACATCATGTTTTCAGTTTAAATGTGCAACTCGATTGTGTTATACTTCTACCCCTGGAATCAGGCTTTCATCCATCCAGTAGGTTTTTATTGAGTGGCTACTCTGTACTAGGCTTTATTCTAGATATTGGAACGTTTGGAGGGAACAGAATGTCATAGTGAGGAGACACACACACAAAAGAAATATATGAATATATGCCAGCGCTCTGAAGAAAAAGAAAGTAGGGTAAGACAGTGTAGTGATGGGAGGATTTATTTTTAAAAGAGCAATCATGAAGACTTCTCAGAGGAAATGACATTTAAGCAAAGATGCGAATGAAAGGAAATAGCAAGCCATACTGATGCCCAGAGGATCTTTCCAAGTAGTGCCAAAAGCTACTTTATCTGTACCAGGTACAGCTGGTATATTCTAGAACACAGAAGAAGCCATTGAGTCTAGAGTGAAGGGATGGGGAGAGGTAGTCAGGCCCAGCTGGAAAATCGGCATGGCATCTGAACAAGCTCAGTGCACTGTCAGCCTGAACTTAGATGAAATGTGTGGTAATTACAGTTCTGGAAAATTATTCCTTTAGGTTTTGAATATCGAACTCTTTACTTTTACTTTTTGTAAATCACCCTTGATTTACAAAAAATAACAGCAGCTTAACATTTCTTGAACTCCTTTTATATGCCAAGAGCCTTATATATTATTTCTAGTCTTCAGAATCCTATCAAGGAAGTGTAGTTTTACACATGGGGAAACGGAAGGTCTGAGAGGATACGTATATCTGCTCAAGGCTACACTGAACAGTGGCTATATACTTGGGCAACTTGGGGCTCAGAGATAAGTCTGATTCTAGTCTATGCTTTCTGTTATGCTCCCGCACATCCCCAACATTTATTATTAATCCCTTTAGAAAAACTTAGGACATTGGAAAAAGAAACAGTATACTAACCATATTATGTTTTTCAAACTTCTTTTTTTAACCCTGATCCATAACTCGATTTTAATACTGTAACCTAGTGTGTGTAGCCCCTTACGTGAACACACTCCTGCATAGAAACAAGTTTCACAAAATGCTCCCATGATTAATGAGCTCTACTGTAGTCTATTTGATTGCATCTTAGAAAAACACTGGTTGCAACATGCAACCCGGGTATGGGTTATAATACAAAGTTTGGAAAAGAGCCGGAACAAAAATGGTCTCACGTAAGAAAACAAAAATAGTTGTAGTAGAAGTTTTCAGCCATTTGCCTTTGTCTGTAAAATGAATTAGGACCATGACATCACTTCATGGCAGATAGAAGGGGAAAATGTGGAAGCAGTGACGGATTTTATTTTCTTGGGCTCCAAAATCACTGAAGATGGTGACTGCAGCCATGAAATTAAAAGACACTCCTTGGAACGAAAGCTATGACAAATTTAGACAATGTATTAAAAAGCAGAGACATCACTTTGCTGACAAAGGTCCATATAGTCAAAACTATAGTTTTTCCAGTAGTAATGTATGGATATGATACTGCTGCTACTGCTAAGTCACTTCAGTCATGTCCGACTCTGTGCTACCCCATAGACAGCAGCCCACCAGGCTCCCCCGTCCCTGGGACTCTCCAGGCAAGAACACTGGAGTGGGTTGCCATTTCCTTCTCCAATGCATGAAAGTGAAAAGTGAAAGTGAAGTCACTCAGTTGTGTCTGACCCTCAGCGACCCCATGGACTGCAGCCTTTCAGGCTCCTCTGTCCATGGGATTTTCCAGGATAGATATGATAGTTGGACCATAAAGAAGGCTGAGTGCCAAAGAACTGATGCTTTTGAACTGTGGTGTTGGAGAAGACTCTTGAGAGTCCCTTGGACTGCAAGGAGATCAAAGCAGTCCATCCTAAAGGAAATCAGTCCTGACTATCCATTGGAAGGACTGATGCTGAAACTCCAATCCTTTGGCCACCTGATGCAAAGAACTAACTCCTTGAAAAGACCCTGATGCTTGGAAAGATTGAAGGCAGGAGAAGGGGGCAGCAGAAGATGAGATGGTTGGATGGCATCACTGACTCAATGGACATGAGTTTGAGCAAGCTCCAGGAGATAGTGAAGGACAAGGAAGCCCAGCATGCTATGATTCATGGGGTGGCAAAGAATTGGACATGACTTAGTGACTAAACAACAACATAAAATCAAGGGGGACTGGGGTTATACCCAAATTACTCTCAATTCTCTTCCTATCCATTAAAATGGGTTTTTCCCCCCCTCTAGGTGAAGATGGCACTAGCTTCTAGAACTCTGCTTAAATAAAATTAAATAATTTGGTTCTCTTTCCATCAAGAAGTAAAAGGACAATCCACAAAATGGGAGAAAATATTTGCAAATCACATCTCATAAAGGACTTATACCCAAAATATATAAAGGACTCTCACAACTCAATAATAAAGACAAATAACCCTATTTTTTAAATGGGCAAAAAATCTGAGTAGAAATTTCTTTAGGGAAAATATACAAATGGCCAGTAACTGCATGGAAACACACCTGGCATTATTAGTTACCAGGGAAATACAGATCAAAACCACAGTGAGATACCACTGCACACTCACTAGGCCAGCTAGAATCTAAAAGTCCAGGTTTCAGTGAGGATATGGCGAACTCAGAATCCATGGACACCACTGGTGGCAGTGTAAAATGGTGCAGCTGCTTTGGAAAACAGCCTAGCAGCTCCTCAGAAGATTAAATGTAGTTACCATTGGACCTAGAAATGAAAACATATTCATATAAAAATCTGTACACAAGTGCTTGCTGCTGCTGCTGCTGCTGCTAAGTTGCTTCAGTCGTGTCTGACTCTGTGCGACCCCATAGACGGCAGCCCACCAGGCTTCCCCATCCCGGGGATTCTCCAGGCAAGAACACAAGCGCTTATAGCATCATTATTACTAACAGCCAAAAGGTAGAAGTAACCCAAACGTCCATCAGCTGACAAACATATGGATATGTCCATCTATCCGTAAAATGGATTATTCAACCATAAAAAGCAAGAAAATACTACAACATGGATGAACCTTGAAAACAGTATGTAAAGTGCTAGAAGCCAGTCACAAAAGTCACATAGTGTGCGTCCAGTCATGTGAAATGTCCAGAATGGGGAAATCTGGAAACACGAGGTGGAATACTGGTTGCTTAGGGATTGAGGGCAGAGAGAGGGGCGATGGGGCAGGAGGGTGATGTTAGCTATCACAGATGATAAAAATGTTCTTTAAGATTGACTGTGATCATTGCTGCTTATATCTGTGAATATAATAAAACTACTGAATTGTAGTTTAAATGGTAAGCTGTAATGTTAATTTTACCTCCATAAAGCTGTTCAACAAAAAAAATCAGTTCTCAGTCACACCACCCACATGGCTAGTGGCTGCTGTACTGAAGGGCAGACGCAGAACATTTCCATCACTGTAGGAAACTATACTGGACAACTATTCTAGGCATATGAGCTTCAAACCCAACTGTCATTTTCTAGCTCTGCTCTTTGGCCTTCCTACCTGTTAATCCAATAAGATTGTAAGTCGACTTATTTTGTCAACAAAAAGCCTTTTCTGCTCACACGTTTCGTAGCAAGTTGTTTAAATGATTTGCTTGTATTGCATTAAGGTGACCTTTGTCTACATGTATATTATACCAGCTCAATTATTATTTGTAGAAGAATCTGAATGGTTTGTCTGAAGTAATCAAATTAATTTCCTAGTGTCATCAGTCCAGCTAAATTTAATCTACCCAAATAATTTTGAGTATCTTTATTTTAGATGAACAGATGTTTCCGTACAACTTGAAGCTTTTGGCAGAAGAACTTAACAAGCTCAAAGCAGAGTTTTTGGAAGACCTAAGACAAGGAAACAAAAAATACCTGTGCTTTCAACAAACCATTGACTTAGCAGATGTTATTTCTTTTTTCCATTATGAGAAAGATAACATTGTAAGGAAGTATTTTTCAAAGCAGCATTAAAACTTCTGAATCTCCAATCAAATATCTAATTTGGTTATGATTTTTCAAACTAATTAAAACAGTTATGTATTACTGGATGTGTTCTAGTCTAATAATGTGAATTGCCTAATGCAGAGTTCCAAAGAATAGCAAAGAGAGATAAGAAAGCCTTCCTCAGCAATCAATGCAAAAAAATAGGGCAAAACAACAGAATGGGAAGGACTAGAGATCTCTTCAAGAAAATTAGAGATACCAAGGGGACATTTCATGCAAAGATGGGCACAATAAAGGACAGAAATGGTATGGACATAACAGAAGCAGAAGATATTAAGAAAAGGTGGCAAGAATACACAAAAGTACTGTACAAAAAAGATCTTCATGACCCAGATAATCACGATGGTGTGATCACTCACC
>NW_011495018.1:8690013-8690542 GCF_000754665.1 Bison bison bison | reverse complement strand
CTTCCAGTTGAGCTATTTCAAATCCTGAAAGATGACGCTGTGAAAGTGCTGCACTCAATATGCCAGCAAATTTGGAAAACTCAGCAGTGGCCACAGGACTGGAAAAGGTCAGTTTTCATTCCAATCCCAAAGAAAGGCAATGCCAAAGAATGCTCAAACTACCGCACAATTGCACTCATCTCACATGCTAGTAAAATAGTGCTTAAAATTCTCCAAGCCAGGTTTCAGCAATACGTGAGCTGTGAACTTCCAGATGTTCAAGCTCGTTTTAGAAAAGGCAGAGAAACCAGAGATCAAATTGCCAACATCCGCTGGATCATGGAAAAAGCAGGAGTTCCAGAAAAACATCTATTTCTGCTTTATTAACTATGCCAAAGCCTTTGACTGTGTGGATCACAATAAACTGTGGAAAATTCTGAAAGAGATGGGCATACCAGACCACCTGACCTGCCTCTTGACCTGTATGCAGGTCAGGAAGCAACAGTTAGAACTGGACATGGAACAGACTGGTTCCAAATAGGAAAAGGAG
>NW_011495018.1:8688293-8689439 GCF_000754665.1 Bison bison bison | reverse complement strand
GGACAGGGAGGCCTGGCGTGCTGCGCTTCATGAGGTTGCAAAGAGTCGGACACGATTGAGCGACTGAACTGAACTGAACTGAAAGACCTGTTAAAAAAAAAAATTAGTCCATTCTTTGGACAAATTCTTAGAAAGGTACAATCTCCCTAGACTGAACCAGGAAGAAATAGAAAATATGAGCAGACCAATCACAAGCACTGAAATTCAAACCATGATTAAAAACCTCCCAGCAGACAAAAGTCGAGGACCTGATGGCTTCACAGGCAAATTTTATCAAGAGAAGAGTTAACAACTATCCTTCTGAAACTGTTCCAAAAAGTCACAGAGGAAGGAAAACTTCCCAACCCATTTTAAGAGACCACCATAACCCTGATATCAAAACCAGACAAAGATACCACAAAAAGTAAAAATTACAGGCCAATATCACTGATGAACACAGATGCAAAAATCGTCAGCTAAATACTCGCAATCCATATCCAACAATACATTAAAAAGTTCATACACCATGATCAAGTGGTGAATCCCTGGGACTTATCCCAGGGAGGCAAAGATTCTTCAGCATCTGCAAATCAATCATTGTGATACATCATACCAACAAATTGAAGAATAAAAACCATATGGGCATCATTCCTTCCAAAGAACACCCAGGACTGATCTCCTTTAGAATGGACTGGTTGGATCTCCTTGCAGTCCAAGGGACTCTCAAGAGTCTTCTCCAACACCACAGTTCAAAAGCATCAATTCTTTGACACTCAGCTTTCTTCACAGTCCAACTCTCACATCCATACATGACCACGGGAAAAACCATAGCCTTGACTAGACGAACCTTTGTTGACAAAGTAATGTCTCTGCTTTTTAATATGCTGTCTAGGTTGGTCATAACTTTCCTTCCAAGGGGTAAGTGTCTTTTAATTTCATGGCTGCAGTCACTATCTGCAGTGATTTTGGAGCCCCCCAAAAATAAAGTCTGACACTGTTTCCACTGTTTCCCCATCTATTTCCCATGAAGTGATGGAACCAGATGCCATGATCTTAGTTTTCCGAATGTTGAGCTTTAAGCCAACTTTTTCACTCTCCTCTTTCACTTTCATCAAGAAGCTTTTTAGTTCCTCTTCACTTTCTGCCATAAGGGTGTGTCATCTTGTA
>NW_011495018.1:8673729-8688193 GCF_000754665.1 Bison bison bison | reverse complement strand
TGGTGTCATCTGCATATCTGAGGTTACTGATATTTCTCCTGGCAATCTTGATCCCAGCTTGTGCTTCTTCCAGCCCAGCATTTCTCATGATGTACTCTTCATAGAAGTTAAATAAGCAGGGTGACAATATACAGCCTTGATGTACTCCTTTTCCTATTTGGAACCAGTCCGTTATTCCATGTCCAGTTCTAACTGTTGCTTCCTGACCTGCATATAGGTTTCTCAAAAGGCAGGTCAGGTGGTTCTGTACATAGAAGATCCTAAAGATGCTACCAGAAAACTACTAGAGCTCGTCAATGAATTTGGTAAAGTTGCATGTTACAAAATTAATACAAGAAATCTGTTGCATTTCTACACACTAACAACGAAAGATCAGAAGGAGAAATTCAAGAAGCAATTCCATTTACCATTGCATCAAAAAGAATAACATACCTAGGAATAAACCTACCTAAGGAGACTGGTGGCGCAGATGGTAAAGCATCTGCCTACAATGCAAGAGATGTGGGTTTGATACCTGGGTCAGGAAAATCCCCTGGAGAAGGAAATGGCAACCCACTCTAGTACTCTTGCCTGGAAAATCCCATGGAGAGAGGAGCATGGTAGGCTACACAGTCCATGGGGTTGCAAAGAGTCGGACACAACTGAGCAACTTCACTTCACTTCACTAAGGAGACAAAAGACCTTTAGTCTGAAAACTACAAGATGCTGATGAAAGAAATCAAAGAGGACATAAACAAATGGAAAGATATACCATGTTTGTGGATTAGAAGAATCAATATTGTCAAAATAACTATACTACTTACAGCAATCTACAGATTCAATGCAATCCCTGTCAAATTACCAATGGCATTTTTCACAGAACTAGAACAGAAAATCTCAAAATTTGTATGGAGACACAAAAGACCCTGAACAGCCAAAGCAATCTTGGAGGGGGAGAAAAAGAAAACAGAGTTGGTGGAATTAGGCTCCCTGATGTCAGACTGTACTACAAAGCTCGTCATCAAACAGTATGGTACTGGCAGGAAAACAGAAACATAGATCACTGGAACAGGATAAAAACTCAGAAATAAGCCCATGCAACTATAGTCAATCTATGACAAAAGAGGCAGGACTACACAGTGTTGGAAAAGACAGCCTCTTCAACAAATGGTGCTGGGAAAACTGGACTACCACATTTAAAAAAAATGAAATTAGATCATTCCTTAACTCCATATACAAAAATAAGCTCAAAATGGATTAAAGACCCAAATATGAGACTGGACACTATAAAACTCTTAAGAGGAAAACATAGGCAGAACACTCTCTGACATAAATCACAGCAACATCATTTTTGATCCATCTCCCAGAATAATGGAAATAAAAGCAAAAATAAACGAATGAGACCTACTTAAAACTCAAAAACTTTTGCAAAGGAAATAAAATGAAAAGACAACCCACAGACTGAGAGAAAATACTTGCAAATTATGTGACTGATATGGGGTTAAGTCTCCAAAACTTAGAAACAGCTTGACACTTAATAGCATCAAAACAAACAACCTACTCAAAAAATAGGCAGACAACCTGAATAGACATTTATCCAAAGAGGACAGATGTCCAACATTACATGAAAAGATGTTCAACATTGCTAGTTATTAGAGAAATGCAAATCAAAACTACAATGAGATACCACCTCACAGCAGCCAGAGTGGCTGTCATCAAAAACTCCACAAACAAGAAATGCTGGAGAGGGTGTGGAGAGAATTTAAATTGGTGAGAATATAAATTCTCACTGTTGCTGACGATGTAAATTGGTACAGCCACTATGGAAAACAATATGGAGGTTCCTTCAGTTCGGTTCAGTCGCTCAGTCGCGTCCGACTCTTTGTGACCCCATGAATCGCAGCACGCCAGGCCTCCCTGTCCATCACCAACTCCCGGAGTTTCAGCTTCAACATCAGTCCTTCCAATGAACATACAGGACTGATCTCTTTAGGATGGACTGATTGGATCTCCTTGTAGTCCAAGGGACTCTCAAGAGTCTTCTCCAATACCACAGTTCAAAAGCATCAATTCTTCGGCACTCAGCTTTCTTCACAGATATGTGAAGAAACTCTTACATCCATACATGACCACTGGAAAAACCATAGCCTTGACTAGACGGACCTTTGTTGGCAAAGCAATGTGTCTGCTTTTTAATATGCTATTTAGGTTGGTCATAACTTTCCTTCCAAGGAGTAAGCGTCTTTAATTTCATGGCTGCAATCACCATATGCAGTGATTTTAGAGCCCCCCAAAAATAAATTCTGTTTCCACTGTTTCCCCATCTATTTGCCATGAAGTAATGGGACCAGATGCCATGATCTTAGTTTTCTGAATGTTGAGCTTTAAGTCAATTTTTCCACTCTCCTCTTTCACTTTCATCAAGAGGCTTTTTAGTTCCTCTTCACTTTCTGCCATAAGGGTGGTGTCATCTGCATATCTGAGGTTATTGACAGTTCTCCCGGCAATCTTGATTCCAGCTTGTGTTTCTTCCAGCCCAGTCTGACAAAGAGTCATGCTGTTAAATGCTTCCTGACAATGTCACATCTGACAAGTGACTGATTGAAGGAGTTTCTATTATGACAAATGAACTGATTTTATTTCCTTCTCTTACTTCATTCAATATGACATTCTAGGTGATGTTGCTGCAAATGGCCTTATTTCATTCTTAATGGCTGAGTAACATTCGAGTTGGACTATAAAGAAAGCTGAGCGCCAAAGAATTCATGGGGTCGCAGAGTCGGACACGACTGAGTGACTAAACTGAACATTCCATTGTATATATGTACAAACAGTCAGACTCGACTGAGCCTGAACTGAACTGAATGTTCACTGCAGCACTGTTTATAATAGCCAAGACATGGAAGGAATCTAAATGTCCATGAACAGAGGAATGGACAAAGATATGGTGCATATATACAATGGAATGTTCAGTTCAGTTCAGTCACTCAGTCGTGTCCGACTCTGCGACCCCACGAATTCTTTGGCGCTCAGCTTTCTTTATAGTCCAACTCGAATGTTACTCAGCCATTAAGAATGAAATAAGGCCATTTGCAGCAACATCACCTAAAATGTCATATTGAGTGAAGTAAGAGAAGGAAAAAAATCAGTTCATTTGTCATAATAGAAACTCCTTCAATCAGTCACTTGTCAGATGTGACATTGTCAGGAAGCATTTAACAACATTTGTGTGCTGTTTTGGATCTGTCAGGAAATTTTCTGTTCCTTATTAATTTGTGAATATTCAGGAATTAAGAGGAGAGGCAAGCTCCTCTCCTTGGGGCTTAGGAATCCAGGCATTTCCTTCATTATTTTTTCTATACGGTGACAAGTACCCTCTTCCTTCTTATGAACCATATGGTAAAAGTGATTATTTACAACCTTATCTCTTTCATATGCATGACCTCATGGTTCCTTGATAACTTGTAAGTTTTGATTTTATCTCTGCTGAAAATAGCTATCTTGTAAGACAGTATAAATACCTACACAATGTTGAATAAGACACCTTTGCTCCATCAGAGCTTTGGTCCCCGTGTCTTGCTTTCTCTCTCTCTCTCCATCTCTCTTTCAGGCTGATCCCCTGGAGCACACAGGCTCTCTGAGTTCACTTTCCTGCCCGGGCTTCTAAGACCCTCTCGAGAAGGTGCTCTGCGCCTTCACCCCATCGAGAGGGCGCCATGTCAGGGGCTTTACTGGCTTTCTGCGTAAACCAAGGAATATCAGCCTCACTCTCCTTCACTTTCTTATCAGTTGTCTCCAGACCACCAGGTTCCGGTCCATTAAAGGACCCCAACATGACACGAATAATTGAGCAGCAGAGGAAGCCTTCCTCATTCCTGTGCCACAACACTTTAAGGGGGTTACACCTTAAATAAAGAGAAATTAGGAAGGAGACAAAACGCTAATTACGTTACCATTTTTGTTGTTGGTAACTCATGTGACAGATCTTCTCATGGGTAAGGCTTTCTACAAATCCAAACCAATGTAGCCATAAAACCTTTTCTGTAAAAAAAAAAAAAAAAAAATTAACATTGACATACTGAAAAAATATTAACAAAACTGGATCCTAGTTTTCAAAAAAGAAAAATCGAGATCCATTAGAAAGTGTGATTTTTTTATTCATACATTACAAAAGCAAAGCTTCATTCACAATATGAACTACATACTAGATAGAGTTATTTCAGCATTAAACTGCTCTCTGGAATCCCTAAACAATATAGTGTGTTCTGCAACCATACTCAAGTTTTATATTTTACATACAAAATACGTTCTTTACATCAAAGTACATATTAATGAAACCAAGTTCAAGAAATCATATAACCTCTAAGACTACTTAATGAAAAGTCCTTAGCAGGGAATTTGTTAAAAATAATATTTCCATTTGATAAATATTTTTGTAGAACTTAAATGAGGTTTATCTCTGGACATTTTTTTAGGTAATATTCCCTTTGTCAAACAGTTCTGCAGATGAATGGCAAACACATTTCTAAAATGAGACAGCACTGGAAAATATCCAATTAAATTTTTTCAAAGTAAAAGTCTAGCCTTTACTTGAGTTTCAAGAAGTTGTAGCTACATACTATATTAATAAAAATCTGAAATAAAATTATTCCCTGTTAATCTCATCACAGTTTCTTAAAAAAATATTAGTGGAGATAAATTATCTACCAACTTTAAAAATCTAAACTTATGTTCACTGAACAAAAATAAATTTAGTTTCAAAACATTGCCTGTTATCAGCAAAGTATTATAAATAGTGCATGTTAAACTTTTATCAACTCATTTCTATAAAATATATGATTAAAAATAAAATGGGAGAAACATATTCAATACTTAATGGAAGATAATATCTTTCCAATACAGAATTCTCAAAAAATTTAAATAAAATCCTAAATATTTTTAAATATACAATACTAAAAAAGTTTCTAAGTTAGATTTGCTTCAAAAACATTAGTGCATTTAGAATTAACTGTAGCTTTCAAGCACTGATACCTTTGGAATACAACTATGCTCTTTAAGTCATAGGAATTTTAACATTATACATTCTAGTTTGTAATTATGAAAAAATTATCTTAACTAAAATGCTCTTTCAAAGCATCTTTAATTGTCAGGAAAAAAAACAAACAAACCATATTTGTCACTGTTTGGCCCAGAATATACAGTTAATAAACTGTTTTTAACATGAGTTCTTCCTTTTTGTTTAATGAAAACTTCCATTTTCTATTTTGTGGTATTGCTTTTATATGAAGAATAAAATAGAAGAAAAAAATAAATACAAAAGCGTCCAAATGACAGCACCCTGTTTCTGACAGTATATACATATGAGGGTCAAGTTACACATTTGCAAAAGGCTGCTCTAAAACTGATCCGAGGAGCAAGAACTCCAAGCAACAGAGCAGAAGAGACTGCAGACTGGAGATTCACAGGCCTCAGACTGACAAGGAGCGCTGTCTAGAGAAACTCCTCAGTGCTGCTCTTTCCACAGTGCAGTGGAGACCAGATTAAACCACAAGAACTCATTTCAATGGCTTTGTAGTATTTGGAAGAGAGAGCAAAATATCCATTAACTTGGCACTTGGGGGTTTTTGTGGACAGATACCACCAATATTTCCCTTTCACTTACTTTAAGAGTAGAAGTCCTTTTTAGTTAATGCTTAATAATTAAAATGTTTGCTTTAAGAAGCCAATTAGTAACACTTTCAAGAATTGAACCAAATTAAAAATAAAAATTTTGCAAAGTACACAGAAACCAACAGTTAGTAACAATATATTTTATTGTTTGACCAAGCTGTCCTCAGAGTAAGCTAGTTATTACACAATATAAAAACAACAGCCTCCTATTCAAAATTATTCTAGATTTATATAGCAAGTTTTATTTTTGTAAACAAATATGTTTAAATGCATTTTTATATTTATATCCTCTTCTACTAAGGCGACGATTCAGTTCACAGTTTTCATATAGTTTTCTTGCTGTACATGAAAGACTGGCAAAACTGCAAGTAAGTGTTATAACTTGAATTCACAGAAAATATCTTAAATAGCCAATTCTGAAGAGGAGAATAGAATGTTGTGGACATATGTTCTCATTTTTGTAAATGTTACTTCACCAACACATTTTCCCGTTTGTTTCTATATCTACCTTTTCTTGAAAATTATGGGCAATACATGGATAGAAGGCAGGAAAAGGAAACTTCAGATTTTTTTTTGTTTGGAAGGACCGCATTTCCTAGGAATAAGATGGATGACTTCCACTGTACCTCTTTGGTCATCAAAGGAATGGAAGGAATAACAGATTCTCAGTTTGGTTGTAAAATTCATATGTAACATTAGAATGAAGATTTAAATGAAAAATTCAAATTAAAAGGAAAAAAGGCATCTTCATAGATAACCCTCTGATATTTCTAGCGTTCTGGAGTACTTACTGGTAGTTTTTAAAATAAATTACAATAAAAAGAATACAATGGAAAACTGCTGTGTTTAAACTAGAAGCTGAATAAGCAGGTATTTTAAATATTAAACTCCACTTTCAATTTACAGTTTTAAAGTTTCATTTATTTTCAGAACTTTTACTTCATATATTTATAACTTTAATTTTAAAAGAATTAAATGTTTTACATTTGCCCTTATGGAAAAAAGAAAGATTTACTACACTGATACTGCTTTACTATTACCAGTTGAAATTAAACAACTTAATTTAACAACTAAGCTACGTTAACTAATTTTTAATTAAGGGCAATTTCAAAGGCAATTCCTCTAAATATCATTGAAATAAGTTGGAATAGATTTTGAAAGAGAAAGTAATTTATTCTACCATTTTGAAATTATGGCAGAAATAACACCTAGCTGTAATTTAGATGTTGAAATACCAAGAGTATCCATCAGCCTTGACGTTTTTATGGACTGTAAATGTGAGAAATTTAAATAACCACTTGTAAGATTATGATTGTACTCAAATTCTCAAATGTCTAAATGAAAGGAAAAAAGTTAAGATACCAATGTGTCCAACTCTTCTAATACATAAATGACCCTGATGAGGCTTCTATGAAAAAAGAAAACGGACATTTTGTTTCCACTGTCAAACTTATACTCTATATGTATAAAACTTTAAATTAGCAGACACCTTATTAGGGATGACACCACCCCACCCCTCCCCCACAAAAAACAACAGTAAACTGCAAAACACAAAAAGGCCAAGCAAGGAAAGCAGAGTGTGATTGTGTTCAGTGTTGGTTATGTTGCCCTCTTGCAAAATGACAGGCAAAATCATACTTGTTTTTACATTTGCACCCACATATGTTACACTGAAAAGGATTTTCATACCCATGACATCCCATGTGAATAGTGTAAAGGATATTGTCGGCAAAGTACATGTCACAGTGCTGGCAGTGGTGGAGAAGCTGCGGGTCCTGGACTGGCAGGGTGGGAGCTGGAGTGCTCGGCTGGCTGTTTCCCATGCTTGGAGTACTTGTGTGGGCACTTGGCTCACTGCTCGGCCCTGCCACCGGACTGTAGTTCCTCTGGCCGTGTGGCGGCCGAGGCTCTGGGCTGGCGGGAGAGGAGCTCTGAGGAAGACTTGCTGACACGGCAGAAACCACTGCCTGGGCGGAGGGCTGCTGCATCATGAAGGGCTTCTCCTCGGCGCAGGGAACTACGTCAGGCGACGCGGGGTTTTGGTTTTCAGGTGGCAAACTGGACAGCTGTCCAGCTAGAGTTGAGAGCTGGTTTAAAGGGTTGTCGACCATGAGTTCTTGGGGGTCTCTTGGCAGGCCTCCAGTTGGTGTAGTTTTCGCCATACTTTCATAGGAGTCAGTCTGGATATTTGGGATTTCGTGGGTAAAATCATTAAGGTAGTCTGGCTTCTGAACCACCATGGAAGGTGGGCTTAAGTTGATGAGTGCTCTTCTGCTATAGTTCAGGTTGCTAGTTTTCTTCTGTAAAACCCCCCACATTTTCTTGCTGCTTAAGGAAGACCTAGTACCTTTAATTGGTACCATTTTATGCTTGCGCCTTCGATGATGGGACAGGTTGCTTCGGTCACTGCAGCGGAAGGAACACAATTCACATTTGTATGGTTTTTCTCCTGTATGGGAACGCATGTGGGCTTCCAGATGACGCTCATAGGCAGATGCAAATGGACACAAGTGACATCGATGAGGTTTCTCACCTGTTTAAAAGGAAAAATGGGAGAGAAACTGCAGGAGTAGCTCATTTATGAAAAGTTTCATATTTTGTCCATTCATTATTTAGAAACTCATCAAAAATAAAATGCTTTTCGGAAATACACACATGTACAAAAGATTATTAAAATCCGTTAAAGAAGCTGCATACAACAATCTTCATACTATACTGACTAGTGGAATATATTCCTTTCACAGAAGGGATGGCTAAGGCAACGTCTAAGGGTTAGCAGTGTCGCCTGCAATTTTACAGAAACCTCCTCCCTAGTCTGCAATGGCAATGCACTTAGACAGGATAAAGATAAATATATTTATCCTTCATTCTGCCTTCAGCATTAAGCTGGCCAACATGAGAAGCTGACAGATACTGAGTTTAGATCACAAAGGAAGATAGCTAAGGAAGGGAAAGCTTACAAGGGACCTTCCTTCCTTGTATGCTGTCATGCTATTGCTTTGTAAAACTGGATTCACTTCTCCATTTACTCAAACCTTACATCAACCTTCATTTTCAAACAATCACAACTATTTATATGACAGATCAACCTGCCCTCCTTGGCCCCTCTCCAGCCCCTTCTCTGTTACCTGTGTGAATTCTAATGTGTTCAATGAGCCGGGCGGTGCCTTTGCTGGCATAGTTGCAATACCGACACTTGAGCTTTCCATCAAAGGTCCTTTCAAACCCGTCTACTAACATTCCTGAGTTTTCATCCAGGGAAACTTCAACAGATGGGTGATCAAGTCCATTTTGATCACCATCTGTTCCAGCTACAAACAAAGTATAGCAAAAGAAATTATTCATCTCAGCATCAACTCAATTTAGCAATTTAGTGTTGAGTGGTAGGAAATCTTTCATAAACTGACAGGTCACTTAGCATAAAAGTTAAATTCACAAAAATCACACAGTCTTTCTGAACTGACATTAATTCCATACAAAAGCAGCATCATATGAGGGGGGTCTCAAATCACTAACACATATCAGTGCTCAATGTGCTTTTGAGGAAGAGAACAGGGCATTACCTTTATCTGACAGGTAAGGAGAAAAGGGGAGTAAACAGTGATGGCAATTACATGTTTAAGATTCTAGCCGCTTCTACAAATACAATGGGCTGTCATGATCATCTTCACAAATCCTAGTCTATTTAATCTAGAGTAATTCATGTTGAGTTTTATAGTTCCACTCAGCTTACATCTATGTTCTAGACCCTGGGTTGCATTTAGGATCTTAAAATTCTAATTAAGCACATAAAGGGGAATATTGTACCTGATATCTCTGGATGTTATAACCTGTAAGAATTTCAGTTAAGAGATGTTCTGCTGTTCAATTTTAATCAACTACTTTGTATAGGTAAACTGAAGGAGCAAGTGCTCAGGTCTGGAAAACCAGCAGATGGTGGGGACTACAACCCTGCTCTCTCGGATCTGAGTCCAGGAATTGTACACTAGAGCATTAAGAGGGAGTGTCTATTCCTCCAATTTCATGGGAAAAGCACTTCTACACCATCTTAAGGAGGCAGCCATGGATGTATGGACAGTTTGAGCCCTCTGCTCTACGGCTTCCTCCATACCTCACCAGGAGGAGAGAAGGGACTTTGCTGGTTGGTGCAAGTCCAAAATCCAATGGGTCCATTGCACTGGAGGGACAACAAGGCTCAGTGTCCCCCTTTCTCCCATTGCTTTTCTAAGGCAGTGACTTCCAAAATTTTACATGCATATGGAATCACTTGGGGAGTGTATTAAAATACACCTACTGATACAGTAGATCTGGGGTGGGACCTGATGGTTTGCATTTCTCACCAGCTCTCTGCTGTTGCTGGTCCCTGGATTACAAAGCCCTAGGCCATCTAGGTCAAAGGTTAGCATACTTTTCCCACAAGGGTCAGATAGCAAATACAGGCTTTGTGGGCCACGGGGTCTCTCACAGCTACTTGACTCTGCTGCTATAACTCAAAAACAGTTATAGAAAATAGGTCAGCAAGCATGGCTATGTTTCAGTAAAACTATGGATGCTGAAGTTTAAATTTCGTGTTAATTTTCATGTGTCATGACATTATTTTTCTTTTTCCCACCAACCATTTACAAATGTAGAAACCACTCTTAGCAACCACACCAGCAGTCCAGATGGGGCCCACAGGCTGCAGTTTGCTGCCTCCCGAGCGAGGGTCAGGAAGAGACCCCAGTCTTCGTGTGGGAGCAAACCCGCCGGTCTCTCTGTAGGGCAGACAGGACAGGTTCAAGTACTCACTGCTTTCTCTTGGCTAGTTTCACCTCCTAGGTGAGCACACATGGTGGGCCCTCTCTTCATTTTAAGAGAAGAAACAGAAACCTCTATTTTGTCTCAGGTCTAATACAAAGGCCTTGTGTAGTGAAGATGGACTCCCTTTGGGCTCCTTGTACCCACTGTTAGCTAATGGAACCTGGAGAATGGGAAGGAAATTTAGAAACCCCAACTTTTGCACAGGAGAGAACGCATCTCTGGACCCCAGGGTAAGCTCTGGGGCGGGAGGTGGGGGGGTCCTCTCCCTCAGCAAAACCTGACCCGTTTAAAGAAGGGGGAAAAAAACTGCCCATCTTCTGCCCAAAAGAGAATGATTCACATTAGCGAGCAACAGTGGCTTCATACTATGGATAACAACACACAAACATTACATGTATAAAAAATGAATTATTTAATGGTATTAAGAGGAATCTACCTCCCTGAAGAGCCTCTGCTTCTTTGTCCCCACTAACTGATCCAGAAATCATGTTGACATGATGGGTCTGCTGAGTTAGGTATTCCTGGAAATCTTTCACAAAGTCCAAAGGCTCCGGTTTCTTCTCACCCATCTTTGATTTTGATATATATATGTGTATATATATGAATATTTCTGGAGTTTACAGTTCGTTATACCTATAGGGGGAAAATAAAATAATTTTACACTATTTAGGGAGATGCAGTATGTATTAAAACAACAACACTGACGAAGATTATTATGGGCCAGGTACTACAAAGCAAGAGAACACAGTCCCTGCTTTTAAATACCTTATAATCTTCCTGGTGAACTAAAGAAGACATACAAAAAACAGTCAACAAGTCATATATTTAATATTTAAATAAACTGGGATACAAACTTAGTTTGAATGGATGGAAAGAAATTACAAAAAGAAAAACCCAGATGAAAGAAATCGGCATATCAGCAGGGATTATCATTGAAGGAGACAGTAGAGAAACCAAGTGGCTCAAACAGGGCTGGTGGAGAGAACTTCTGGACGATGCCCATGGTGCCGTCCGTACCACGGCACTGTACCAGTGCCTGCGCTGGCCGGTACAGGTGCCACTCGCCACATGCAGCTACTGAGTGCTCAAATGCGGCTCATACAAATGACTTGAGTTTTGTTTAATTTAAAAGTGAAATAGCTACATGTGGCTAGTGACTACCATATCACACAGCAAAGGGTCTTAAAACAACATTCTCACATGAATGAGAACTCTAGAAGTAGGTGATCTAGAACAGTGGTGGCAAACTTTCTGAAACGGGCCAGATAGGAAATATTTTAGCCTGTGACTGTCACTATAGCTAAAAGCAGCCACAGACAATATGTATAGGAATAAACGTGATCATGGTCTAAATTCAATTCAGTTCAGTTGCTCAGTCGTGTCCAACTCTTTGCGATCCCATGAACCACAGCACGTCAGGTCTCCCTGTCCATCACCAACTCCTGGAGTCCACACAAACCCATGTCCATTGAGTCAGTGATGCCATCCAACCATCTTATCCTGTCGTCCCCTTCTCCTCCTGCCCTCAATCTTTCATTCATCAGGGTCCAAGCAGGCACAGAGCCAGGTTTGGCCTACGGGCTGAAACTTTGTGACCCCTGCCCTAGAAATCCAAATCACCACCTCTACCACCACTCACCATCCTACTCATTCTGAGAAAAAGAAAAAAAAATTTTACAGAAAAGAAAAAAATACCTGATGCTGACGGAGAGAAACTCTCATGTCAGATTTTGCAATTATAAACTAAAAACTGGTCTTCACATAGGTGTTTGGCCCAAATTCACAAATCAAATAACCAAAAAGTTTTCTAGTAAAAACAAGCTGAGGAAGTCTAGCACGTAGGAGACAACAAGTTTTTCCTTCCAATAAAAACATATTTATGCACATGTTCTAAAATACGCCTTATGCTAAAAATTTCTTTCCCTAAACCCCAACTACTTAATGAGTAATTTACTATCTAAGAAAGTTATCTTTGATAGCCAGCAGTAGGCATCTAAAGCTAAAGGTCAGTCATGTCTCAGTATATATGCTTAATTTTTTCTCAAAGCATAGCACACACACAGAAAAGCACAGCAGTCCTAAGGGTAGAGGCTTGGTGAATTGTCACAAAATGAACACATCCATGAAATCAACACTAATGTCTAGAAACAGAAGGCTACCAGCATGCCAGGAGCCCTGCCGTGTACCACCAAGGGCTCTACATCCCTGACAGCTGAAACTGCTGGCCCAAAGGGTATGCATATGTTCCGCTTCAGATAATGCCAGATAGTTTTTCAAAGTGAGTATACCGATCTGTACTCCCATCAGTGCAGAACAAGAGTCTTGTTGCCACACACCCTCACCAACGCCCAGGTATTTTTTTGCCTTTTTCATTTTAGCCATCTTGATGAGTGTATGGTGGTATCACACTGGTTTTAATTTGTATGACTTGATAATTAATTAAGCTGTGTACTTGTTAACTTCCCACTTATATAACCTCTATTTCATACCCAGTGAAGCATCTGTTCAAGTCTTTTGTTCATTTCTCTATCAGGTTGTCCATCTAATTAATATGTAAGAGTTCCTCACAATATTCTGGATATGAGTTCTTTATCGTGCTGTGCTTAGTCGCTCAGACGTGTCCGACCCTTTGCAACCCCATGGACTGTAGCCCACCAGGCTCCTCTGTCCATGGGATTCTCCAGGCAAGAATACTGGAGTAGGTTGCTATGCCCTCCTCCAGGGGATCTTCCCAATCCAGGAATCGAACCCATGTCTCCCGCATTGCAGGTGGATTCTTTACTAGCCACCAGGGAAGCCCTTTATTAGATATGTATATCTTGAGAACTTCTCACACTCTGTGGCTCGACTTTTCACTTTCTTAATGGTAACTTTTGATGAACAGAAGTTCTTAATATAGTCCAATTTACCCATCCTCCCCTACCTTTACATTTAGAGTTGCTGGTATCCTTGCCTATATTTTACATGAAGATGTTCTCCTGTATTTTCTTGTGAAATTTTTATTATGTTTTTACCTTTCATATTTTTATCTGGAATTGAGCTTTGTGTATTGTAAAGTTACAAGTCAAAATACACTTTTTCTCCCCATGGAGATATCCAACTATCCTAGCAACATGCATTTGATAGACCAGTCTTTCTCCACCAGCCTCTTTTCTCACCTTTCTAAACCAGATGATATATGAGATGCTATTTCTGGATTCTTCATTCTGTTCCATTGGCCTATTTTTGTCTGTCCTCACACTACCACCACATAGTCTCAGTAATAAAAATCTTAATATCTCAGTAATTTAAGTCCACCAGTTGTTTTTCTCCTTCAAGAATATTTGGACCACTCTGGGTTCTTTTCTTTATGGTCTGAGACACCACCCTTTTCAGCCTAAGTGTTTCCGTGGCAAGAATTACAGTGTTGTGGAAATGAGGTAAAAGCACATTTTCCAATTAACAAAAGCGTGATCAACTTTAAAAAAAAAAAATTTATTTTTTTGGCTGCTTTGGGTCTTAGTTGCAGCGTACAGGGTCTTTAGTTACAGCATGTGGGATCTAGCTCCCTGACAGGGATCAAAGCCTGGCCCCCTGCATTGGCAGCATGGAGTCTTAGAAACTGGACCAGCAAGGAGGTCCCAGAAAACTTGACCAACATTTTAAAAACAAAAACTTCTATTTTAATTAACTTTAACTAGAAATCTACTAGAAATAGACTAACTTGACAGTGTTGCTACTATTGATTGTGTTATACAACAATTAGTTTTCATTCCAATCCCAAAGAAAGGCAATGCCAAAGAATGCTCAAACTACAGCACAATTGCACTCATCTCACACGCTAGTAAAGTAATGCTTAAAATTCTCCAAGCCAGGCTTCAGCAATACGTGAACTGTGAACTTCCAGATATTCAAGCTGGTTTTAGAAAAGGAGAGGAACCAGAGATCAAATTGCCAACATCCGCTGGATCATGGAAAAAGCAAGAGAGTTCCAGAAAAACATCTATTTCTGCTTTATGGACTATGCCAAAGCCTT
>NW_011495018.1:8665949-8673629 GCF_000754665.1 Bison bison bison | reverse complement strand
CAGATATGCAGATGACATCACCCTCATGGCAAAAAGTGAAGAACTAAAGAGCCTCTTGATGAAAGTGAAAGAGGAGAGTGAAAAAGTTGGCTTAAAGCTCAACATTCAGAAAACTAAGATCATGGCATCCAGTCTCATCATTTCATGGCAAATAGATGGGGAAACAGTGGAAACAGTGGCTGATTTTGTTTTTCTGGGCTCCAAAATCACTGCAGATGGTGACTGCAGCCATGAAATTAAAAGACACTTACCCCTTGGAAGGAAAGTTATGACCAACCTAGACAGCATATTAAAAAGCAGAGACATTACTTTGTCAACAAAGGTCCATCTAGTCAAGGCTATGGTGTTTCCAGTGGTCATGTATGGATGTGAGAGTTGGACTACAAAGAAAGCTGAGCGCGGAAGAATTGATGCTTTTGAACTGTGGTGTTGGAGAAGACTCTTGAGAGTCCCTTGGACTGCAAGGAGGTCCAACCAGTCCATTCTGAAGGAGATCAGTCCTGGGATTTCTCTGGAGCGAATGATGCTGAAGCTGAAACTCCAGTACTTTGGCCACCTCATGCAAAGAGTTGACTAATTGGAAAAGACTCTGATGCTGGGAGGGATTGGGGGCAAGAGAAGGGGACGACAGAGGATGTAGATGGCTTGACGGCATCACTGACTCGATGGACGTGAGTCTGAGTGAACTCTGGGGGTTGGTGATGGACAGGGAGGCCTGGTATGCTGCAATTCATGGGGTCGCAAAGAGTCAGGCACGACTGAGACTGAGCGACTGAACTGAATTGAATTGAGGAACCAATAAGAACACGGGGGCTGGTTTGGTTTCCCTTGTTCACTGGCCCCAGATCGATACATTTTATTTTTGTCTTTCCTGCCTTCCTCTCTCCTAACATTTAATTTGTTCTTTACTCCAGACACATTCAGCCAAGTAAGAATCTGCAGGTAATTCTCACTTTTCTTAAGGCAACATGTTTGAATAGTTTCTTTGCTCCTTTTTTAGAAGATGCCTAGGGGGGGTCATTATTATTACTGTCTCTTTTCACCATTTTCTACAAAGTTGCTCTGGATGAACAGAATATTATTGTGGTATTAGAATCAGACACGACTGAAGTGACTTAGCAGCAGCAGCAGCAGGTTAAAGCTACTACCTTAAAGGCTCTGAACAGGGTCTTCTCTAGCCTTAGTTTCCTATTTTGTAAAATGAGATAACAGTACCAATTTGTAGTACTGTTTTAAGTTTTACACATAAGTGTAAGTATCTTGCAAGATGTGTAGTTTATGGTATGTTTTCAGACAACAGCAGCTATTTCTGCAGCCAAAAATGGTTATACCTTAGATTAAGAAATTCCCCACTGTCCAAAATTCCAAGTGTCTTATGTTACCATTTTATATATCTCATCTGTGGTTACAATGAAACAAACATGGTCCACTTTTCTCCATTATTCATATATTCCAATTTGCAATTTCCCAAATCAATTTACAATTTCCCAAACTCATCTCTTCTCATTTTCCTCCTTTAGGCCACCTCTTTAACTCACTCGCTTTAATCTGGCTCAGCTTTCTCAGTCTTAAGGATTACTGCTGGCTTCTGAACAGTTTGCTTCAGTTGTTTTCCCATCCTGTCTGTTAGGCCGAACTGCTTTTCTATGCTTCCTAATCACTGTATTAATATTTATGACTTTACTTGATTCTGCCAATTATTTGTCCTTTAAAATCTGCCCTTTGCTTAGGAAAAAAGAAAAAGTTGGCCAGTCAGGTACAATGAAAAAGATCATCAAGAATAAAATTAAAAAATATAATAATAATAATAATAATGATCTGTAATAGGGACTTCCCTGGCGGTCCAGTGGTTAAAACTCCACACTTCCACAGCAGGGGGCATGGGTTAGATCCCTGATTAGGCAACTAAGATCCTCCAGGCTGCACAGTGTAGCCAAAAAAATAAAAATAATCTATAAGAAGATGGACAGGGAAGCCTGGTGTGCTGCAGTCCATGGGGTAGCAAAGAACTGTACATCACTGAGCGACTGAAATGATAAGATTATATCTCAATAAACCTGAAAAACACACCTCAAAATATACAGGGATGGGGAGAAACATAAAAATATACATAAAAAGGTAAGAAATAATAGCAGATAAAGATGCAGAATAAATTCCAAAATGATAGAGAAAAATAAAGAGAAATGCTTTTTAAAGAAATGATCAAGAAATTTCCAGAATTAAAGATTTCTTTCATTTCAATCTGAAAGGGAGCAGAGTGCAAAATAGAACATGTAATAAAATAACACTTAGACACATTATTGTGAAATTTTAAAACCTCAAAGACAAAGGGAGTAATAGGAAATTTCTAGTGAGAAAAGACTGCCAACCCACATAGAAAAACAGAGTAGCAGCCCTGGGTACAAAGAAACAACAAACTTCCTCAAGCTGCTAAAGGCTAACTTCCGAAAATCTACATCACAACTAAGGGAGAAAATTTAGATGCATTCCCTCTAGAATCAAGAACGCAAGAATGCCTGCTATTACTACTGCCAGTCAACACAGGTAAAGGCTCCCCACCCAAAAAAAATAGAAAAGAATAAGATCTGGGAAATTGTTTTTTTTAAATATAAAAGCTGTTAAGGCCCTACAGATTGTGTTCTAATTATAAAGGCTGTGGTTTAGAAAGAAATCCTGTTTCATTTCAACTTAGCGTCACTTTTTGCCGATCACTTCATATAAAAACCGATGTTTCCACTGGAAAGTATCTGAATATACTTCTTAAACAAGCAAGATAAATTTTACCAAATCCTGATTAGAAAGCATAACACTGCTAAACTACACACGACAAGGCAGGGGGGAAAATGCACAAGACTGCAGGGAAAAAATGCAGGACATTTTTATACATGCGTCTCAAGTTTTAAGAACACAAATGAGCCTAATCACAGAGGATGGCTGGCATATTCTGACAGTCCTGGCTATTATCACATTGTCACATTACAAATTTCACTCTGTTCCCCACCATAAATTTGATTTTCAATCAAAATGCACGATGGACTTAAAAAAACAACCACAAAGGATGCCAATGAAAAAAGGGAAGACATTGGTCAAGAAGCAACAGTAAGAACTGGACATGGAACAACAGACTGGTTCCAAATCAGGAAAGAAGTACGTTAAGGCTGTATATTGTCACCCTGCTTATTCAACTTATATGCAGAGTACATCATGAGAAACACTGTACTGGATGAAGCGCAAGCTGGAATCAAGATTGCTGGGAGAAATATCAATAACCTCAGATATGCAGAGGACACCACCCTTATGGCAGAAAGCAAAGAACTAAAGAGCCTCTTGATGAAAGTGAAAGAGGAGAGTGAAAAAGTTGGCTTTATTAAAGCTCAACATTCAGAAAACAAAGATCATGACATCTGGTCCCATTACTTCATGGCAAACAGATGGGGAAACAATGGAAACAGTCAGAGACTTTATTTTTGGGGGCTCCAAAATCACTGCGCATGGTGACTGCAGCCATGAAATTAAAAGAAGCTTGCTCCGTGGAAGAAAAGTTATGACCAACCTAGACAGTATATTAAAAAGCAGAGACGTTACTTTACTAACAAAGGTCTGTCTAGTCAAAGCTATGGTTTTTCCAGTAGTCACGTATGGATGTGAGAGTTGGACTATAAAGAAAGCTGAGCGCCGAAGAATTGATGCTTTTGAACTGTGGTATTGGAGAAGACTCTTGAGAGTCCCTTGGACTGCAAGGAGATCCAACCAGTCCATCCTAAAGGAAATCAGTCTTGAATATTCACTGGAAGGACTGATGCTGAAGCTGAAAAACTCCAATACTTTGGCCACCTGATATGAGGAACTGACTCATTTGAAAAGTCCCTGATGCTGAGAAAAGACTGAAGGCAGGAGGAGAAGGGGACGACAGAGGATGAGATGGTTTGGATGGCATCACCAACTCAATGGACATGAGTTTGAGTAAACTCCAGGAGCTGGTAATGGACGAGGAGGCCTGGTGTGCTGCAGTCCATGGGGTTGCAAAGAGTTGGACTTGACTAAGCGACTGAACTGAACACTGTAAACTTGAGAGAAACTCTATTCTTAAGAATTTTAAATATATCGATATGGTTTATAACCACAGATATCCTGCAATGATTTAAAAACTGTCATTCCATCCCTAAGCATTTTTGTGCCCACTCGACCTACATCACCTCCTCTCACGCAGACCTGCAAGACCCCTCCCCCACGGCAGACTTGCAAGCCCTTGCGGGGTCTAGTCTATAAAACAAGCAAGTATATATGATATGCCTAAATACGAATAGAGTCTACAGTTCAAGTCAGCAGTTCTAATCACAATAATTAGAAAAAGAACAATAACTCTGAAACCACAGAAGACTTCCTGATATCGAGGGAAAAAAATTTAAGGGTTTTTGTATCCAAACCATCTTCCTATCTTTAATAAAGTACTCGTCAGTCTCAGGACCGAATGTTTAATTTAAGAACTCCATAAATTAACTGGTATTTAGAGATGCAGCTAAGACAGTGTTTAAAACTTTTGCAAATGTTAACATAAAAATCTACTTTCAGAATCAGCAAACTATAATGTCCTCATTACCATACTTCATGATTATTATTTCCTATTATACAGCAAAATTCTGAGTCCTCCCTGTGATCCCTCTGATTAAAGTTAAGCTGGCATGGTATTCCACAGGTTCTAGATACATGTCTATATAGAAATTGGCTAGAATGCACCTAAATTATTTTTATGCCAACAGCTCTCCCCAACTACCCATTCAAAACTCACAATAAGGTTCTTACAAAACAACCAGAAATTACCCATGCTAGTGAAAGACAGAAGCATCTAAGAAATAAGTTTTGATATCCCAAAAGAACACAAAAACCTCTTTAAGCAAGTAACTTAAACTTTTCTCTGACCTTCTCTGGGTCCTGATATTCAAGTCCTCTGATCTCCTTCAGTCTCAAACTAAGAAAGGGAAGTTGCTCATCAAGACACCCACAAGCCCTCTTACTAGGAGCTAACGGAGGCATCATGATGCAAATTAGAAGACAATCATAAGAAAGAGAGGTAATATGAGAAGGAGAAGGGGCTCTTTAACCTACCTTCCCCCCAAACTCTATTTTTTTAATAAGCTACAGGAGGTTTTGAGAACATGATTAGGCAGCAGTAAGATCTATTTTATTTAATCTACATAAAGTAGTTGAATAACTTCCTTTTACAATAACTTAATTTGGGGTTTAGACAGCCTATATACGTACAGTGACTGCAGTTCAATGAATGTATATATACTTTTATACTGATTGCTACAGAATACGTATCAAATGCTTCCTTTGTACAGAGAACATGGAACTTCAGAAATAATTGGAACACATTTCCTCTGGTTACATAACTGTCAAAAAAGCAAGTTCTTCAAAGGGAAAAGGGACATTATGAGGCTTTGAGAAATTATAAAACATAAATAAAAACACGTTGGAAGAAACAAAGATGTATGCAATCTAACCTTTTCACCCCAAATCAGTTCCTCCTTTTTCTTGCCACTCCAACATTGATGAAATGTAGAGTAATCGAAATTTACTCTGGAGACACACCAAGGGACTCCCAAAGGCCATGGAGGGAATTTCAACTAAAATTGAAAAGCCATACAGAGTTCCACAAAGAAAAATATACCACAAATCAAAACCTTTGTGACAAAAAATTAGCATACACAGGTTTAATAAGCTAATAAAATAACGTGCCAATTTTACTAGTACCAGAAAACTAAGCTAAAAGGTAAAGACCAAAGCAGCAGCTTCATTTCAGCAAAAGCTCCAACTAATCAACAAAGAGCTTCAACATGCATCAGTGTGACTATCGTTTTTTTCCCCCGCTGGTGGATTTCTTAAGATTTCATTTTTGGCAAAAATTTTGTCTAAATTAAACAATTTATTTCATTTGTTCATAGTACACTTCTAAAAGGCTCAGGCTTAGTACGGCCAAACAGCTGTAACTGCATGAAAACAAGGTACTAGCCTAGCCCCACAGGGAAACATTTGCGGGAAAAGGTTTAAAAAAACAAACCCACCAGGCACGCCTAATAACGGCGTATCTGATCCCCATCTTTATTAGCCTCTATCGCAACTCAAAACACTTCGGGTTTCCTTGGGAAACTCTTGGGATCCCTGGAGGTAAAAAAAACACCAAACACCTCAATTCTCTGTAACGAACTCCCAAGATTATATTGACATACATAGTCGTGTTAAATGCACAACATAAATCAAAACTAAAGGGAATCTGTAAAACTGTTAGCTCAGATGTTTAAATAGTCATTCTAAAGAAGTCGTGTGTCTTCCAAACTGAAGTTCTTCAGAGCTCACAACTTAAACAGCCTGTACTTCTTTTCCCACTAGTCGATCCTCTTCGGACCTAAACAGCACACTGAGGGGACACTAACTGGGCCGCACGGTTAGGGGCAGCCGGAACCGGTTTAACTTCACTTTAGATTCAGTTACCGAGCACTTAGGAGGTGGATGGCTTGGCTACTCGCACTTCAGCCAGTTACGTTAAGATTTAAATCCTGCACGAACCTCAACAGTTCTTTGTTGCAAAATCCTCCCTACATCTCACATCTCCCCCCAAGTAGAGGGAGTGCTCAAGTAGTAGAAAAGGATCAAGACAGGACTGTCTGATAAAAGACGGGAGGTTTTAAAAGTCCTCCCAACCTGCAGCCCGCAACTGGCGTCGGGGTGGCATCCTCACCAGGATTCGGAACGCCTAGGAGACCCGCGCCTCAGCGGAGCCCCCAGGCCCAGGGACCTAGTGATGACGCGGACCTCGGGGCGCGCCCCCGCCCCCGCGACCACCTGTCAGAGCGAGAGAGGCTACTCCCTACCCAGGAGCCTCCAAGCCCCCAACTGACGGCGACCCCACCGCAGGCACCGCTCCCTCGGGGCTCCGGAGGCCCAGACACCGCACCCTCCGCGCTCCTGTCAGGAAGGTCCCGGGTCGCGACCCCAACGACCGACCGACCAACCACGCCCGCCCCTCCGCTGGGGCTGAGTTCCGGGCGGAGTCAGCCGGCCCGTCGCGAACACCCGGCTCTTTCCCCCCGCCGCTCCTCCATAACCGCTCTGCTCAGCCCTGTCACCGCCGTCCGAGCCGATGACCAGCTACTTACCGCCTGACAGTCGCACCGAGGAACCCCCACCGCCTCGTTCAACGCCGCTGCCGTCGCCGTCGCCCCCGCCGTCTTCGTCACCGCCGCCGCCATGTTTGTTGTGTCTCCGGTTCCCTTCCCGCCCCACTGCCGTGCCCAACTCTCGCGTGAGCAGAACGAAAAAGCGAAGAGAGGCTATTGTCCCTCTCGGCGTACCGTCGGGACACGGGGCCGAGTGAGTGGGCGAGGCTGTGGCTCTACCTGCCTTCAGGAGTTGGCGTGCGGCCCAAGGGCCCCACGCACGTCTTCGCGGTATCGATAGCATCTGTTTTCTAGCACTGATGGAGCGAGCTACTGTTCGGCTGCTGCGCGGCGGCGCGCTGGTGAGTGCGTTCGAGGCCGGCTTCTTGGGGAGGTCCCAGATGACCTTGGCAGCGGCAGAGGGGTCTTTTCCAACAGGACTGGGGTGGTGTATGCCCCGTCCCTGTCCTGTACCAGCTGTTCCCTCCCTCCGCCAGGTCTGTCCCCAGACCCGTTACCGCGG
>NW_011495018.1:8661909-8665849 GCF_000754665.1 Bison bison bison | reverse complement strand
GTTGCCAGGCCTCTGGTCCAACAGACCTCAGTTTCCGTAAGGAAGGCTGGGAGTAGCAGCTGGGGAGAAGTAGGCGAGGGGCTGGTCTACAAGCTTCTTTGGAGGAGCAGTCAACCTTGCGTGGGGTCGGAGAGACAACAGCTGCAAGGAAGCTTTTGCAGGTCATTGGGTCCTGAGAATCTTTGGAGGCATTTTGCAGAGATGTCACTTATCTGATGCCGGCTTTTCCCAATACATTTTCACCGCCTACCCTTCCCCCCTAAAAAGATTGTTGAAGTGTGAGCAGCCTCATTCTGCGCAGTGTTCACGCCGGTCCTCTGTAACGCGGCCCTGCTCCAGAGTTAGAAAGGGACCTCGGAGTTGGTGGGCCTCACCGGCCAGAAGGAGAATTTCCTCTGCCCTTTAACCCTGCTGGGACGCGAGCATCTTGCACGGGTAGGCTCACCGTGGCATCGTGACACAGGGGAACCTTTTCCTATCCCTCTCCCTAGAAAGGGAACTGAAACCTACCTCTCAGGAGTTGTACCGAACTCTGCTTTCCAGACCTCCAAAAACTGTAGACTCTTGCGTCGGGTTCTCATCACAATGAACCTTCAGCCCTTAAGATGCGCTTTCCAGAACTATCCCAATGCACTCCCGTTTGTTGGTGCACTTTATGGGAACTTTCCCACTGCTGGCTGTTTGCTTTTTATACTTATTTGCTTTTGTCTTTAGTGAGTTATAGGCCCTCTGCTGTTTCAGTCTGATACCCAGAGGCAAGGCCTTTTGTTTCATTAGAGATAATTAATGTTTGGCTCTGTTACAGGCTTGGGGTATTAAGGAAATTAGTAAAATCACATTAGTGTGTTGTCACAAAGAACTATGTTTTTATGGTTATTGTTTAATACCATTTTATAACCACTGTGTAATACTTTAGCAAAGAAAGGCCACTGTAATTCACAATTTGAGCCTCTTTCATGTTCTAGAGCCAACATTTATTGATCACATACTATGTGGCAGCCATGTGCTTGGTGCTTTACCTGTATCATTTAATTCTCACAACCATTCTAAAAATTAGTTTATAATCTTTCAGAAGCAGAGGCTCACACTAAAAAAGGTTAAGTGACTTGACTTGCTAAAGTCTATTAACTAGAAAATGGTAGAGCTGGTGTTCTAACTGGTCTGTGTCTTGCCACTCACACTGTTCACTGAACCCAGGGTAGATAAGGCAAGACCAGGGAAGCTGGAAGAAGACTGAAGGAGCTGCGGGGACTGCAGACATGTTTATTCTCTGATCAGTGGCAGCAGCAGCAAGGAGTCTTCAAAGACTACTTACTGATGTACTAAGACAGACAAAGTGGCCCATGGCCAAGGGGGCGGACAGGCCCAGTGCTACCAAGGTCAGAATATCATTGTTTACAGAACATAAGGTGTGAGACCATGAGAGTGGGACAGGAGAGCCTGACCAACTCCATGTTGTCAGTTAATTTCTCCACAGTCTGTTTCTAAACTTAACCTTCCTGCACCAATGCCTCCTCTTCCTCAGATATCAAAAGCCTATTGTTTGGATTTGTTATTGTGGCCTTTGGAGCTCTTTGGGCTTCCCTTGTGGCTCAGCTGATAAAGAATCTGCCTGCAATGCAGGAGTCCTGGGTTCGATTCCTGGCTTGGGAAGATAACCTGGAGAAGAGATAGGCTACCCACTCCAGTATTCTGGCCTGGAGGATGCCATGGCCTGTATAGTCCATGGAGTCGCAAAGAGTCACGACTTTCACTTTCACTTGTAGCTCTGTTACATAAGTTAGCAAAAGCTGATGGACAGGATGTTGCCTGTAGCAGAGTGGGTTAGAACGTGGGTTCCGTAGACTGATAGCTCAGGTCATGGGCAGCTTATTTAACCACTTTGGGTCTCAGTTTCTTGACCTGTAAAATGGGGAGAATAACAGTACTTATACAGTGGGATCATTGTGAAGATTAAATTAATTCATATGTAGGTGTGAGTGAAGCACTTGGAACAGTGCCCAGCATAGAGTCGGCTCTCTTTAAGTGTTAGCTTATTATTGCCTTGCATGAATTATTGCCAGTGCTAAAATAAATAGTTCAGAGAGATGTGCTTACAGGAGGTGGGGGTTGACATGAGCACCAAAAAAAGGGATATCTTAGGTTTAAGTAAAGCTCAGAGGGGTGAAGCTTCCAGACCAAGGAGATGTATTAACAAAGGTGTGGAGGTTGGAATGAGGAGTAATTGTGCCAGGATAGCTGATGTGGTGCTTGCAGAAGGATGGAACGAATTCAGCTGGCAAGACTCTACCATGTTCAGAGGTTATGTCTGTCTGTACTTGTTCCTATAGCAGTGAATATAGCCCAAACAGCATTGCCCACAGTCACAGACAACAGCCTTTTTTGTTTACACAGCATTTATAATGCTATTACTCATCAGTACAAAAAGGACGGTATTTCTTTGCAATTTGTTTACCACCCTCGTTTCTCTCTGGTGCCCCGAAGGCTAACCATAAAGATCTTCTCTGGCAGCCATAAGATTCTTTCTCCTTTCGCTTACAATCCTTGAGTACTAACCCTATCTTAGACTCCCGTTGAGATGGAGAAATTACACATTTTCTAAATGGAGTGGCTTAGTGATGGGCAAAGATTGGGATGTTTGGAGGAAAAGTGATTTAGGGGGAACAGAGGGAAAATAATGCTCTGCTAGACTTTCAGTTTTAAAAAATGTCAGTGAAACGTATCTCTGGAGAGTTTGGGAAGCTGGGCAGGATGAGGATCTGGAAATCAGAAAAATAAGAACTAAAGAAGTAGGTATTAGCCGAAGTCACAGATGAGCATGGGACATCTGAGGGCCTGAAGCTCCAGAGAGCACAAGTCTGTGCCTTTTGGGGTACATTACAATCCATTCTGGGTGAATGTTGCAGAAAGGCAAAGCAAAAGAAGATTAAATGTAGGATATCCGAGGAGGCTTTGTGGCAAATGTACTTTATTCAGAACTGGAACAAAAGAAGGAGAGGGCTATTTCAAGTCCTTTCGTAAGAGCAGAAGTACAAGCAGAGATTGTGCCACGTAAAACAACCTAAGGAAAGCAAAGGCAAATGCTTTTTGAGAAGTTCTGAATACAGCCCCCTAAACCAGGGTAAATTTATGATGCTGGATTGAAAATTTATGATGCTGGATTAAAAACCTTGGTTCACTGAACCATGAATAACTGCTTGAGGCACTAGCGCTGTCATCATTGCTTTGGCAGCCACCTGGCCCCTGCCGGCATTGGACTGTGCCACACCTGTTATGCAACTTAGCTGTGCTAACTCCGTTCTTTGTTTTATCTGCTACCAGCCTGGTTTCCCTGAAGAGGAGGAAGGGTCAAAGAAACTCCCAGCTCCCAGAAGGTATTGGAGCCAAGTTAATTGCACAATTGAAAAACCAGATTCATTAATAATTCCTTCTTTTAAGATTCCTTTGGAAATAAAGGGAAGTTAATCTCTGCTTTCATTTGTTTTTCCTTATTTATTTATTTGTTTTTAAATATAAGTTTATTTATTTTAATTGGAGGCTAATTACTTTACAATATTGTATTGATTTTGCCATACATCAACTTGAATCCGCCATGGGTGTACACATGTTCCCCATCCTGAACCCCCCTGCCTCCCCATACCATGCCTCAGGGTCATCCCAGTGCACCAGCCCCAAGCATCCAGTATCATGCATCGAACCTGGACTGGCGATTCATTTCATATATGATATTATACATGTTTCAATGCCATTCTCCCAAATCATCCCACCCTCTCCCTCTCCCACAGAGTCCAAAAGACTGTTCAATACATCTGTGTCTCTTTTGCTGTCTCACATACAGGGTTATCGTTACCATCTTTCTAAATTCCATATATATGCGTTAGTATACTGTATTGGTGTTTTTCTTGCTGGCTTACTTCACTCTGTATAATAGGCTCCAGTT
>NW_011495018.1:8659990-8661809 GCF_000754665.1 Bison bison bison | reverse complement strand
TCAAATGTATTCTTTTTAATGGCTGAGTAATACTCCATTGTGTATATGTACCACAGCTTTCTTATCCATTCATCTGCTGACGGACATCTAGGTTGCTTCCATGTCCTGGCTATTATAAACAGTGCTGCAGTGAACGTTGGGGTACACGTGTCTGTCCCACTGCTGGGCATACACACGGAGGAAACCAGAATTGAAAGAGACACTTTGATTTTTGTGCACTGGTGGTTTGGGAAGGAGAACGTGCTGACTTGCAAAGGTTACACAGAAGGCAAACAGGTCTCCTTTATGCTGGTTCCTGGCACTGTACTCTGTCTTGGTTGATTTAGCCCACTCTTGAGGCAGTCTGCTGTTCTTCTAGAAGGTGGTGGCATTGTTAGGAACTACTAGTGACTGGAATGAAGAGCTAGAGAGTAATGGAAGGGAGAGATTACATGTTCAGTAGTTTTGGGGAACACCTTAGAAGAGAAGCTACTGTTTGGAGAGAAAGCATGCAGGGATTCAAGAGATTCTGTTGCTAAAGTTTTGGCTCGAGCATATTAAAACAGAAAAAGGACCAGCTTTAAAACCTACAATGAGGTATGCAGTACTTATGTCAGATCTTAAATGGCTATCCTATGTTTAGTCAGAATTGACTAGGAGCTGTATCTTCCAAATCTAAATTCTGTGTTAATTGACCTATCAATCTATAGAACTGTTTATATGCCGTATTACGCCTTTATCCTCTCATGGAGCATAAAAACCTCAGAAAATTACAGTTCTCATCTTGATTAGGTTAATTAACCTAAAGCAGTAACAAGAAATGAACATAATTAAGCGCATGCAAGCGTGCTAAGTCGCTTCTGTCATGTCTGACTGTGTGACCCCATTAACTGTTATAGCTCGCCAGGCTCCTCTGTCCATGGGGTGATTCAGGCAAGAATACTGGAGTGGATTACTGTGCCCTCCTCCAGGGATCTTCCTGACCCAGGGATCGAAGTTTCATCTCCTACATTGCAAGTGGATTCTTCACCCCTGAGCCACCTGAGAAGCCCATAATTAAGCAAACTGACATTTAATCTTGAATGTATTATCGAATCTTGTATGTATTATCTTGGTATGAAGGACCTTCCTCCTCTTCTTCTATTTCCTTTTTGGAGTAACTCATATATATTTTCAAGAGGAAATGGCAGCCCACTCCAGTATTCTTCTGGAAAATGCCATGGACAGAGAATCCTGGTGGGCTACAGTCCATGGGGTCCCAGAGTTGGTCAGGACAGAGCAACTAACACTTTCACTTTGCTTTCACTTTGAAACTGTTTTTCACCTTAGCCCTACCATTGTCCATTCTTCGCAGCAGGGTACGGGAGATACTGTTTCTCCTCCTTGCCAGCAGTTGGAGTTCTCAGTAGATTGTTTTAGTATAGCCATTCTGATGGGTGTGTAATTATATCCCACTGTGTTAATATACTTTTAAAGTAATTCTTTCAGTTCAGCTCAGTTCAGTTCCTCAGTCGAGTCTGACTCTTTGCGACCCCATGAACCAGAGCATGCCAGGCCTCTCTGTCCATCACCAACTCCCAGAGTTTACCCAAACTCATGTCCATTGAGTCGCTGATGCCATCTAACCATCTCATCCTCTGTTGTCCCCTTCTCCTCCTGCATTCGATCTTTCCAACATCAGGGTCTTTTCAAATGAGTCAGCTCTTCGCGTCAGGTAGCCAAAATATTGGAGTTTCAGCTTCAACATTAGTCCTTCCAATGAAGACCCAGGACTGATCTCCTTTAGGATGGACTGGTTGGATCTCCTTGCAGTCCAAGGGACTCTTGAGAGTCTTCTCCC
>NW_011495018.1:8656352-8659589 GCF_000754665.1 Bison bison bison | reverse complement strand
TGGACATGGAACAACAGACTGGTTCCAAATAGGAAAAGGAGTACATCAAGGCTGTATATTGTCACCCTGCTTATTTAACTTCTATAAAGAGTACCTCATGAGAAACACTGGGCTGGAAGAAGCACAAACTGGAATCAAGATTGCCGGGAGAAATATCAATAACCTCATATATGCAAATGACACCACCCTTATGGCAGAAAGTGAAGAGGAACTAAAAAGCTTCTTGATGAAAGTGAAAGTGGAGAGTGAAAAAGTTGGCTTAAAGCTCAACATTCAGAAAACGAAGATCATGGCATCCGGTCCCACCACTTCATGGGAAATAGATGGGGAAACAGTGGAAACAGTATCAGACTTTATTTTTCTGGGCTCCAAAATCACTACAGATGGTGACTGCAGCCATGAAATTAAAAGACGCTTACTCCTTGGAAGGAAAGTTATGACCAACCTAGATAGCATGTTCAAAAGCAGAGACTTTACTTTGCCAACAAAGGTTCGTCTAGTCAAGGCTATGGTTTTTCCTGTGGTCATGTACTGATGTGAGAGTTGGACTGTGAAGAAGGCTGAGTGCCGAAGAATTGATGCTTTTGAACTGTGGTGTTGGAGAAGACTCTTGAGAGTCCCTTGGACTGCAAGGAGATCCAACCAGTCCATTCTGAAGGAGATCAGCCCTGGGATTTCTTTGGAAGGAATGATGCTGAAGCTGAAACTCCAGTACTTTGGCCACCTGATGCAAAGAGTTGACTCACTGACTCATTGATGGCATCACCAACTCGATGGGTATGAGTTTGAGTAAACTCCAGGAGATGGTGATGGACAGGGAAGACTGGTGTGTTCATGGAGTCACAGAGTCAGACACGACTGAGCGACTGAACTGAGTACAGTTATTGAAACCAGAAAATTGATATTATTGTAATAACAAGGAAATAACAACCCACCAAAGTGGTATGAAAATTACTCTAACCCTAAACCATTTGACCATTCAGCAGCCTCAAGAGCAGTATCTATATTTAAACAGCCTCCTAATAGTAGCTGTGCAGATATAAACAAACTTTCTTTTCTCTTGTAAATCTATTGTCAGTTATTTTCCAGCGCCCTGACCCCAACCCCTACCATTAGAACCCAAAGGGGTCATCCCAATCAAAGATAAGGTGTCTATATGGGCGTGGATTTATCTCTGGGCTTTCTATTTTGTTCCATTGATCAATATTTCTGTCTTTGTGCCAGTAGCATACTGTCTTGATGACTGTGGCTTTGTAGTAGAGCCTGAAGTCAGGCAGGTTGATTCCTCCAGTTCCATTCTTCTTTCTCAAGATAGCTTTGGCTATTCGAGGTTTTTTGTATTTCCATACAAATTGTGAAATTATTTGTTCTAGCTCTGTGAAGAATACAGTTGGTAGCTTGATAAGGATTGCATTGAATCTATAAATGCGACCCAGAGGGATGGTATGGGGAGGAAGGAGGAGGGTTCAGGATGGGGAACACGTGTATACCTGTGGCGGATTCATTTCAATATATGGCAAAACCAATACAATATTGTAAAGTTAAAAAATAAAATTTAAAAAAATTTAAAAAAAAAATGAAAACTAAACAAAACAAAAAGGAAGCATACTCAGAAGAAATCACTCCCTTCTTTACACTTTGTATCTTGTGCACATTTTACCATAGCACTTGCAATATTCCAAAGACGTACAGTGCTTGTTGATATATAATAAATATTCAATAAATATTCTTTGAAGAAAAGACTTGGAGAAAGAAAAGCATTCAAGCAAGGGTAGAATAGTCTACTAAAAATTAGTTCTTCTAAACACACAAGAGCTCCCTAGACAATGGGTAAGACATTTGTTCTTAATTTAGAGGAAGGGTATGAAGACAAAGGGATGTAAGATTATGCCTTCTGTCATTAAGAAGACTGACTTAGATTAGGGAGCTATGATTAAAAGTTTAAAAATGAAAAAAAAAAAAAAAAAAGAACCCAAAGGGGTAGAGAAGTTCTCTTCCAAAAAAGTATGTACATATATTTCTGTGATATTTTATCTCTTGCAGATTTGTATAACCAAGTCCACAGTCAAGGTACAGATGGACACATTCACAGCAAAGAACTTCCTTGGTGCAGCATTACTTATGAAAACAAAGGGAATTATGTTACATGTTAGAAACCTCTCTAGTATATATTGCTACTTGGGGTTGGGAGAAACCAGAATAGGGTACATAGTGTGCTCGGGGTACATAGTGTGCTCTCTTTTAGAAGGACCGCCTGGAAGAAAATAAACAACTGTGTTTCTATTTGCTTTATGTTTGTCTGTGAAGAATACCAGATGGGTGTGTTAGAAGCTCCCCTATGGGAGGCTGGATGGAGATAAGGCGATAGCTTTTTTGAAGATCTGGTCAAACCAAGAAGTTTTAAGTAGGGTAGCTGAGGGTGTGGTGTAGGGGGATCGGGGAAGGCACATTCGTGGATCATTTATGTTGGACAAGTGGATCACTTGGCTTTAGAAAGTTGTGAGGGGGTTGAGTTTTTACTCTCCGAAGTCAAGCGTGAAAACCACAAATTCTGGCTCATGCTATTATTACATGTTAGAATCATCTGTCGATTGAAAAAAAAAAAAAAGCACAATGTAAAAGTTGAGAATTATGGTTTTATCACCAGATGGTCAACACTGAAATCAGATTGATTATGTCCTTTGCAGCCAAAGATGGAGAACCTCTATACAGTCAGCAAAAGTAAGACCGGGAGCGGACTGTGGCTCAGATCATGAACTTATTGCCAAATTCAGACTTATTGAAGAAAGTGGGGAAAACCACTAGACCAGTCAGGTATGACCTAAATCAAATCCCCAATGACTATACAGTGGAAATGAGAAATAGATTTAAGGGACTAGATCTGATAGACAGAGTGCCTGATGAACTATGGACGGAGGTTCATGACATTGTACAGGAGACAGGAATCAAGACCATCCACAAGAAAAAGAAGTGCAAAAAAGCAAAATGGCTGTCTGAGGAGGACTTACAAATAGCTGTGAAAAGAAGAGAAGCGAAAAGCAAAGGAGAAAAGGAAAGATACACCCATTTGAATGCAGAGTTCCAAAGAATAGCAAGGATAGATAAGAAAGCCTTCCTCAGCGGTCAGTGCTAAGAAACGGAGGAATACAATAGAATGGGAAAGACTAGAGATCTCTTCAAGAAAATTAGAGATACCAAGGGAACATTTCATGCAAAGATGGGCTCAATAAAGGACAG
>NW_011495018.1:8643248-8654937 GCF_000754665.1 Bison bison bison | reverse complement strand
TGGGATTCTCCAGGCAGGAACACTGGAGTGGGTTGCCATTTCCTTCTCCAGTGCATGAAAGTGAAAAGTGAAAGTGAATTCTCTCAGTCGTGTCCGACTCTTCGTGACTCCATGGACTGCAGCCTACCAGGCTCCTCCACCCATGGGATTTTCCAGGCAGGAGTACTGGAGTGGGTTGCCATTGTGTTCTCCGCAAAGAAGGCTGAGTGCCAAAGAATTGATGCTTTTGAACTGTGATGTTGGAGAAGGCTCTTGAGAGTCCCTTGGACTGCAAGGAGATCCAACCTTTCCATCCTAAAGGAGATCAGTCCTGGGTCTTCACTGGAGGGCCTGATGTCGAAGCTGAAACTCCAGTATTTTGGCCACATGATGCAAAGAGCTGACTGATTTGAAAAGACCCTGATGTTGGGAAAGATTGAGGGCAGGAGGAGAAGGGGACGACAGAGGATGAGATGGTTGGATGGCATCACCAACACAATGGACATGGGTTTGGGTGGACTCCGGGAGGTGATGGACAGGGAGGCCTGGCATGCTGTGGTTCATGGGGTCGCAAAGAGTCAGACACGACTGAGCGACTAAACTGAACTGAACTGATGTTTTATTCAGCGGACACTCTGAGGACTTTTAGCCTGGAATGCATCCCCTTGGCTCACTCTGAGGGACCAGTCCAGAGAGGTAAGGGAGGAACCAGGATACATAGGAGCTTTTGCAACGAAGACCAGGTAGTCAGACCATCAAAAGATTTCTTTTAATTAAAAGAAAACTGGACATCTCAAGTTAGTGAATTTAGCACTTTTCTTTGGGCTTTCCTAGTGGCTCACAGGGTAAAACCATCTGTCTGCAATACAGGAGACCTGGGTTCGATCCCTGGGTCAGGAAGATCCCCTGGAGAAGGAAATGGCAACTCTTGCCTGGAAAATTCCATGGATGGAGGAGCCTGGTAGGCTACAGTCCATGGGATCGCAAAGAGCTGGACACAACTGAGTGACTTCACTTTGTGCAGGAAGATGCAAGAGTTTGGGATCACTGAAATCACTCCTTTGATAATGAACCTTAGCTGTCCAGGCCCACCTGCCCGTGCTTTCTCTCCCTGAGTTTTCTTGGGGCTCACCTGTGGGGCAGCTATAATGCCATGACCTGGTGGCTGCAATGTCCTTTGTTACTGATTTGGAAGGCAACATTTTTTTTTCACTCACACAGTTCAGGGAGCTTTTTAGAAATGTGGAACCCCCAGCTTCACCCTGAGTCTCGAAGCAGAGCTTGAATTAGTGGGGCTGAAATAGCTCTCCCTTGCTCTAAGCTCCCTTCAAAGATCTGGGTATGTAGCCAGGAGTGACAACAGCTAATTTAAATCATGGTGGTAGTAGGGGTGGGTGGGTAGGGGACTTGTTTCAAAGATACTAATAGTCATTGGTAAAAGTTCCCAGAATAAACCAGTTTCTTGAGTTTAGTTATGTGTAACTGGTATTCGGTAGTTAGATTTAAGAAATCCATAAAATTGTTCTGTAGTGTGATGCTGAATGTATTAACAGCTACATCTAGCATTTAAAAAAAAACAAGCCTACTTTGAAAGCCCGAAGACTATGCGGTTCAGGCATTTATACATTTTAACACATCTTAACATCAAAATTTTTATCATTAGGCCTTTCTAATAACACAGATAAGTGTGGGAAATAATATAACTGGTACCCAGTTCCACACCACCCACTTCAGCTATACCCCCCACTTTTTTTTTTAAAGAAATAATTGTGACATCAACCCTGCGCTTCCACCCTCTCCTTGGAGGCAGCCTGCAACCAGGGCCCAGCAGTGAGGCGAGTTAGGGTCACAGGAAGGCAGACCAGACAAAATGTAGCTGGTGTAACCCGGCTTACTGCACACAGCACACAACACAGGTTAGTCAGAGTGGGGAAACCAGACAAACAAGGGGTAACGAGCTCCTCCTGTTTGTGATGTCCTTCCTTAGACTTTGCTGAACAATTCCTCGATGGTGGGAGTCCACAGTGGCCCCTGTGACTCCATCTTGACCTACTGAACATAGCCTAACTCATATGAGTCTCACACAATGTAAGTAGCAATCCTGACCCAAGAGAAATCACCATGAAACCACACTCCTGAGGTTGATGTGTATGCTTCCCGTTTCTGTTTTTAAACTACATCTGTGTTTACAGAATGTATACTAACATTTGCTGTGTATTTAAAAGTGTGCATAAATGCTATCTGCCTGAATAAATTCTTTTGCAAATTGCCTTTTGTGTTTAATACTATATTTTCAAGACTTCCCCATGTTGATATTTGTATCTCTGTAGTTCACTTTAACTGCTCTAAAACATTCTGTTAAGTCAATGTGCTGTACCACAACCTATGCACTCCTTTGTTGGTAAGTAATTGGATTCTTCATTTTTTCCCCCATTTCAGGTGTCACAGCATTCTTTGCATGTCTATACTTGGTGTATGAGCTCCAGTGGAACTGCTGAGCCTTAGGACATGTGTGTCTTACGACAGTGGTTCCACCAGTTTGTACATGTAAAGTAGAGGAGACTATTCCTCTCCACCCACTTGGCAACAGCTTGTTTAAAAAAAAAAATAAGCCTAATTCATGAATCTTATAACAGATAATAAGGAAGACTTTATTCAGGAAGGGACTTCTGCGTTGGGGTTTTGCAGTGGGGGCGCGAGATGAGGCTCTGCTCCAAATGCAACAAGGAAAGTGGCTGTCTCTAACCAAGGGGGGGGGTGAGGGCTGGTGGGTGGAAAATTATAAAGAAACAGCAGAAGTAAGGGGAATAAGAAATAACCCATGCTCTTCAGGATCTTGCTTCAGGTGGACCAAAGGGATCAGATACCAAGGATGAGGGGTTTTCATTAATGTGACCCTGCAGGATTCTTATTAAAACTGAACAGAGTGCAGCTTGAACTCAGCCCAAGGTTGGGGCCCCATCACAAAGAGGAGCTTGACTTTTTTGGTAAAGGAGAGTCTTGACAAACTTCCCTGGCACTTCAGGGTCAAGTAGGGGGCAGAGGAGTAGCTAAAGGAGGAGACTGAGGAGAGACTGAGGAATGCCGGGCAGGAACGGGTGGGAGGAGGAGGACAGCAGAGTGTCCTGGGAGTCAGAGAGATGGGACGCCTGGAGGGAGGAGGGGTCAGCTGAACTGGGTCAGCTGCAGTGAGTATATTGAATTTTGAAAAGCATGAGGATGCTTGATCTTGTAGGGAAGAGATCCTGGTGATGGGGCAGCGGGGTGGGGGGGTGGCAAGCCACGTTGGGGTGGGCTGAGGAATGTCCCAAATACTAGGGGCAACGATAATTGGTTAGAAGTAAAAAAACCTTCAGTGTTCATGGGGAGACGGGCCTTCAGTAAATGGTTCAGTTAGATTAGTGCAGTAGCTCTTACAGGTCTGGTCCAGACCCCTGTGTCAGCTGCTCACCACTGTCTTTTTTTTTTTTTTTTCAGTACCAATAAGTTTTATTCATTGTATATTCCCAAGGAAAACAAAGGAAAGGGAAAAGGGTCAGCGTATGTGTTACAAAATGATAGCAAATGGGAAAGGAAGTATCTGGCACAGCAAAATCAGCCATCAAATAAACACTGCCCAGATGGGGTCGCCAAAGCCTGATGGGCTATGTCTCCTGCAGTTCAGGAATGAGAAGGGATGAGGAAAAGAACAGATGGGTACATGCTTTTCTACCCTCCCTCCCTCCCTCCCCATAAATTCAAGATTTCATACAAAGCTTTGGTTTCTAGCAGTAAGCATGGAGTTACATTCGTCCGTCTGCTATTAAACAATCTTGTGGCTACTTTGACATAAGTTTCTTGCACCTGCATGAAAGTTCCTGAGTGACTTGGATGTACATTCGTCTTTCCTTTCGTGGTCTCCCAGCCCCACCTTCTACATGGAAGGCCCCCTTCATTGCTCCTCTCTACCTTTGGAGTTGGTCTTAATCCAACCAAATACATCAGTCCATTTAGCATGAGTTACATCAAGGAACGGACAGGACTCGAAATTGGGAACAAGGGATGGAGCAATCTTAGCTTTTTCAGGATTTTTGCACAAATCACTTAATCACAGATACCCCACAAATTAAATGTATAGGTATATGGTCTATTTCGGGGGGGCACAAAGGTGGAAAGAAGAGGGAATAGGAATCTAGTTTTCAGGACAGATCTTGTTTGAAATAGGAAATAGAGGAAGGGGAACACAAAAGAAAGTGTAGTTCAAGACCCCCCCCAACTTCAAGAGGGGCCCCCAAGCTTATGTTTCAGATCTCTTTGCCTGGTGCAGAACATTTTGTCAAAGATGCTTTGGCTATTTTTCTCAATATAAAAAGTTTGTAAACAATAAAACCCCAAAAGAACATGGAGAAGACCAACACATATTTACACAAACTAGGCCACCTAGCAGTCACCAAATCAGCTACTTGTGAAGTCCTACAAAGCCCAGACAAATATAATAACTAGAGGGGGGCAGCAGCTGGGGGAGACAAGGATCAGACACACATCACCCAATGCGTTCTATTGCATTTGCCCCGTGACAACACAGTGAGGTAGGTCTGCAGTGATCTCACAGCTTGTAAACGAACCCGCCGCCCCCACCGCCCTTTCTCCTTTAGCTGCCATGAGACTAATCACTGCTGCAGCAGAGTAGGACCCTGGCTCTGGGAACCACAAAGAAGCCATTGCTGATGGTCTCTCCAGAAGCTAAGAAGGAAAAGCCCAGAATCGTTAAAGATCTTGTCCTTGCTTCACATATCCATCCCTGGGCAGCTCAAGATGGGTACAGAGGCATTATTCTTATAAACCTCTCCTTACCAACTTCCATTTTTTATAAAAACACACACACCCTGTTGTGCATGGTCGGCCTAGCCCAGTCAGGTGGAGGATGGATCTGGTATATAAAGTGAGTAATGTGCCCTAGGATTATAGATCTGGAACAGGAATCCTTTGTCACACATACAGATGACCTTTGCCTAATCTTGGCTTCCCCTCTCTGCACTTCTTACCTGGCCCAGCCTCTCCTAACCTCTCTGCACCACGTTTTCCTGTTCAGACCAATTTCCAATCTTTCAGTAGGAAGGAGACCAAGTCATGGGGCAACCCAGTTAAAACCTAGTCTCTCATGAAACGCTGAAGATGGAGGGATTTCAGGAGGACACCATGGCAGAAGAGCCAGCTGTAATTGGCAAAAATGAGGTAGTTCAATAGGCTATACACTCCAAATAGTTGTTCTCTCTGATGATACAGCAACAAAAAGCATTCCTGCTGTGCAGACCCGGAGCTGCTGCTGACTTATCCCTGAGATTGCTCACGTACCTGAGAACACAGTGCAGGAATGAGGGCCTTCGATTAAAATACACAAAAATACAAAACCAGAATATTTATATTATGAAAAAAAAAAAAAGTAAAATGCACAAGATACCTCATTCGCATACTAGTGCAGTTGGCATCCTGGAGAAAGTGGGACCCAAGGTACAGTCACCCAAGGCAGCAAATAAAATTGAGTTGGCCCAGAATGGGGTGAGAGTGAGCTTAGAAGCAGCAAGTCTCAGCTGTTCCCTCAATCACCCCTTTACCTGTCATCACAACCCATTACTTGGGACAGTTCTTAGCATTCTGTCCCAAGAGGGGGTTATGAGGAGAGAAGACGAGGAAAACCCTGCCGCCCCCCTGAGATGTTTCCTCCCGTGGAATGTAGTGGCTTGTTGGTTGGGTCCATCAATCTGTTCTCTTCTTAATCTTTACACTCTGATATGGGAAATATTATTCCACAATCTTCTTTAAGAGTAAAACAACTTCCCTACCCAGGCCACTTTCAAAAGCTGGAGATTCTGGGGGTGGAGACTCAGATGAAGCATGCAGGGAGGGTTAACCCTCAAAGCCCTCATATGCATTTGGAAAGAGCTAATTGGAGTTTCTTTGCCTCACCCCTTCTTCCCACCAAGAGGGAAGAGGGGGTGATGCTGTGGACTCCAGCCTCAGATATATGGCAGTGCCAGCTGCCCCCTACCCACCCTGTCCCCACTTTCTCCACTCTGCCGATTGATGCCTGCTCCTCAAAGCTTTCTGATCACAAAAGGATAGCCCCCACCCACTGTGGCTTCAATTCTGGGCCTCTGGGAGCATGGCAAAGCTATGGATCTCTTCTTCCTCCTCCGGAAAGTAGGCTGGCTTTCCCTGGGAGCTGGGAGCTTGCTGGGCCTTCAGTGGGCATGAGGCTACCATATGGTTGATGCTCTGGCAGAAATGGCACTTCTTGGGCTGCGGTGGCAGTTTGCATTCCTTGGCATGATGGTCTAGACCTCCACAGTTGTAGCACCTGTCTCCCTTTGATCTGCGTTTCTGCATATTCTTCCCTTTCGGCTGCCTTTCACTCCCAATACAGAACACCCCCCAAGGGCCAGTGACTCTGAGAGATTCCAGGCCCTTGGCTGACTTCTTAAAGGTGAACTCCACGGCCTCCCCCTCCTTCAGGCTCCGGAAGCCCTCCATGTGCAGCTTACTCTGGTGCACAAAGACATCCACCGCGGGGGTCGAGGGCGACCCCCGCGCAGGCGGTCATGGACAGGAAGCCGAACCCCATGCGCACGTTGAACCACTTACAGATGCCTGCCTCGTGCAGCAGCCGCGGCTCCTTCGCCGCGCGGGCCGCATCCTCCGGCACCTTAGCGCAGCCACCTGCGAACTGCTGGTTTGACACAGAGCCCATGGTAGTCGGCTGAGCCCGCGGCCCCGGGCCCCTGCTTGGGTGGCTGCTGGCCCCAGAGAAGTCCGGAGGCAAAGGGGTGGCTCGGGGAACAGGCAGCTACATCTTCCCCAGCACAATGTCACCACTGTCTTTTTCTTATTCTGGAGTGTTTGGGATCGGCAGTCCCCTCTACAGACTAGGCCAATGCAAAGGCTCTTCTTAAGTGGGAAATAACAAATCTAAGAGTCATTTTCACAAACAATCTGCTCAAAATAAGGGCCGAGGACCTGAATAGACATTTCTCCAAAGAAGACATACAGGTGGCCAATTTGTTGTTGTTCAGTGGCTTAGTCGTGTCTGACTCTTAGCAACCCCATGGACTGTAGTACGTCAGGCTTTCCCTGTCCTTCACTATCTCCTGGAGTTTGCTCACATTCATGTCCATTGAGTCGGTGATGCCATCCAACCATCTCATCCTCTGTCTCCCCCTTCAACTGACTTCAATCTTTCCCAGGATCAGGATCTTTTCCAGTGAGTTGGCTCTTTGCATCAGGTGGCCAAGGTATTGGAGCTTCAGCTGCCATGTGAAAAGATGTTCAACGTTGCTGATTATTGGAGAAATGCAAATCAAAACTACAATGAGATATCACCTCATACCAGCCACAGTGGCTATCATCAAAAAATCCACAAACAAGAAATGTTGGAGAAGGTGTGGAGAGAAGGGAACCCTCTTGCACTGTTAGTAGAAATGTAAACTGGTACAGCTATTATGGTAACAGTATGGTGTTTCCTTAAAAAAACTAAAAATAGAGCTACCATATGACCCTACAATCCCACTCCTAGGCATATATCCAGAGAAAAACATGATCCAGGAAGATACATGTACCCCAGTGTTCATTGCAGCACTATTTACAATAGCCAAGACATGGAAGCAACCTAAATGGCCATCAACAGAAGAATAAAGATGTGGTACATATACACAATGGAATATTACTCAGCCATTAAAATGATATAATGCCATTTGTAAAAAAATAAAAGATATAATGCCATTTGTAGCAACATGGATGGACCTGAGATTGTCAGACAGAGAAGGAGAAATACCGTATGACATCCCTTATCCATGGAACCTAAAAAGTAATGATACGAATGAACTTACAGAACAGAAACAGATTCACAGACATTGAGAATGAGCTTATGGGTGCCAAGGGAGAAGGAATAGTTAGCAAGTTTGGGGTGGACATGTACTCATGGCTGTATTTTAAATGGATAATTAACAAGGACCTACTGTATAGCTCATGGAACTCTGCTCAAATATGTGGCAGCCTGGATGAGAGCGGGCTTGGGGAGGCAAATGGATACATGTATATGGATGGCTGAGTCCCTTTACTATTCATCTGAAACTGTCAGAACATTGTTGATTGGCTATACCCCAATACACAATAAAAAAGTTTATAAATATTAGCACTTAAAAAAGCTTCACTGTACATGAGCCAAAGGTCCTTTCATCCTGATTAGAGATAGCCCTTTAAATAGTGGGCTTCCCTTGTGGCTCAGCTGGTAAAGTATCCTCTTGCAATGTGGGAGACCTGGGTTCAATCCCTGGGTTGGGAAGATCCCCTGGAGGAGGGAAAGGCTACCCACTCCAGTATTCTGGCCTGGAGAATTCCATGGACTGTATAGTCTACAGGGTCGCAAAGAGTCAGACATGATTAAGTGACTTTCACTTCATTTCACTTCCAGTATATATAATCCCAGGGCTACAGGTCATGGGGCATCTATTATTCATCCTAAGGTAGATTGCTGGGATAAACTTCTGAAAGAAGCATAGAACATCTTTTTTAATAATTTGATTAAACTTTACAGGTATGTAGCATGACAACAAGGAACTATCTGGGCAGTGGGTCTTAGAGCTCAGTTAAAAGAATCAGAATCAGGCACTGTATCTGCCTCTTGAGAAATCTGTATTCAGGTCAAAAAGCAACAGTTAGAACTGGACATGGGACAATGGACTGGTTCTGAATTGGGAAAGGAGCACATCAAGGCTGTATATTGTCACCCTGCTTATTTAACTTATATGCAGAGTACATCATGCGAAATGCCGGGCTGGATGAAGCACAGGCTGAATCAAGATTGCCAGGAGAAATATAACCTCTGATACACAGATAATATCACCCTTATAGCAGAAAGCAAAGAGGAACTAAAGAGCCTCTTTATGAAAATGAAAGAGGAGAGTGAAATAGTTGGTTTAAAACTCAACACTCAAAAAACTAAGATCATGGCATCTGGTCCCATCACTTCATGGGAAATAGATGGGGAAACAATGGAAACAGTCAGAGACTATTTTCTTGGACTCCAAAATCACTGCAGATGGTGACTGCAGCCATGAAATTAAAAGACACTTGCTCCTTGGAAGAAAAGCTATGACCAGCCTAGACAGCATATTAAAAAGGTCCATCTAGTCAAAGCTATGGTTTTTCCAGTACTCATGTATGGATGTCAGAGTTGGACTATAAAGAAAGCTGAATGCCAAAGAATTGATGCTTTTGAACTGTGGTGTTGGAGAAGACTCTTGAGAGTCCCTTGGACTATAAGGAGATCCAACCAGTCCATCCTAAAGGAAATCAGTCCTGAATATTCATTGGAAGGACTGATGTTGAAGCTGAAACTCCAATACTTTGGCCACCTGATGCCAAGAACTGAGTCATTGGAAAAGACCCTGATGCTGGAAAACATTGAAGGCAGGAGGAGAAGGGGATGACAGAGGATGAGATGGCTGGATGGCATCACCGACTCAATGGACATGAATTTGAGCAAGCTCTGGGAGTTGGTGATGGATGGGTAAGCCTGGTGTGCTGCAATCCATGTGGTCCCAAAGAGTTGGACATGACTGAGCAACTGAACTCAAAAGAATCAGAATTGGATATCCAGTGAAACATCTCTTATCTAAAATTACCCTTGTTTTAATCAAATATAACCAAATTAAGGTTAAACTTGTTTGTGAACTGAATCTGGTTGATTGATCATAGTGGCTCCTTTAAATTGGCTGTGCTAGAACATTTGATAAGGAGTCTCAGGGCCAGGAAAACCATACCAAGGGCTTGTCATATGTTTTTGCGCTGTGGATTTAGGTGAAGTCCTTGCTTTTTGAGATCCCCAAAATACTGTGAGATTTTTACACCTGGTTAAGATGTGGCCTTCCTAATTTCCCTGATAAAGCTGCTGGGAACGTAAGCATTTTCAATCTCTGGAGGGATCAGGTGGAGAGGAAAAAATGTTTCAAGTCTGTTAACAAATGTATAATTTACCAAATTGCTGTCAGTCATAATTAGCTTAAGGGGAAAGGGTTTCCTCATATCTGGGAAAGTAAGATTAAAAGGTGATAATATTTTACAAAACCAAAAAGTTATAACCATATTCATCAGTGTATTCAAGTCAACTAGTTTCTTTTTAACATTTTATGAAATCAGTTTCCATTAGACTTTATATATCTTACCTAGTTCAACAGTATGATTTAAAAGTTACTAAAAACCTGAAATTGTCAAAAAATCCTTTCTTTGAATCTTCTCGAAGATTAAGCAGTTTTATGATGCACCATTTTAAGGGCAAGTCACTGCAGCTGGCAGCTCCAACACAGAGCCCAGCCCCACATTGGGTACGAAAATCTGTTACTGAATTCAGGTTTGGCACTTGCTACTCAAAGGCAAAAATCAAGAGGCAAATGTCAGAAAAAAGGGAAGATGCTGTAATCAGAAAACCTGGAAATATGGGGGAAAGGTGGGTTCATGTCCTGAGACCACCTCCAAAGATTCTGCTCAGCCCTGACAGTTTTTAAAGAGGGAGAAAAAAGGGGGAAGAATATCAGTGAATCCCTGAGGCAGAAGGTTGGATTCCGCCTCCTTCTCCATTGTATGCAGACTGGCTGATTCTCTTCAGACGTTATCTTGGGGTTGAAGAGCTAGTCTTTCATTCTTGGAAAAGAATCAGCAGGGTAGGCAAGGCAAGGTGTGCATTCTGGAGAGTAAGTCAGGAGTTGGGTTAAATTGTTCTGTGCTCTCATTTCTTTAAGCGGGTTCTCTGAAGGGAAGAAGACAGAAATGGGGAAACAGGAAAGGGGCCAAAGAGCTGCTTTCACAGGTCTGTAGTGTCAAAATCGAGTTGAATAGAAGGAGCCTCAGTAGGTGCTGGAAAGTTGCTTGTTGGTGTGGGGAAGCCTCTCAGATGTTGGAATTGGTCTCAGAATCATTACAAGCAAATCACACTACCACACTGAGATGAGGTGAAGAAAGAACTTTCAGAAACAGTCTTGACTGGGTTCAGTTCAGTTCAGTTCAGTCCTGTCTGACTCTTTGCGACCCCATGAATTGCAGCACACCAGGCCACCCTGTCCATCACCAACTCCCAGAGTTTACCCAAACTCAGGTCCATCAAGTCGGTGATGCCATCCAGCCATCTCATCCTCTGTCGTCCCCTTCTCCTCCTGCCCCCAATCCCTCCCAGCATCAGAGTCTTTTCCAATGAGTCTACTCTTGCGTTGGCCAAAGTATTGGACTTTCAGCTTTAGCATCAGTCCTTCCAATGAACACCCAGGACTGATCATTAGAATGGACTGGTTGGGTCTCCTTGCAATCCAAGGGACTCTCAAGAGTCTTCTCCAATACCACAGTTCAAAAGCATCAATTCTTCGGCGCTCAGCTTTCTTCACAGTCCAAACTCTCACATCCATACCTGACCACAGGAAAAACCATAGCCTTGACTAGACAGACCTTTGTTGGCAAAGTAATGTCTCTGCTTTTGAATATGCTGTCTAGATTGGTCATAACTTTCCTTCCAAGGAGTAAGCGTCTTTTAATTTCATGGCTGCAGTCACCATCTGCAGTGATTTTGGAGCCCAAAAAAATAAAGTCTGACACTGTTTCCACTGTTTCCCCATCTATTTCCCATGAAGTGATGGGACCAGATGCCATGATCTTAGTTTTCTGAATATTGAACTTTAAGCCAACTTTT
>NW_011495018.1:8622382-8643148 GCF_000754665.1 Bison bison bison | reverse complement strand
CCCATGAAGTGATGGGACCAGATGCCATGATCTTAGTTTTCTGAATATTGAACTTTAAGCCAACTTTTTCACTCTCCTCTTTCACTTTCATCAAGAGGCTTTTTAGTTCCTCTTCACTTTCTGCCATAAGGGTGGTGTCATCTGCATATCTGAGGTTATTGATATTTCTCCTGGCAATCTTGATTCCAGCTTATGCTTCTTCCAGCCCAGCGTTTCTCATGAGGTACTCTGCATATAAATTAAATAAGCAGGGTGACAATATACAGCCTTGATGTACTCCTTTTCCTATTTGGAACCAGTCTGTTGTTCCATGTCCAGTTCTACCTGTTGCTTCCTGACCTGCATATAAATGTCTCAAGCGGCAGGTCGGGTGGTCTGGTATGCCCATCTCTTTCAGAATTTTCCACAGTTTATTGTGATCCACACAGTCAAAGGCTTTGACTGGGTACATGGGGCTAAAGACAGAACTGGTCTCAAGCACTCTGATTAATTTGATTCTCATGGTGTAGTTTGTTCTGAATGATTTCAGGTATGTTTTATGTTTGAGTAAGCAAATTCATCCTAGATCATGAGCCCATAGTCAGGTTTCTCATTGTCAGAAGTTAAAACAAGAAAAACTGGTTGGAATGAACTCTTGTGAAGTCTGATGCTTAATGGAATTAAAAAAAAAAAAAAAGATTTTTGCACATGTTCAGTGAGGAGAGTCAGGAGGGCACAGTGGAGGGGACCGGCTACTAGGCTGCAAGGTCTTGTTATACCCGATCGTGTCCTTGGAAAAGACCTCTCCTCTGTCTTCCTTTTTACCTTTCAGACGTGTGAAAGCTTCTTGACCGAAACACTTGAAGGATGTTTCCAACACCACTTTGTTAGCTAGAACGTAGCTGAGAAGGGCTGCGATTCACTCGATGAGTTAAACAAGTTTCACCAGAACACTCGGCAGTTGGGCCTTCTTAAGCTTTTTTGTGCTGTTTGTGGAAGGTAGACAGCAATGTAGTTGGGTATATAGACCTTTTCTCAAAATGTTTTAAAATGCATAAAATATATAGGATCACAAAGGAAATCAGTTACCATAAAAGTGATACGTATACCTTATGTTGCGAAAGAAGAATATGTGCTTCTTAAGTAAGACCTGACAGAAGTTTGGATAACAAGTATAGTTTTGAAGTGGTGATGAGCCCCCAACAATATTTCAACAGATGTAAAAGTATCTGTGATTTGGTGACAGTCACAGATGATAACGACTGTAACTTGTTGCCAACATTCATGATCAAAGAATGCTGATTTCTCTGATTAGCATTACCTGGCGTGCTGTGATTCATGGGGTCGCAAAAAGTCAGACACGACTGAGCAGCTGAACTGAACTGAATCAAATATTAGCATAATCTCTAATATTCCAGTTAGAGGTTAGTGAACTAAAATATAGTTTTCCCCCCATCTGTGTTCATGGGCTTTGTTGTTCTGCCCATAGGAGCCTGCAGACCCCAGATTTGATCATTAGTACTTCTGAGTGCAGCAGAACTCTGGGCGGTTGAGTAGGAAACAGATCAGACTCAAGCTTCAAAAAGTATTTGGCAAGGCATAAATAACCATTATTCCATTCAGCTAGCAATTGCTGCTCTATACAAAAAAATGTGATGATGTGGTGCAATGGGTTATAACCGTGGAAAATCATTTTGATGGAGTGGACACCAAATTGCAGAGGCTGAGGTCAACACTGAAGGGTAGGGGGCAGTCGAAAATCATCGTGGAAACCTTGGGCTGAGCTGTTAAAGGCAAGGCAAGGCAAGGAGACATCTCCTTTATTAAGAACTGCTGTATTAAAAGGAAATCTTTTTTTTTTTTTTTCTGCCCAAAAGGAGAGGTGTTATCTTTCAATGCTTTAGTTTATAATGGATTCCATTCACTTAGCATATACAGCCACTATTTTATGATGAATATCTTCAGTAATCTCCTATACTTGTACACCACTTCTTAAAAGTACGTTTGCCCCTGTTATCTTGTGTCTAAAGTAACTGCTATGGGTTGGACAGTCATATACTTTATCAGTAGCAATATTGAGACTAAGGGGGTCACAATTGTGTCAGCGGGGAAAACTGGATGCAGTAAGACCCCCTGGCATCTTAAGTTTCTCAGTGCTGGGTTTTCTGCTGAAGATCAGCTTTGGTAGAAAGGTGATGTACAGTGAGTTCTGTAGTGGGTTTAGTGAAGCAAATCTCCCCTAGAAATAAGAAATGTGGGCAGTGTATTACCGCTTTTGACGTGCAATAGGCAGGATGCCCGAGCATTTTGTGGAGAACGTAGCTTGGCCCATTCTTTGATTCCTTCAAATATAGATTGAGGGCCCCATCAGGCCACTGACCAGAAGGGCACCCACACTCACCTCCAGCTCCCCTTCTCCCACTCTTCTTCCCTCCTTGTGCCTGCTACTGCTGGTCACTCTGTCTCCTTCTGCTGCTTAGCAACACTCCCCTGCCCCACCCCCGGAGAAGTTGGATGGGGGGCCCCTTCATATTTGCATTTCTTACTTCACTCCTTCTTGTCCTGTGTTTTCATTCTTGTCGTCTGTTTAAACAGGAAAAAAGCGGTGTCTTCCCCCTACCTTTTATCTAGTCCCAAGTTTTCATGTCTCAGCTCTGTCTTTTAATGAGGAAAAAAAAGGTCCATGCAACTTTGCCCTGAATTGTCTGTCTCCTAATTCTCAAAACAGAATCAGCTAGAAAAATTGAGATGGACACATTTTTTTTTTCCCCTGACTGGCCAGTATTTATTTTCCCCAGGAGAACCCAGAGCAGACCGCATGTACTCTTAGGCACAGAACTGCAAAGACTAACCCATATGTAGGCGAGATTCACAGTGATGTCAGACATGGTGACTCTTGTTTCTTTTTTCCTCTTTTTATCAATAAGTTTTTCAGTGAGCACTCAAAGCTATTAACAGAATATATTGCAATATATTACTACATATGCTTTTTTTTTTCAGGCCAGGCTTTACTGGGACTCCTGCTGCAGGGTAGGGGTGTATGAGAACAAACCAACAGGTTCCCTTGCTTGCTCTGCCCCCCAAGGAAGGCTGCGCTTGTTCCTTATATGGGAAAGGGTAGGGACGTGTCCAGGGCTCAGGTAGGAGGGTGGCTTGCTTAGGTGGTCTGCCCACCCCTTAAGTGGTGTGTGCTGCGGCATGCTTTTGCTCCAGGCTCTTCAGACACGGCAGTTGGGATTTTTGGTCTCTTTGTATCTTTTGCCCAGAATCTGCCCTAACTGCTCATGCAGGCAGTTATTTTTCATCCCATTTAGTTTCTTTGTATTTTCTTGCTGGAGGAGAGGTTGTTCAGGTATAAGCTTTGCAGCAGTGCAGCAAAGGGTCCCAGATCCCAGACCTGTCTCATTCCCCACTGAGAGACTCTACATTGTTGTTCTTAAGATGCTGAAGGTCTCTTCTTCTGAAACTTCCTCCTGCTAGACAGGGACCGCAGACCCTAGAGGTATAGAAGTCCCTCGATGACTGTTCCAAGGACCTGTAGGGACCTGGGCCACTCTCCACTGGAATGGGCTGAGTTCCTTGAGCCATCATGAGCCTTACATCAAGCTGTTGGAGCCAAAAGGACACAAACTTAACCAAAAGGTTAAACAAGCAAGGGATGTAAAGGAGAGCAATAGCTATTGAAGGACCTAGAAAGAGAAGGAACCTGATTAACTTTGGTCTTCCTTAATGTTGATAAGGGAGGCAGTATCACCTGGGCTTGTTCAGTTGACACCTCTCTGCCTGGACTTGTGCAGTTCAGTTCAGTTCAGTTGCTCAGTCGTGTCCGACTCTTTGTGACCCCATGGACTGCCAGGCCTCCCTGTCCTTCACCAATTCCTGGAGCTTACTCAAATTCCTGTCCATCAAGTTGATGATGCCATCCAAGCATCTCATCCCCTGTCATCCCCTTCTCCCACATTCAATCTTTCCCAGCATCAGGGCCTTTTCCAATGACTCAGTTCTTCACATCAGATGACCAAAGATTGGAATTGCAGCTTCAGCATCAGTCCTTCCAATGAATATTCAGGACTGATTTCCTTTAGGATGGACTGGCTTGATCTCCTTGTAGTCCAAGGGACTCTCGAGAGTCTTCTCCAACACCACAGTTCAAAAGCATCAGTTCTTCAGCATTTAGCTTTCTTTATAGTCCAACTCTGACATCCATACGTGACCACTGGAAAAACCATAGCTTTGACTAGATGGACCTTTGTTGGCAAAGTAATGTCTCTGCTTTTTAATATACTGTCTAGGCTGGTCATAGCTTTTCTTCCAAGGAGCAAGTGTCTTTTAATTTCATGGCTGCAATCACCATCTGCAGTGATTTTGGAGCCCAAGAAAATAAAGTTTCTGACTGTTTCCATTGTTTCCCCATCTATTTGCCATGAAGTGATGGGACCAGATGCCATGATATTAGTTTTCTGTATGTTGAGTTTTAAGCCAGCTTTTCACTCCCCTCTTTCACTTTCTGATATCAAGAGGCTCTTTAGTTCCTCTTTACTTTCTGCCATAAGGGTGGTGTCATCTGCATATCTGAGGTTATTGATATTTCTCCGGGCAATCTTGTTTCCAGCCTGTGCTTCATCCAGCCCGACATTTCGCATGATGTACTCTGCATGTAAGTTAAATAAGCAGGGTGACAATATACAGCCTAGGCTTGTGTTTCCTTAATATTAACTTTTATCTGTTCTGGCACATTGATCCAAGTGCAGCAGGAAGTAGTTGTTCTGTCAGAAGAGTATCAAGAGTCAGACTGTTGTCAAGAACCATGTCAGGCAAGGGAGCAAGAGTGTTTCCAAGTTCCCATAAGGCTTCAAATAGGACCCAACCCACTAAATCATTTTACTTAGCTGTCTGATGGTGCCTGTCTTTTGAACAGGTATCTCAGAGCTTCTGGCTTACAGGTATACTATTTTCTGTATATATTTCTGTATATATTTCATGACCTGCAGGGTTTCTGAGGGAAAAAGCTTGAGTCTGGACAAATGTACCCAACTAGATATCCCCTGCAGTTTGACAGCAATAGGAGTGGTTAAATGTACTCTATAGGAGCCCTTCCCTTTTGACAACAGGTGGTCTTGGAGAGACCCCTCTCTCCAGGTTTTAAGAAGAATTTGGTCCCCCGGGGTTTTTTTGTGTGTGAAAGTGCTACTCCTTCCTCTGTATTTTTAATGGGGCTGGCTGTGCCTTGGGGCATAGTCAGATTGCCTAATTTGCTTTTTTTTTTTTCTCAACTTTACATTTGCTTTTTAATTTTGCAAAGCTTGACTTTGTTTCTTGCCTGTTCCATGAACTCTGTCTTGTCCTGACAGTGCCCTCAGCTTCTCAGAACTGGTGAATTCTGTCCCAATGTGCTCTCAGGCATTTGGCAGATCTTGAGTATATTCTGTTAATTTTTGTTGGTGGAAAGGAAAACACTAATTTTTTTTAACAGCTTCACTGAGGTATAATTTACATAGCAATATAATTCACGCTGTGTAATTATAGTGTGGTTGAATGGTATCTTCATATAATTTCTTCACATATGCAATTTACATTTATCCATTTATTTAACTTCCTATCTTTTAATACCCCTACACCTGACATCCGATTCCCTGCATCCCAAGCCACAGTTGTCTGTGCTCCTTCTCATCCTCTTTACCTCCATCTGCCTAGCATTTTCTGGGTTCTTCCCAGGTAGAGGTGATACTAGATATCCTATGTACTCTTTTTTTTCTTTTTTAATTGGAGGGTAATTACTTTATAATATTTTTTTGGCCTCTGCCATACATCAACATGAATCAGCCACAGGTATACATATGTCCCCTCCCTCCTGAACCCCTCTCCCACCTCCACCCATCCCACCCCTCTAGGTTGTCACAGAGCACTGGGTTGAGCTCCCTGTGTCACACGGCAAATTCCCACTTGCTATTTACTTTACTTACAGTAATGCATCTGTTTCCACGGTATTCTCTCAATTCGCCCCACCCTCTTAACACATGCCTACGGAATACTGAAAGATGGCACTGATGAGCCTGGTAGCTCAGAGGGTAAAGAGTCTGTCTGCAATGCGGGAGACCCGGGTTTGATCCCTGGGTCGGGAAGATACCCTGGAAAAAATGGCAACCCACTCCAGTACTCTTGCCTGGAAAATTCCATGGACGGAGGAGCCTGGTAGGCTACAGTCCATGGGGTCGAAAAGAGTTGGACACGACTGAGCGACTTCACTTTGTTTTCACTTCACTGATGAACCTACTTCCAGGACAGCAATGGAGATGCAGACATGAAAACAGACTTATAACAGGCACTTGAAATCAGATGGTGTCTCTCTCTCTTTTCTTTTCATGAAATCGGATGGTCTCTCTCTGTTTCTGGTCAACAACAAATCCATTGTTGACCAGAAGTTGAAGAACTTGGGACCCTGTGACAGGGGGACACACTACGGGCAGAAGGGGCTAGGCTTGCAGTTTCCCCGAGTTACAACCCTAACTGCTTCTCTTAGAGCACCACTGCTGTGTTCTTAGGGATCCAAGGAGAGTTGGTCATTACCATTTGTTGAACTCCTACTATACAGTGGGTACCATGTTAGACCCTTGATGTGGATTGCTTCCACAAGGTTATTATCCTTATTTTCCAAAGGTTATTTCCTTATTTTTACAACGAAGAAAACTAAGACTGAGAGATTTTAACAGAGAGGTTAAAAACCACCTGCCCAAGATCCGCCTGCAATGCAGGAGACCCCAGTTCGATTCCTGGGTCAGGAAGATCTGCTGGAGAAGGGACAGGCTACCCATCCCAGTATCCTTAGGCTTCCCTTGTGGCTCAGCTGGTAAAGAATCTGCCTGCAATGCCGGAGACCTGAGTTCGGTCCCTGGGTTGGGAAGATCCCTTGGAGAAGGGAAAGGCAACCCACTCCAGTATTCTGTCCTGGAGAATTCCGTGAACTGTATAGTCCATGGGGTCACAAAGAGTTGGACATGACTGAGTGACTTTCACTTTTCACTTCAAGATCACATAAGCAGCCAGACTGACACAAGTTCTTTTGGACTCTGGAGCCTGTTTTCTTAACCTGTATCTTCTGGTTACTAATTAATGAGAAGCTGAAGGAAAAAAACACACTGGCCACAGAAACCCAAAAAGCAGAGCTTCTTGCAGCCAGGCAGGGCAACTGGGACACTCAGCTCCCTCAGCTGTCCCCGGGCCCTCACACATCCCTGCCCCACGAGAGAATTCTCTTCACTGTAGTCAGTCAGTACTGTTAGAGTCCAGTTTTCCTAGCCAAGAAGTTACAGAAACATGTCCTTTGAAGAATGAGTTCCACCTGGAACGTTCTGTTTCCTCAAAGGGAAGAAGTAATTATGTGGGGAGACGTGTTCCTTTAGAACAGCTCCTTCCTGGATAACCCAGCTTTGGTTTTTGGTCACAGGATGGTGAATCTTAACGCGCCAGGCCAATCTCTCTTATTTTGCTGAAAGAAGTTACAAAGGGTGGGTTTGTAAAGGTAACTCCCAAAGCAGCTGACGTTCCCTCCTCTCGACGTGCTTTTCTGCCCTCGCGCGCGTGCGTGTGTTCCCCACTCAATGGCGACTGTTCCCACAGCTACGAAGAAACTTCCCAAACTGCTTGTCTTCCTGGAAAACTCCTCCTTATGCCCTAAATTCTTCTCAGTCAGAAGCTCAGCTCAAAGCGACAAGCAATGAACCACCTCTTGCCCCTCTGCAAACATTTACGGATGAGGAGATGATGATAAAGAGCGCAGGTGAGTGAACCCGGGTTCACCGCAGGTCTCCGCGGGTCACGTGGCCTTTGGTATGCGATCACACGGCCTGCGACAGGACTGGGGGAGGCGTTCTCCTAAGTTTGTGAATGGGATTTTTGTCATTAATTTTAAGTCCTCCTTTTTTCTTTTTTTTTAATTAATACATGCCAGATTTATAAGATAAAGACTTACTAGTATTTTTTTCCCCTACAGTTAAAAAATTTGCCCAGGAACAAGTTGCTCCTTTTGTTTCAAAAATGGATGAAGATTCAAAAATGGAAAAATCCATAATACAAGGATTATTTCAACAAGGGGTATATAATTAATGATTATTTTAATTTCAAACTTTCATAAATACCTTCCAGTGTTAAAATGTATGCATACTTTTAAATTTAGGAATGGTAATGATGGCATGATTTCCTAGTCAGAATTATGTGACTTCTCTTTCAGATTGAGAGCCTAGTTAAAAAAATTTTTTTAATTGAATTAACTTTAAAATTAGAAATACCGGTGCTTTCTAAGTAAAATGTTAGAAGCAAGAGTGATTTCTTCAGACCAGTGGTATTCAACTGGGGGCTATTTTTGTTCCCCAGAGGACATCTGGCAACGTCTGAAGATGTGGTAGTCACAACTAGGTGTGCTGTGACGTCTAGTAAGATGCAGGCCGAACATTGCAGAGTGCACAGGATGGCCTGCTGAGACACAGAATTATCCAGCTCAGCAACACCAAGGTTACGAAACCTTGCTTTAGTAAAGCTTCACACCAGAGCATCTACCCGAATCTCTGTGTATGTAGGAAACCTAAAGCAAGAGGTTCGCATCTGGCATCCATCAGAGTTAACCCGGGCAACCAATTTCCAACTTTTTAATTGGAAACTCATGGTGCTTTAATAGAAGCACAGTATATAAAATAGATAAAAATAGAAATGTTCTGACTGTGAGTATAGGGAGAGGTTATCAGCATGGGAGCCCCACGGAGAACATTTCAGAATCACCGGACTCTTCATCTCTTCCTTCTGTATGGGTGGGAAGATTTTTTTTTTTTTTTTTTTAATACTAAGACTATCCCTGATAGCTCAGCTGGTAAAGAATCTGCCTGCAGTGTGGGAGGCCTGGGTTCGATCCCTGGGTTGGGAAGATTCCCTGGAGGAAGGCATGGCAACCCACTCCAGTATTCTTGCCTGCAGAATCCCCGTAGAGCCTGCTGGGCTATAGTCCATGGGGTCACCAAGAGTTGGGCATGAGTGAGCGACTAAGCACACACATGCAAGGCTACCCAGGTGACGCTAGTGGTAAAGAACTTGCCCGCCAATGTAGTGGTAAAAGAGATGTAGGTTGGATCCCTGCATTGGGAAGATCCCCCGGAGGAGGGCATGGCAACCCACTCCAGTATCCTTGCCTGGAGAATCCCATGGACAGAGGAGCCTGGTGGGCTACTGTCCATGGGGTTGCACAGGGTCAGACACTTAGCAACTTAGCACACAAGGCTGTTCCAGAACTAATAGTCCCTATTAGTTCAGAGCCATTGGCTTAAATCTTAACCAGTTATCCTGTTTGAAAATTAACCTTTTCCAGTAATTGTTTTATTTCTTACTGTTCAAATAATACTAGTTTTTTTTTTTTTAATACCATATAGTAGTAGTTTTTCAGCTTTCTTTTAGCAGCGAAACTGTTGGGAAAATAGAATCTTATGTGAAGTCACAGTGGTTCAGAAAGCATCCATTTCTCAGCCAGGTCCATTTACAGAACCTCAAGGCTTCTCTGAGAGGTCTTGGGGTCCCACAGTTTGAGCTTCGCTCTCGTGAGGGGGTAGTTCTTGCAGGCAGGGTCATCTGCAGCGACAGGTTGCCTGCCACATCACAGTCACTCCTGCCTGCTTGTCACACACCCCTTGGGGGGTCTGCTTCATTTCACATCTTGCATCAGCTATTCTCAACCTCACGTGACTCCTAACTTCTGACCTCTACAGAGGTCACCTGCCAAGATAATTGACAAATATGTCCATCGGTGACCTTTTTAGAGAAGCAGTGTCTCTGACAGCTGTTAAAGATACGATAGTCTAATATTCTCACGCCTCTGTCAGCCTTCAGGCACCTCCCAGTCCTGAATTCTTCCTCATAGAACATCATTGCTGGTTTGCTCAGCTTTTCTATCCTCCCCTTTATGGTTCTCACTTCCTATCAGCTAAGTTTGCCATCAGCTAAAAACATAACAGCCATACCCTGGCTGCAGCACGTGCAACTCCCTACTACCTGGAGAGGGCAGAGAGAAGCATTCCTCTTTGCCTGGTCACAGCTTTGTGTCTCCCCCCACCCACCTTAGTAAAAGGCAGATTTATTCTATGTGAAGAGAAGTCAGAGTATACACAGTTTTGGGTCTTGAATTACATGTGCACACATTCTCTTGCTGAAACAAGGACACTTAAAAAACAGAATATTGTGGATGTTTCATGTTCCAGACTGAAGACTGGTTACTGAATAGTCAGGCAGTTACTGAAAAGCCTTGAGCAGTTTTGACCACAATTGTCAGGCACCTGGGCCTTATCTTGTGTGATTCTAGAAAACACTAGACCACATGTGGTCTGCTAACCATCTGAACTTGCTGAAATGGCCCCAAAAGGAATGGCCATTCAGTTATTCATTCAATTATTATCTCAGTTTAAAGGGTCAAGGTCTCTTATTTTTGTTTTTTAGATCCCAAAAGCAAATAGTTGATAGTTCTAGCATGTCATTTTATCTTTTGAAAATATATTTCTGTTATAGATTTTCCTGTTTGTTATAGATTTTTTTTTGTTACTTAGAGGGATAGAGCCATACCAAATAAAAATAATATATGCATACAGAACTTAAAAATCAAGAACATATATAATTACAAATTATTTCTGAACTCATTCTTGCAAGAAATTGTCCCATATAAAAAATAGCTTTCTTAATGTATGTTTCCTTCTTTTTCCTTTAGTTGATGGGTATTGAAATTGACACAAAATATGGAGGAACAGGAGCTTCATTTTTTTCCTCTGTCCTAGTGATAGAGGAGTTAGCCAAAGTTGATGCATCTGTGGCTCTGGTATGTGACATTCAGAACACATTAATTAACAGGATGATTGGAAAATACGGAACAGAAGAACAGAAGGCTACCTATTTGCCCAAGCTAGCTACAGAAAAGGTGAGTTGACATGAGTTGTTGAAATGGATCTGATCTTGTCTAAATGTAGGATGTTTTCAGGAGAAAAGTAGCTACAGTGTTGGCTTTTCTGTTTAAGACCACAACACAGCACCACTAATTACTCAAGCAATGCTCAATAAATTAATGAGCTCAGACGGTAAGGAATGTGCCTGCAATGCAGGAGACCTGGGTTGGATCCCTGGATCAGAAAGATCCCCTGGAGAAGGGTATGACACCCCACTCCAGTATTCTTGCTGGGAGAATTCCATGGATAGAGGAGCCTGGTGGGTTACAGTCTATGGGATCGCAAAGAGTTGGACATGACTGAGTGGCTAATACACACTAGAAAAATACACTCGGAAAATTTAGAGAATTACCTTTGCACAACTAAATTATTTCTCTTTTGGGCCTAATTATATCTATTGTTTTGATTGATGGTTTCATTTACATTGCAATTATGAAAACCAGTTTAATGAAATGTAACTTTGAATATGTGTGCTTAGATCTTTAAGTTTGACCTAGACAAATAGTGGGATGTATTTTGGGAAATAATGCTGTCAGAATGCTGTTACTATTTCGATACATACAGGCTTTTGGAAGTAGCCAGAAGTTTTTGATTTTCAAGTGTTGATTTTGCTGTAAGTGGGTATTTGTTATGCAGAATATAAATACAGGTCTTAATTTGGAATTTTTTCCTCACATGTGTAGGCATCAAGTATCTGCATTTCAGAGACTGGAGCAGGTAGCGATTCATTTGCTATGAAGACCAGAGCTGATAAAAAGGGAGATTATTACATCATCAATGGGTCAAAGATGTGGATTAGCAGTGCTGAGATTGCTGGGCTGTTCGTGGTGATGGCAAATGCAGACTTTTCTGCTGTAAGTTTGAAGAAAAACGTGCTAGCCATTGCCCCTCATCTTTTCTCTTTGTTTCTTTTCTTTACTTGCATTTTCTTCTTAGGACTTAGTCTTAAATTCTCCATTCTCCTCAGAATTGGAAAGGTTAGACAGCTGACATCTTTTCATCCACTTATTTACTAACCTCCTAAAACAAATATTACAATTAACAATAAATTTTAGCTACATGGAGGACCATTTAATTAATCTCCTAATCTGTTAGATAGGAGGCTAAAATCTTAAATTTTATAGAATTTCAGATTTTCTGTTTAATAATGAATTTAAGTAGCTATTTAGTACATTTATTTATTTTTGATGTGGATCATTTTAAGTTTTTTTGCATTTGTTCCAGTGTTGCTTCTGTTTTATTTTTTGGCCAGGAGGCTTGTGGGATCTCAGCTCCCCAACCAGGAATTGAACCCACACCCCTTACATTGAAAGGTGAAGCCTTTACTATAGACAGCCAGGGAAGTCCCGTAGCACATTTATTTTTTTAAATTGTTTTTCTAGCACATTTATTTTTAAGAGTGTTTTATTACATTCTTAAAATAAGAAGGGCTTCTTCTTATTTAAAAGAAAAAGGGCTTCGCAGATGGCTCAGGAGTAAAGAATCCGCCTGCCAATGCAGGAGTCACAGGAGACACGGGTTCAATCCTGAGTCTGGAAGATCCCCTGGAGGAGACAATGGCAACCCAGTTTTCTTGCCTAGAGTATCCATCATGGACAGAGGAGTGTGGTGGGCCACAGTCTCTGGGGTTGCAAAGAGTTGCACATGACTGAGCACGCATGCACACATTCAGTTGAAAAATAGACATATAGCAAAATGGTAAAGATTGCTTTTGTTTTTTCTCTAGGGTAACATTTAATAAAATTTTGAAACTTATAAAGTTAAATGTAAGATGGGGAATTAATTAATCATGTAATACTTTTGTGTTGCTTAATAATTTTGATAGCAACAGTAGTTTCTGAAAGTGTGAAGTTCTTGATTTTGAATCTACTTGCACCACTCTGGTTTCATAACACACATGGTGCAGCTCTGAGTTCATTAGTAATTAGTGCTGAAGTCTGCTGTCAGTTTTCTGTTTACTTTGAGCCCTTTGGAAACAAGAGATCTTCTCAGTCCAAGTGGTGATAGCATTTTAAATCTGCATTTCAGGGGTATAAAGGAATTACCTGCTTCTTGGTCGATGGTGATACCGAGGGCCTTCATGTAGGGAAACCAGAGAACAAATTGGGAATCAGAGCATCTTCCACCTGCCCAGTCACATTTGAAAATGTCAAGGTGGGTATCTTAGACAAGGAATAAGCTCTGCCTGTATGTATAGTTGCGAGTAAGGTATCAAAATTATTAGTCCTACACAGGAGAGTATTTTGTAAACCTCTTGAACAGTGATCTTAGTTGAGGTCATGACCTAAGTGTGCTTCTCACAAACGTTGAGACCAAGGTTGAAACCCTGTCTGCCCAGCCGCTGGTCTCAAGTGCCAACCCAGAGAAGTCATCTCATTCATAGTTTAGCAACCTGTTACTTGTGCACCAAACATGGCTTTGGAGGAGGAAGCCCACAGCAAGGCCACAAGGTGGGGCTGTTGCCCAGGAAGAGTGGAAAACAGCCAGGCAGCCCCACTGCAGGTGAGAGCTGAGTCTTAAAAAAAAAAGAAGCGATGACTGGGATGGGGTGCTTTAGACCTGACTGAGGTAGGGCAGGGTGCGATCCATCAGCTGCCGCTGGTGAGAATGTCGCCTTTTTGGCTCCCTGGTGACTGTGTATGTGCTCCTGGGGTGTCCTTATGGGGTCGTGTGAGCCTCCCTGCTGCACCCCAGCTCTCTTTCTTCTCCTCATCTCCCTTTGCTTTCCCCACGCTGCCCACTCTTGTCTCCTAACTGCTCATGTTAAGAAGCTAAGTGTATTTTTTTTAATTTCTCTCCTGCTATCCATAAAGCAGGTTTATTTTTGTGGCCATGCCACACGGCTTGTGAGATCTTAGTTCCCCAACCAGGGATCAAACCTGTGCCCCCAGCAGTGAAAACACAGAGTCCTAACCACTGGACCACCAGGGAATTCTACCAAGTGTATTTTTTTTATTGCTCCTAGTCAGTAAACGGTGTAATCTGTGTCTTCACTCCTGCTTTATCTTGTGTCCACATGCACGTGTCCACACACACCCCTCTGTTGATTTTTTCACAGTAATAGTCTAAACGGAAGAGAGGCTGACAACCCGTCCACGTTTTCTGCTATTCCTGATAGTTTATCTCACACTGTAGCATACAAGTAAGAGTTCAGGGCGGGTGGGGGGTGGGCAGAAATTGTTATTCATTTATGTTGTTGATTAATTGTATGAGATTTCATTCTTCTAGATTCAAAAGATGTCTATGCTAGGCTCTGGAGGATGCAGTAGTGAACAGCGTGGACTTGAGTTCTATCCCCCTGAGAGTGCGTGGGAAGCAGTTTAGAAGGAGTTTCAGAGACATACTGGACAATTTTCTTGGAATTTAATGAATACTATGCTAGAGTGTTATCACAGAAACTAAGAGTATATGTGCATTTAAAAATATATAATCAAAATGAATTATGGCAAATTAAATTGAGAAATAACTGCACATTTTTCTTTTCAGGTTCCAAAAACAAATATCCTGGGGCAAGTTGGGCACGGCTATAAGTATGCCATCGGGAGTCTTAATGAAGGCAGAATAGGAATCGCTGCACAGGTTAGTCAGATTTTACCCTTTAACTTGATTCTTCCACACACAGTCAATTAAAATGTAAAAAAAAAAAAAAAAAAATCAGTAAAACCAGTGAGTATTTGGAAGCTCTTCAACACAAGATGGCGCCCTTCCCTTCCATGAAGCAAAAGAATAGCTTCTGGCTGTGATTTCTTTAAAATTCCGCTTTGGTCAATTATGTAATGTCCTGAGACCCAAACAGTGGCTTAGAGCTAACAGTTTTTTCCTGCTTTGAGAGCATTAAAGTATTATCTAATACCTGGATCGATAACTTAAGTACATTGTAGATTAAATGTGGTATTTCTTTTTTGAAAATCAACTTTTCAAAGCATGCAATTCATTTTGCAATTTTAAAAATGAAGAACAAGTAACATTCAGGGGACTTCCCTGGCAGTCCAGTGGCTGACTCCATGTTCCCAGTGCAGGGGCCCGGGTTTGACCCGTGGTTGGGGAACCAGATCGCACGAGCCACAGCTGCAGAGCGCACGTGCCGCAAGGGAGATCCAAGATCCCGGGTGCCGCAACCAAGACCCAGCACAACCAGATAAATAAACATTTAAAATAAGTAAATAAATCTTTCAGAAAAAAGGAAGACGTTACAGTCTAATGTGTAGTGAGAGTCTCTGTAGATAATGAAAGATTTTTACTTAATGTTTTGCATGTGAAAAGCAAACAAATTTTTGCCCTGGCACTTAGAGATAAAATGGCAACAATTAAACAGATATATAAGATAAGAACAATTCAATTTTTTTAAACCAAATTTGCCCTTTAAATAGCATATTAAATTTTTCTATTAGATGACACCAGTTGCTTTCTAGAATCACAAAGTGAAATCTTTGGTTTTATGAATTCATTTTTGTAACATATTAACTTTTAATCAATGAGTATTCAGAACTCAAAAACATACAGCTTTTAGATTTTGAAGATACTGCATATATCAACTATTTGGAGTAGTTAAATTATAATTTTACTCTAGATTTTTCTTCACTACTGTTAATCTGCTAATAAAATATTCTTAGCTCAAAACCTAACCCATATTTCCCACAAAGCACAAATAACATATCAGTCAGGAGAACTGGCTTATCTTTTCATTTTAAAGTTTTTCCTGTGATTCAGCTTCATCAGATATGGCATTAAAAACTATAGCATTGGATTTTGTTCTTCCCAGACACATAAATAATAAGATGGCTGGCAGTAAATACACAGCCTGGGCTTTAGTCTAATTACTCCAGGTTATCGTATAACCTAATTAAAAGTTAAGGTCAGAAAAAAGAGAAACAAAGAGTAAGATCTGGTAGTTATTATTTCTTGATTAATACTGTGAATGCCTTTTAGAGAGGGAGGCACCTGTAACTGAACTGAAGGCGTCCATCCTTAAAACTCTGTAGTTATAAAGAATTTTAGTTTTTAATTATTTATAGTGAACATTGTACACTGTTTTGGAAAAGCCTCTGTTGCCTGACAAGTGATCACTACAATTTGTGTCCATAAACTATATTGTTGACATCCTGTGAACTTTAGTTGTAAGAGTTTAGCAGCAGCATCTTCTCTCACAGCCGAAAGTACAGTGAGTTGCTGCTTCATTTTAATTTGCTTTGGGGGTTTTGACTTGGTTTGGGTTTTGTCCTTAATATAATGGTGCATAATATCCCATCCTCCAGAAAGTTCAAAGTAAAAGGCTGAGGAAAAATTTGAATGAACACTAATGAAATATTGATAAGTTTGTGGGCAATTCCCCCCAAAGCTTAACTATTGATTTTCTTTTTCCTTTTTCTAAAACCTACATGGTTTGATGTAATTAGATAGTGATTTAACAGCTACCTAATGTTGAAATGTAGAAACAGTTTCTAAGCTCAGATTCATTCAGTTCTTGTGGAGATGGGGATGGCAATGAGACAGTCCAGCTATAACTGCCACCATATCCTGATTTGTTCCTCAAATGTATACACTGATATTTTTACTGGCATCTCTGTGTCAGTGGTCCCCAACTCTCGCTGTGCATTAAATCATTAAAGAGTTTTCAGAATGCTGGTGCTCAGGCCCACTCTCCCTCCCCCTTCCGTCCCACTCCCAGGGTTTGGGTTTGGTTGCTAGACCCTCACAGTGTTTGTTTGTTTGTTTTTCCACCATTGAAAATAATTTATTGAGGTGAGGTTTGTGTAACAAAATTAATCATTTTAAAGTGAATAATTCAGTAGCATGTGTTATATTCCCAATGTTGCTTAGCGGTCACCACTCTTATCCTAGAACATTTTCGTCACCCCAGAAAGAAGTGCTGTGCTTTGAAGGACTCACCCCGAGTGCTGGATAGACTCTTAGCTTTATGGTCCCTCTCATCAGTTCAGTCACTCAGTCGTGTCCAACTCTGCAACCCCATGACTGCAGCAGGCCAGGCAGATGGAGGGTTCTGACAAAATGTGGTCCACTGGGGAAGGGAGTGGCAAACCACTTCAGTATTCTTGCCTTGAGAACCCCATGAACAGTATGAAAATGGTCCCTCTCATATCTGCTCTAAGTCAAGCGGCAAGGGAAGGAGGATGGCTGAGCATTTGTCGTCCTGGAGAGGTTACTGCTCAGGGCGGCCCCACATTGGTATTTTTATTATTTGAGTTCCCCTAGATGATTCTGACGGAGAAGGCAATGGCACCCCACTCCAGTACTCTTGCCTGGAAAATCCCATGGATGGAGGAGCCTGGTAGGCTGCAGTCTATGGGGTCGCTGAGGGTCGGACATGACTGAGCGACTTCACTTTCACTTTTCACTTTCATGCGTTGGAGAAGGAAATGGCAACCCACTCCAGTGTTCTTGCCTGGAGAATCCCAGGGACGGGGCAGCCTGGTGGGCTGCCGTCTATGGGGTCACACAGAGTTGGACACGACTGAGGTGACTTTGCAACAGCAGCAGCAGATGGTTCTGACGTGCTGTCAGGGTTGAGAAACACTGCTCCTTTATGTCCTGACACCCAACCCACCGAAGTTCTTGTCATTCAGTCGCTAAGTCCTGTCCGACTCTTTGTGACCCCATGGACTGCAGCGTGCCAGGCTTCCCTGTCCTTCACCATCTTCCAGAGTTCACTCAAACTCAGGTCCATTGATTCGGTGATGCCGTCCAACCATCTCATCCTCTGTCACCCTCTTTTCCTCCTGCCTTCAGTCTTCCCCAGCATCAGGGTCTTTTCCACTGAGTCAGCTCATCGTAATCGATGACCAAAGTATTAGAACTTCAGCTTCAGCATCAGTCCTGCCAATGAATATTCAGGGTTTTCTTTAGGATTGACTGGTTTGATCTCCTTGCTGTTCAAGGGGCTCTCAAGAGTCTTATCCAGCACCAAAGCTCTTATTAATCCTGATCATATATGAAATGGACCAGAAGATAGAAGGTTCAGAAGCAATAAAATTTCTGAGGCTTAGTTTGCGTCTAGAGACTCAAGCTTAAAGAAGAAGAATCCGTAAAAGTGGGCATAACCACACCAAAAAGTCTGCCTCCATGCTGGAATCAAATATACTCTTCTTCATAGGAAATTAGTCACATTTTCTCCCAATTCACGACTTTATGACTTCCTAATCTAAGCTTAGTGACGGTGGCAATAGAACACAGAGAAAGATGGAACACCCTGCCTTCCTGCCTGCTTAGTCACATCCAACTTTTTGCGACCCCATGGACTGTAGCCCACCAGGCTCCTCTGTCGATGGGATTTCCCAGGCAAGCATGTGGAGTGGGTTGCCATTTCCTTCTCTGGGGAATCTTCCCAACCCAGGGATGGAACCTGAGTCCCCTGTATTTCCTGCATTGGCAGGCAGGTTCTTTACCCTCTGAGCCATCAGGGAAGTGTTCTCCCAATTACTAGAACTTAAGTTCTATAAATGCAGTGGGTGAAGGTCATTAACATATGCCTCACCATCTTGGTATGCCTAGTTCTTTCTCTACCCCAACTTTTCAATTTGCCTGTAAAAAGAATTTGTAACCTGAATAATCAAGAACATAAAGTATTAATAAAAAATAAGAAATTCTGATTTTTTTTAACAGATGCTGGGAGTGGCTCAAGGCTGTTTTGACTACACTATTCCATATATTAAAGAAAGGAAACAATTTGGCAGAAGGGTATTTGATTTTCAGGTATGTAATTATTAGCATCTTTCTACTGTTCCATACTCGCGTCTTCCTGTTAATGAAAAGCTTTGTCACAAAGCCGCAAGGGAATCCTCTCAGGGATTTTAATGGGAGAGGCACAGAAAGGAAGGAATAGGTCTCAGTGTGTATACTTGTGACTGCATTGACCTTCTCCAAGGGCAGAACAGTAGTCTTTGAGGCCTGGTTATGGCATGATTGAGGATACACCGGTGAGCACTTGGGAGCTGCCTCCTCGTGGCTTCCAAATTCCAGAGCCTGGGGTTTGTGGTCAGACATCCTGGGTTAGAATGTTGGTTCTTTGTCTTGCTGGCTTAGTCCTTGAGCATGTTACATCACCTCTGCAAACCTCAGCTGCTTCATCTGTAAAATAAAGGTAACACTACATACTCTTTAGGATGATTTGGAATCAAATAGATGTTTTAAGGGGCTTCTCTGGTGAATCAGATGGTAAAGAATCTGCCTGCGATGCTGGAGACCTGGGTTCGATCCCTGGGTTAGGAAGATCCCCTGGAGAAGGGAACAGCTACCCTCTCCAGTATTCTGACCCTGGATAGTTCCATGGACAGAGGAGCCTGGCAGGCTACAGTCTATGGGGTTGCAAAGAGCCGGACACGACTGAGCGGCTTTCACTTTCTTTCAGATGTTTCAAGTGCTTGACACAGTATTAAAAATAACACTCACATTTTTAAACATAATTCTACGATAATTTATCTTTTAAATCTTCGCGTGCATGCTAAGTTGCTTCAGTTGTATCTGACTCTTCTCGACCCCATGGGCTGTAGCCCGCCAGGCTTCTCTGTTCATGGGATTCTCCAGGCAAGAATACTGGAGTGGTTTGCCATGCCCTCCTCAAGGGAATCTTCCTGATCTAGGGATCAAACCCGCATCTCCCACGGCTCTTACATTGCAGGCGGATTCTTTACCACTGAGCCACCAGGGAAGGCTTTAAATCTTGGCAGTTGTTAAACAATTTACATGAACTTTGAAAAATTTTTCAGAAGCAATATGTGGAGTGGTTGATTTTAGATTGCAGGTTTTAAACTGCCCTCTGGTGGCTCAGTAAAGAATCTGCCTGCAATCAGGAGGCCTGGGTTCGATCCCTGGTTTGGGAAGATCCCTTGAAGGGAATGGCTACCCACTCCAGTATTGTTGCCTGGAGAATTCCATGGACTAGAGGAGCCTGGCAGGCTACAGTCCATGAGGTCAAAAAGAGTTGGATACAACTAACTAACACTTTTGCAAAATGAATGGGTTTTTTTGGGCAAGTATGTTTGAGTCCGTCAGTGTTCCATATACAGGTGGGATTTTGACAACGAGTTGGGTTTCCAGAAGCCATGATTCTCTACATTGGATCTGACCATTGCAGGGGCTCCAACACCAAGTGGCTCACATGGCCACCCAGCTGGAAGCTGCTCGACTCCTGACATACAATGCTGCGAGGCTCTTAGAGGCTGGGAGGCCAATGATTAAAGAAGCATCTATGGCCAAATACCATGCGTCAGAGGTAAAACAAACAAGAGTAATGCAGTCTTTTAGATTTTTTTTAAAAAACTTATTTTGTATTGGAGTATAGCCGATTAACAATGCTGTGATAGTTTCAGGTTGCAGTCTTTTAATTTTTAAGAAATTTATTTATTAAGCCTGTCATTTAGGAACGTTGCTTGAACATTTGTTTGTTTTTCAAGTAAAATAACATGGACCTTCTAGTTCCTACACAGGAAATGCAAGAAAGTAAAGCTGCCATAGGAAGGTACTTTAACTCTCTAAGGTTTCCATGTTCTTGTGGCTCTCGGGTGGAAACCAAGTCACCCAGGTCAGGTGGAAAAGCCACTGTAAACCCCTAGGTGGGCCTCAGCTGAACACTGGCATCGTGGCTGTGGTTCCAAGTTGGGGCGAAGCGAATGCCCTGGAGATAACATGAAATAGAAAGTCGCAGGAAGATACCATCCTCGTGTTGACTGTACTCAGCATGTAACACGCTGGGCTTGGGCTGAAACTTGGTCGCATCACAGGGCTCGGCAGTGTGTTAGTCACTCCCTGGCCTCAGATATTTCTTTAACCCCTTCAGTCCCCAGGTCTAATCTTGTGCCTCAAC
>NW_011495018.1:8588647-8622282 GCF_000754665.1 Bison bison bison | reverse complement strand
ACAAACCTGAGTCCCCTCAGCGCCCCTCCTTTGCTCCCACCCCCTGTTGAATCCGTCATCCTGTATGAGAATTCCGCCCCTCAATTTGTCTCGAATTGGTTTCTTTCTCCCCTAGTTTTTATTACCAGTCGTCTAGTCCAAGCTGTGCCACCTCTTCACCAAAACACCGGAGGCAGCTTCTGACTTCTGGTTGGTCCCTGTGGCTTCCTCCAGTCCAGTGTCCCTTTCAAGGTGTCCATGAGGCATGCTATGCTCCAGTTTTAAACCCTTCAGTGACTCCTCACAAAAAATGGGAACTTTTTATTCACCTATTGTTGCTTTGAACAAATTACTGAAAATTTAGAGACAGGACAGTTCTGTCGTCTCACAGTTCTGGGGTAAGACATCTGAAATGAGCCTCACGGGTGGTGCAGTGGTAAAGAATCCGCCTGCAGTGCAGGAGACGCACAGAGACTTGAGTTCGATCCCTGGGTCAGGAAGATCCCCTGGAGGAGGACATGGCAACCCACTCCAGTATTCTTGCCTGGAGAATCCCATGGACAGAGGAGCTGGCAGGCTGCAGTCCATGGGGTTGCAGAGAGTTGGACACGACTGAGCGACTGAGCACACACACACACGTGCACACACATTCACACACATGTGTCTGCACACGTGTGCATGCACACACACACGGGGTGAAATTTGAGTGTGGAGCTGCCTTCCTGGGGGCTCTGGGTGAAAGTCCATCTCCTCTTCTTCCCCAGCTTCTAGAACACACTCACTTTCCGAGACTCAGGACCCCTTCCTCCGTCTTCACAGCCAGCAGCGTGTAGTGTGTTAGATATTCCTGTGTCTGTGGTCACAGCACCCTTCTCTACTTCCCTCTTTCCCTTGTAAGGACCCTTGTGATGACACGGGACCTGCCCAGATAACCTGGGATCATCCCTTAACTTAACCAGCCTGCAAGTTCCTATGCCGTGTAGGTGATGCACATTTATACTTTCTGGGGATTCTCCTGGGGACACCTTTGGGGGCCAGCAGATTATTAAAACTGCTCACATCACATGAGGCCCACTGCTGCCCACACCCATCCCCTTTTCACAGCTCACCCCGACCCCAGCCCACTGGTCCTCAGGCCTTTGAGGTCGATGAACCTACTTCCCCCTTGGAGCCTTTCTATGCGTCAGTCCTCAGTTTGAAATGTCCTTTGACTTGTCCTTTAGTTGTCAGCGAGGCTGTACCTTCCTCACCCATTGCCCCATCTAAACCACGGCAGCTCCTCCCGCAGGCTCTTCTCTGGCCCCATAGTTTTTCAGTTTTGGTGATCGTGCTTCAACATCTGTCTCTCTGAATGACCAGCAGGACCAAAAGGGCAGTGACTGGTCAGCACCCTGGCAGAGTGGATGATACAAGAAGCCCTTGGTTAACATTTGCTGAGTAAATGACACCATCGACAAGTGTACAAGTCTAAAACAAAGACCCTAATTCTCTTAAGAATTTTATGAACTAATAGGAAATTTTCCATAAATGGTATAGAGACTGGGACGAAGAAATGTTAATTTACAAAATAACCTCGCTCCTTCCAATTGCCAGTGGTAGTGAATCCATGTTACTAAGAATGTTTTAGTGTTGGTCATGTGTAAGTTATGTGGTTTCAGCGTGATTTGTGCTTCTTTTTGGTAGCTGGCAGGCCTCATTACCAGCAAGTGTATCGAGTGGATGGGAGGAGTGGGCTACACCAAAAGTTACCCTGTGGAAAAATATTTCCGAGATGCGAAGATTGGTAAATAGAGTTTTTAACACTTATTTTGTTTTATTTGACTCTTAGGCGTTTTAGGCTGTTGTGTTGGTTTGATGTTTTTGTTGTTGCTACTGGCACCTGGGCAGAGGCAGTTTTAAGTCTTCAGTTACTATGTTTCTTGGCTCTCCTTTTTTTGTGGCTGGATTTTTCCCCCACTACTTCTTCCTTCAAAAAAGTAGATTTATTATTTTTAAAACATCAAATTGTCTTTTTAAATGCCTCAAGGCCTCTGAAGGCCTTTCAGTAAAACCACAACAAATTCTACTGTCTTAATTTTTCTTTTACTAAAAATGTTAATATTTTTGACTGGCTTAATGCTGTTGCTGGAAGCTCAGTTCTAATTTTAGACATTAAGTGGGTAACCAAGCTTGAGCGTTACACTGCTCTACTGCCAGGTGGGAAGATAGAAACTCAGCCAGTTATAAAAGCTGCCTATTCCCAGGAAACCATCCAGGCTTATGCATTGATAGTTTAGGAACGGGAAACTCACCTGTTTAATCCTGATTCTGGAAATGTGTAAATCAGGTGGAATATTGTCATCTCTTAGGTAAGATTACCTTGTAAATAATACCACATTTAGGGGACACTGCATAGTGTTCCTGGTACAGTTTTATAGTAAGTGCAGAGGTGGTGTTTGCAGACCTGATTTGTGTACAGACTCTTCCTGTGGCTCCACTCCTTTGTGTTCCTTTTCTCCCCTTTCTTTAAGGCACAATTTATGAAGGAACTTCAAATATCCAGCTGAACACCATCGCAAAGTGCATCTGTGCGGAATACTGACAGGACAGCCAAAGAAGCGGGCCCCCTCCCTGGTGCCACTGGTGTTAAATTTTAAACTGTGTGCCTTGTTGGGCGCTGTGGGCCTCCATCTCACTGAGTGATTTCATTTGGGCCCTTCATCTTGGATCTGAGACCCTTTCTGTCTTTTCTTTACAATCTGCTTAACTTAGGCACAGAAAATCATTTTTAAAATTTGGGAATAAGTGTACCATATTTTCTCCAAAACTATTTTTAAAGCTCTGTATGCATTATCATTCTAGCTACTGAATGTGTATGCTCCGGGGTCCCCGTGACCCAACTAAAGAGCCCGTGTGCTTCAGCCAAAGATCCCACATGACAGAAAACCTGACACAGCCAGATAAATGAAAAAACATTTTAAAATAAATAAATAAAAGATGATCGGACTTAAAAAAAAATAAAAAGTCTCTACATTAGTTTTCAAGTATGAAGTTTAAATAATTTAATAATCAGAATATACTCAACATTGTAATATTCATTTTACCAACGATGCTGTTTACTTCTGTTTATATTGAATACTTAAGCTTCAATTTAAATTGAATACTGAGTAAAATTGTTTACTCAAGCTTAGTTATTGAGCTTTATCATGATAGGTAATTCAGAAATTATACTTTAGTTTGGTGATTCTCCAGAGGGGTTGTCTTACCCTCTTAATGAAGTGTATTAAAATCTTGTAAGGAAGGAGAAATACAAGAGAGCTGTAGGGGTCAAAAAGCAGATTGAGATATTATTAAAAAAGGACATATCTGGGAAGGCAAAAATCTGTTGTTTTACAGTCAAATTATAGAAAGGCAAAGCTCAACAAAATATCTAGCTGGCAATGCCAGTTCTTCAGTATCAGGGATTCTTGACCAGGAGAAGAGGATCTAAGTCCTCTGTCCCCTAGAGGGGAGGTGGACAGTGAAGGGCTGAGTGTGTTGTATTTCCTGAGACAGGGCAAGGATTAGAGGCGTTGGAGAATGTTTCACCGTTCATCCAGTTGTTTAAAGCAATCACTGCTGTCAAGTGGGAAGCACTTTAGTACTTTAATGAAAGGATGACGTTTATTAAGAAAACTTGACATTTTCAAAGTAATTTTGCTTTACACATTGATGTTCTTCAAATTTGTATAATGCATATCATGGTTAAGTATTCAGAATTGTGTAAGTACAGTGGAGATAGGAGTTACGTTAGAATATTAGAAAGACATATGGACAAATTTAGACTTCTGATCAAAAGAGATTAAGTCTACTTAACTTTCAGATAGGGAGCTGACAGAAACTAATCATGCAGTCTTTCAGAACAAAAGGACAGTGCTCTGATAAAGAAAGTAGGGATGGATGAATTGTCCTAAAGCGGGGCAGGGACATCTTTGATTTCTGTGGTTATTTGAGTGAGGTGGGCTTTTCAGATGACAGAGTAGAAACCAACATCAGTAATACTAACTTCCTCCCCTGGAGTTATAAACATGTGAAGCTACAATAAACCTTGTTCAGATTAGCAGTACGAGAGAGGCTTCTGTGTATACCTGAACCTTGAATTTATATTTCATATTGATACAGTTCTAATTGTGTGTATGTTTTTGTACATGTTCTCAAATAACAGTTGAAAATCATGTATTATAGTTAATATCTGTCCCTACCTTCTTCCATTAGTGAATTTTGTTATTGTACCATTTACCAAAGAGGATGTGGTAGGTTTTCCTCATAGTTCTTCCATTATAGCTTTTCTTAATAACCATGACTTTGAGGGTTTTGAGTTTGTGTCCAGTGGAAGGACAGGCTTATTTACCTCCTGAAACCTGTCATTACTCTTTGTTAATTTGAGGATAGGGCCATTACGGGGCCCAGAAGGAAAAGCCCTGAACACAAGCACCAAGTCATATTTATGTGGGCAGAGCTGGACTCACCCCAACTGCCATGTTAGTATTGTCAGGAATTTCACTTTACAACACAAAAATGAATCGGTGTCAAAGATTTTAGAATTATGGAAAGCTCCCAATTCCTGGTGTCTCGGTAAAGAATCTACCTGCAATACAGGAGACCAGAGTTCAGTCCCTGGGTGGGGAAGATCCCCTGTAGAAGGGAGTGGCTACCCATGCCAATACTCTTGCCTGGAGAGTTCCATGTACAGAAGCGGGCTACAGTTCATGGTGTCACAAAAAGTCAGACACAACTAAGTGACTAACACTTTCACTTTCAAATCTTAGAAAGACTTTAGAGACCCATCCAGCCAACTCTCTTCATTTTAAAAGTGAAGGATTCATGTAGCCCAAAATACTTACCCGAGATCATCTGTCCAGGGCCAAAGATAAAACAGAGATCCAAATGTACTGGCTCCCAATTCTGTGCTCTTCCTACTGTTTACCACTGTCTCTGTTCAACACATTCTGGATTTCATCCTTGCTATATTTCAGTCCTCTTATTGGTTTATTTTAGGTTTAACTGATAAAAGAATAACATGTCAGAAGTGTTAAGACTGATGGGTGTCATTACTTACATTTATAAATCACCTGACAAATATACCAGCTCTCCTAGGATGTAGCTGGTATGTCAGATATGAGGATGATTGTAATCACTTGGTTTTATGATTATGGTATGTTTTAGAAAATGCAGTAATCCTTGCTGATGTATTTTTGCTTATCTCAGAAAGTGAAACTTTTGTTGTAATGGTACACATCAGACTGTAATCAGTGTTACAAAATCAATATTCTATGGAGAATGAAAAAATAAAGCACTACCTGGAGGCTTTTGCTACTTTAATAAAGCAAAATTGTTTGTTATGCATACAGAAGTAAGAAAACAATGTACTCTTCCCGCAAGACAGACACTGTACCTTTGCTTACCAAGCTGGTAGCTTGCCTGTCATGTAAGCTGATTTTGTTTGTTTTCAGGGAAGAGACCAATTTTAAATTCATGATGCTAAATAAGATTTTTACCAGATTGATCATCCCCCTCCCCTGCTTCTTTTTAAGGCAAAAAAAAAAAAAAGCAGCTCTTCAGTGGAGAGGTCACTTCTTTTGAGCACATCTTCACGGTATGTATGGGGTTTCCCTGGTGGCTCAGACGCTAAAAGCGTCTGCCTGCAATGCGGGAGACCTGGATTCGATCCCTAGGTTGGGAAGATCACCTGGAGAAGGAAATGCCAACCCACTCCAGTATTCTTGCTTGGAAAACCCCACGCACGGAGGAGCCTGGTAGGGTACAGTCCATGGGGTCGCAATGAGTCAGACTTCACTTCACAGTATAGCTCACATAAATATCCAGCTGATATTTATCCCCGTGTTTGTAGTATCGCGTCTGGAAATCTTGCATTGTCGGACCTTTTCCTCAGTGATACACTGTTGTCTAAGCTCACAGGAGGTTTCAGCCTATCTCTTCCCCATATTTCCCACAATGTTTTAGAAATCTAGATATCAGTCCGTCTGTACGTCTGGCATTCAGTGATGTGTGTCGGGCAGTCATGCGGCCAAGGGCACAAGGTGCTGTGCGCCCCAGGCTCCACGCAAAGATGAGTAAGACCGTGTTCTTAGCAAAATGTTTATGCCAGGTGTCTTTTTTTTCCTGTTCTCATTAGTGAATCCTCACACATAGAAAACCACCAAGGCCAACCCTATGCAAAAGTATTTAGGGACTTCCCTGGTGGTCCAGTGGTTAAGACTCTATGCTCCCAATGCAGGAGGCCTGGGTTCCATCCCTGATGAAGGAACTAGATCCCACAGGCCACAACTAGGAGTTTGCATGTGAACTAAGACCTATCGCAGCCAAATTAATTAGTTTTTAAAAAACTCATCATTTAAAACAGTATTTCTTTAGATCCATTAGAATGATAACAATAGCACTAAGATCTCTCACGTTCTTATCACGTGCCAGGCATTATTCTACGCTCTCGACACGTTTTTTAACTCAGTCCTATACAGTAGGTGCTCTTGTGAGCCCATTTTAAAGGCAAGGAGACTGAGGCATGGAGAGGGCATAAGTTGCTTATTGATACATGACAGAAATGGTTCAAACTCAGTCTGGCTGGTGAAGGCCCTGTCAGATTCCTTCCTTTGGGTCGTTAAGGTTTGTTTGTTTTTAGGAGTGTCCTAATAAAAAGGTCGCTGCCATCTAGCCCTTTACTAGCTAATAATTCTAAAGGAATTGTTTCAGATCATTTCAAGCAGAAAAACTAGCTGAGAACATGGCCTGTAAGAGAAATAAACAGGCATGGTGGGAACATGTGGGTTTGGCAAGAAAAAATGGCAGGTGGGTGGATAGGGCAATAGGCAGATGCAGCAGAGGAGTGAGAAGGGTACTGAAAGGAAACTAAGGAGATTCCAAAAGAGACAATTCATCTCCATCACAGCCGTCAAAGAACTGCCCCGAGGAAGGAAGAAAGATGGAGCAGGATACAGATCCGAGCGGGAGTGGCTGCAGGATGTTTGACTTGCCATCACTTGTATGGGTAACTCACAGTATGAAGGGAAAAAAAGACACGTAACTTTGAGGACTTCCCTGGTGGTCCATTGGTTAAGAACCTGCCTGCCGATGCAGGGGACATAGGTTTGATCCCCGGTCCAAGGAAGATCCCACATGCCCGAACGCCACAACTGGTCAGCCTATGAGCTGCAATTTCTGAAGCCCATGAGCCTGGAGGCCAAGCTCCGCAACAAGAGAAGTCACCTCAATGAGAACCTCGTGCGCCACCACGAAGAGCAGTCCCTGCTCACTGCAGCTAGATAAAGTCCATGAGCAGCAAAGAAGACCCAGTGAAGACAGTACATAAAATATAAATTTTAAAAATAATTTAAAAAAACCTTAACTTTACACAGCTTTTTTCCCCAAAGAAATTATGGTAAGTGGAAAACAAAGCAAGGTAGCCAAACAGTAAAACTTAGAGGTATAAATGGGTTAAACTCACCCATTAAACTATGTTCAGTTCAATTCAGTTAAGTTGCTCAGTCGTGTCCGACTCTTTGCAACCCCATGAATCGCAACACGCCAGGCCTCCCTGTCCTTCACCAACTCCCGGAGTTCACTCAAACTCACGTACATCGAGCAGTGATGCCATCCAGCCATCTCATAACCCTCCTGCCCCCAATCCCTCCCAGCATCAGAGTCTTTTCCAACAAGTCAACTCTTCGCATGAGGTGGCCAAAGTACTGGAGTTTCAGCTTTAGCATCATTCCTTCCAAAGAACACCCAGGACTGATCTCCTTTAGAATGGACTGGTTGGATGTCCTTGCAGTCCAAGGGACTCTCAGGAGTCTTCTCCAACACCACAGTTCAAAAGCATCAATGGGACAAAAGGAAAATTTAAATCCCAGATACAGAATGTTAGTAACACCTAAAAAAAACAGCAGCATAGGAAAGCTGAAATGAAGAGAAAGCCCATTCAAAATGCTACCAAGAGGGAAGCAAGAACAGCAAACTTAACATCAAAATGGAGTTAAAAATAAGTGTAAAATGGCAGAAAAGGATGTCTAGTAAAAAGACAGGAAGCCTTCACCAAGAAGGCCCAGCAGTCATGGAGGTTACATCTCCTACAGTGTTGCAGGGAACTACAGACAACCACAAATAATAAAAATACAGTGAAAACATTGATAAAGTCATAATCACAGCCTCTGACTTAGAAATCAACAAGTTAAGTAGGAAATGGTAAGAACAGAGAGGGACTGGGTAGCATAATCAACAAGTTTGACATATATATTTATGTACAGGGAGAAGTTTTCCTTTTCAAATGCAAGTGAATTATCTAATTTTGAATTTTTGCCATAAAGGAAGCTTTTATAAATGCCAAAAAAGACAGACTTATAGGCACCATTTACTGTACACAGAAGTAAATAACCAAAAGGTAGGCTGCAAAAAAAAAAAAACGTCATAACTTTAAATAACCTTGGTTAATTGGAAAATAAACATATACATTACAGATTGTCGACAAAAGAAACCCAGCTGTTTCGGTCAGTGCCTCTGGGAGGATGGACAGGAAGGCATGTCAGGGACTTTGAGGGCAGCAGAGTTTGCGGTAGTGACAAATTAGAAATGGCTAGGTGGGAGAATAAATAAATCGTGGGCATACACACCATGTAATCCGGTGCAGCAGTTTAAAAGAGTAAGACCCATGTTCCGAGATTAAATCATCACCAAGTTCCATTGTTTAAGAAAATAACACATCACGTAAGATTTGTGCACAAGAGTACAAATCTATATATTCTGTAAGTCCAAGCATGTGTATAAATTCTTGGAATAAACTCGGAAAATACAGTCAACACGCTGGGGGCTGCCCTGGGACTGGGGGTCAAGAGGGCAGCCACGGGAATCACTGGTATCATCCTGACTATTTGAATTTCATAATTATATTAGAGCGTACAATTGTAATAAAGTAAATATAATCTTGTGTAATTTAAAATAAAATTAAAGCTACCTATAGGGTTACTGGAAGTTTTCCCTCTGTGCATTCATTTACCTTTCTGCTTTTGTCAAATAGGCACAGCCATGCAGTCAGCTCCATTCAGCCACACGGACTGAGAGGACAGAAAAGGGGTCTGACACTTAATTCCTTGAAGGTTTAACCTCTGTGGATAAACAGCGCTGACCACTTTGAAAGACCCTCCCTCACAAAGCAGTGTGTGTGTGCTGAGTGGGAAGACTTCCCTGGGTCGGCGGGGGGGGGGCCTCTCTCATGAACTGGACCATCCACCCTGGCCTTGGGATTAGCAGCTTGCCTTTGGTTGTAATTTGATTACATGTGATTTGACTTGAAGTACTCAAATATAATATTTTCTAGGACCAGAAAAAAAAAATATTCAAAGCATCTCAAGTCCAAGGACCCCGGTTTAAATTAGGTGGGCAGAACCAGGGCCTGGGGGTTAAATCTGACCCATTGCCTGGTTTTCTTATGACCCGCAAAGTAATTTCTTTTTTAACATTTAAAATGCTATATAAACATGGACCTGATATCCCCAATTGTGCTCCTTGCCCATGAAGCCTAAAGAAAAACTGGCCAACCCCTGACGAAAGTGTTGCCTCCTAAGTCAGATCCTACCGAAGTTGGTCAGTTCATCTGGGTGTCACATCATAAAAAGAGAGAAAGAAGACCTTCCCTAGGAACTTGGATCTTTATTCTCTCATAATTTCACTTGTAGTTGGTCTAGGCCAATTGAATGGAAATTGAACAAACTCCTGGAGATAGCGCAGAGGACAGAGGAAGCCTGGCGTGCTGCAATCCATGGGGTCGCAGAGAGTTGGACATGATTTAGCGACTGAAAAACAAAGCCCGATTGGCTCCCTCCTTCAGTCTACAAAAGCGCTCAGGTATCTGCTGGTCCTCAGCACCTGCTCCTTTAATCCCTTTTTGGTTGGTGTTCACTTTTGTCAGTGAATGTAAATGATTTTCTTAAAGTTATCTTTTTACCCATAATTGGTGACATTATAGCATTGGATACCCCTCTTCTCAGCTTCCTTTGCTTTTTGACAAACATCTACTTTTGATCGTCTCTTGGTGTTTTTTTCCCTTACATGGACATTCTTTCATTTATCAAGATTCTACCATGACTCATCTTCTATCCTTTGTATCAGCATCCTCACTGTGCTTTAGAGTAACTTCTGGAGTCTTGAAGTGCAGACCATAGAATATCAGTCCCAGAATTCCCAAGTCATTAGACATGATGTTTCTTTTCAGATCTGTCCCAGTAGGATGTCCAGCAGGCTCTTGGAAATTTATATGTAAAGTGCAGGAGGGGACTTTCCTGGTGGTCAAGTGATTAGGACTGTGAGCTTCCATTGGAAAGGGCATAGATTTGATCCCTGTTTGGGAAACTAAGATCCCACAAGTGATTCAGCACAGCTTTAAAAAGACAACCAAACATAAAATATGGTGGGAGGTTGAGGTCCGAGAGACAACGTAACAGTTCCTACTGGTGTAAAGACAGCCTTCTCCTGGGCCTTCTGTCCTCTACCACCTGCAGTCCTTGTGGAAAGACGGACTTCCTGACCTACCAGTCAGATCCCTGGGCCTGGGGTCTAGAGTCTGCCTTTGTCAGGGCCCTCCCTGAGCATTTTCATCACACACTCAAACTTGAGTAATGTTTGAGTAATGATTCCAGCCGCAAAGTCCGAGTTCCTTTTCAACTTGTACAGCACCCCAATATAACAGAACTGACTAAGCAAACCCAGAAGTCTCCAAACACTCACCTGATCAGAGGGATAGAGCAGAAGGAACGAGAGGGGCACCTCCTCCTACCGAATCCAGAGGTGACTTGCTCATTGAGAGTGGCCATCATTCTCCCAGGGCGCCAACTAGAAGCTGTGCACTTAGTTCCGTGGAGCCAAAAGCAACTGAGGACAGTGTGTTCATTGCAGTTCTCCTGCCCCAAAACAGGAGGCTTGGTGAGGCTTGCCTTAATGAGAGTTTACCTTTGTTAGCAACAGAGTTAATGATTAGATAAATCACCTTAGATTTGGTGTTTGCAGCCATGAAATTAAAAGATGCTTGCCCTTGGAAGAAAACTTACGACCAACCTAGACAGTATATTAAAAAGCAGAGACATTATTTTGCCAACAAAGGTCCATCTAGTCAAGGCTATGGTTTTTCCAGTAGTCATGTATAGATGTGAGCTGGAACCTAAAGAAAGCTGAGCGCTGAAGAATTGATGCTTTTGAACTGTGGTGTTGGAGAAGACTCTTGAGAGTCCCTTGGACTGCAAGGGATCCAACCAGTCCATCCTAAGGGAGATCAGTCCTGAATATTCATTAGAAGGACTGATGCTGAGGCTGAAACTCCAATACTTTGGCCACCTGATGCGAAGAACTGACATATTTGAAAAGACCCTGATGCTGGGAAAGATTGAAGGCAGGAGGAGAAGGGGACGACAGAGGATGAGATGGTTGGATGGCATCTCCGACTCAATGGACATGAGTTTGAGTAAACTCTGGGGAGTTGGTGATGGACAGGGAGGCCTAGCGTGCTGCAGTCCATGGGGTCACAAAGAGTTGCACATGACTGAGTGACTGAACTGAACTGAAATTGGTGTTTTAAAATCTAATCATTTCTCTTAGAAATTGTTCTTTTTTTTCCTCTTGGAGATGTAAACGCAATAAAGTAATACCAGAATTGTAAGGTTTTGCATCTTTGGATGGTTGGGGAGTCTGAGCGGAGCACCTCTGATTGAGTAGACAGCTTCTGTGGGTCCTTTGAGTTATTTTGCACTTGGTCATATGAAGAAACCTGTCACTGTATCATGCATGTACAGTTCCTTTGAGTATTAATGCTCCATCTTTTCAACCCATTGATTTTTCCAAGTAGACAGAAGAAGCTCAGGATATGCTGCTTATTGATTGCTGCTAAGCTCATTTTAAGTGTATTTCGTAATAAAGAGCATCTTGAGGCTGAAACAACCCTGCACTTGTCCAGTGGATGAGAATTCTTGGGAATTACTCAGGTTGAAATGTACCAACACTAAAAACTGACTAGATACAGAAAGGCATGGGTGTTGCTTTGCTCAACATTAAAAAACTGAGGCTCCATTCATCTACCGTCATGTTCTAACAGGTCATCATTTGGTGTGAACCTTCCTGCTGTCTTGGAATTAACACACGTCTCACTTCAGTTGGCCTTGTGTGTGGCTGTGGTGCTCAGTCATGTCCGACTCTTTGCCATCCCATGGGCTGTAGCCTTCTCTGTCCATGGAGTTTTCCAGGCAAGAATGCTGGAGTGGGTTGCCATTTCCTACTCCAGGGGATCTACCTAACCCAGGGTTTGAACTTACCTCTTGCACCCCGTGTATTGCCAGGCAGGTTCTTCAACACTGAGCCACCTGGGAAGCCTCCAGTTGACCCTGGTGGTGGTGGTGGTTTAGTTGCTAAGTCGTATCCGACTCCTGCGATGCCAGGGACTGTAGCCCACCAGGTTCCTCTGTCCATGGGATTTTCCAGGCAAGAATACTGGAGTGGATTGCCGTTTCCTTCTCCAAGGGATCTTCCCGACCCAGGAATCGAACCCAGGTCTCCTGCACTGCAGGCAAATTCTTTACCGACTGAGCTATGAGGGAAGCCCCCAGTTGGCCCTAAATTCATACAAATGTTTGCAGCCTCCCAGCAGGTTTGCTGGTCTAAAATTTCTACTGGGCCTCAGCAATCCATGGTAAACCCCAGAAGAATAAAAATTCCAAGGGTCTTCCCTGGTCGTCCAGTGGTTAAGATTCCACACTTCTACTGCAAGGGTTGTGGGTTCAATCCCTGGTCAGGGAACTCAGGTCCTGCATGCCATATGGCTCAGGCAAAAAAAAGAAAAGAAAACATTTCAAAACAAGTTAATGCAAGTTTCAAAACAAGCCTTCGCTTCTAATGTTTTTTGACCCCTAATCCCTCTACCATTTTTAGTGCCCTACTTTCTGACTTTCCCATGATGATTTCAGCATGCATGAGACAGAACATGAGCCCATGCCAACATCTCTGCAAATGTTCTCTGAAGGCGAGGAGGCCAGGCTCTGATAGCCCTGAGCCTGGAGCTAGCCTTCCACCAGAGGTTTCATTGGGTTTTTTAAAATAATTAATTAAGTTTTTGGAGAAGGAAATGGCAACCCACTCCAATATTCTTGCCTGGAAAAACCCATGGACAAAGGAGCCTGGTGGGCTGCAGTCTGTGGGGACACGACCGAGTGAAGTCACTTGGTTGTACCTCACAGCTGGTAGGATCTCAGTTCCTTGACCAGGGATTGAACTTGGGCCATGACAATGAAAGCCTGGAATCTTAACCACTAGGCCACCAAAGAACTCCCCTGGTCTTATTGTTTTAGTCAGTTATTACTTTATTTATTTAGGCTCTGCTGGGTCTTCCTTGCTGCAAAGGGTTTTCTCTGGTTTCGGGGAGCAGGGGCTGCTCTCTAGTCGTGGACCAGCGGCTCCTCATCGCAGTGGCTTCCCTTAGTGTGTTTAGATCTTCTGGACTTCCCAGGTGGCGCTAGTGCTAAAGAGTCCATCAGCCAATGCATTTCGTTCCCACCTGGACACCTTACTTAGCCAGGTGATTGTTAATTTTCCCCATAAAAGCAGAAGAAAAGCACTCAGGAAACCATATGGCACAATGGGGAAATGCCCAAGATGGGGTCAGGATAACCTCCTCTTGAGTTCTTTGTTCCAAAAAGCTAAGGAAGACGGATCCTGCTTGTGCACACAGGCCTGAGAGTTGGCACAGGAGGTAGAATGGGATTGTATATGATATGCTTTCTATAGGATCTTTTCCCTTGAGGACAAAGAAGTATGCATGGAGAAGCCATGCAAAGAGTCAGTGGTGAAATGTAGCCACTCTTGCCAGAGACCCCCAAGGCCCAAGGAAACAAATCCCCTTGACAGTCAATCCTCATTCATAACATGCACACAGAAAAGGAGCTAGAACAGCAAAGGCAAGGGGAGGACAGCACCTTCCCAGTCTCCCTCCATCCATTCTCAAGCCACAGCCAACCCCAACACCAGAGGGAAAAAGGAAAAAGTCAAGAAAGACCCTGAACTCTTCCCCATACCAGGCACACACACACATACACACACACACACACGCCACAAGCTGTTAGAGACAGAAACAGATGGGGCCACTGCTGGGATTCTGTTCACAGGAGCCTCAGAATGGATATGAGGGGGCTGCCCTGATGGTCGAGTGGTTAACTGCCTTGCAATGCAAGGGACACCAGTTCGATCCCTGGTCCAAGAAGATCACACATGCCTTGGGGCAGCTACGCCTCAGCACCACAACCACTGAAGCCTGCACACCTAGAGCCTGTGCTCGCCACAAGAGAAGCTGCTACAACGAGAAGCCTGCGCACCGCAGAGAAGAGTAGTCCCCCTGCAACTAGGAAAGCCTGCATGCAGCAACCAAGATCCAGCACAGCCAAAACATAAATATAAATAAATATACTTTTTTAATGGACACGAGGCTGCGGTTTTTAAACGAACCGAGCTGTCTTTTGGGGAGTGGGCGCTGCATCGGGTCTTAGCCATGGCACTTGGGATCTTTTGTTGAGGCACACAGATTCTCTAGTTGCAGCACATGGGCTTCTGTAGTTGCAGCACTCAGGCTTAGCTGCTCCATGGCATGTGGAATCTTAGTTCCCCGACTGGGATTGAACCTGCATCCCCTGCATTGCAAGGCAGATTCTTAACTGCTGGGCCACCAGGGAATTCCCAACAGGGCTGTCTTAAGAACGAACCAAGGCTATTCAATGAACCAAAAATGATTCTGACTTTGTCACGCAGACCTGAGATCTACAACTGTCAGAGAGGTACACTTAGCAGGAGAGAGGGCTTAGGCAGAGGGTGATTGGGGATGGTTATTGGAAAACATTTCCACTGAGCCTCAGTGTGCTATTTCCTTCCTGCTCACTTGAGTCAGTGGACCAAGGTCCACACCCATCACTTGTCTTTGGACCCCCTCCTGAGAGCTTCAGCTGCCCATGATCTTTGGGTACCCAGCTCTGTCCTCTCTCAACTCTGGGGGCTACCTATGGCTTTTCAAAAGAATCCCCAAAAGCAAAGCAGCTATTTCGACAAGATAACTTGAAAGGTTTCCTGAAAAATCTTGTAAATGTCCAGCTGCTTGGGACCCTAGGGCTTTGTCAGCTGCCTCCTTATTGACATCCAGGGAACCTGAGTCTGAAAAGAGCAAATTCCCTGCTCCCACTATCATGAAGTCAATGACCAGGAGGGTTGAGCTTTGAAATCAGACTGCAGTGTAAGGATGGCCGTTCCCTGATGTCTTAATTATGCAAACCGAGGTAGCTTACTTGACTTCTGTAAAGTTTTATTTTCGTGATTGGAAAATGAAAATGGTAATACCAATACCCTCCTCGAAGACTTGCTGTGAGGAATGAGAGATACGATGTGTGTGAACCACAGTGAAGTACCTGGCAGATAGTAAGCCATTTGACAAACCTTAGCTCTTATCACCAGCTGGGACCACATGCAGGTCTCCTGGCTCCTCATTCGATACCCTTGTCAGATCAACTGCCAGTGAGTACGACAGAAAGTAAAGTTGAAAAACTTCTGAAGTCTCGCTTTTTCTCAAATTATAGCAGCTCCCCTACCCTGACCCGCTTGGTTAGAGGTTGGCCATCAAGGCCACTGCCACATCTGGCTGTGCAGCCAGCAGAAAATGCACAGGCCGTTCAAGCTCTCGGCTTCCCACTCCAAGATGGTCTGCATGACATTTGGGTCAATCAATTTACAGATAATGATTCTTGCCGCAGAGCGGTGCATGTCCAATCACAAGAAATAGGGGTCCCCAATTGATTTTTGTGGACTGGTTTCATTTTCTCAGAAAGCTTTTCAGGTCAAAACATTGGCCGGAGCTAGGGTGCTGATAGGAGGTGGCATATTTCCATCTGCTTTTGCCCAGAAATGTCTGGCTATCATTGTGCTCTGTTGAATAAAATTGAAATCATCAAGCCCTTTGAGGCATTGCAAGGACATTTTTCAAGCAGGACTTTTAAACCAGGGGGATGGGGTGGGGGAGGACACAGAGCATCTGCCTAGAGGAGATCCACACACACACATGCATATACATATACATGTGTGGGATCTTTTTTTCTTCAAGATAAATTTCTCACAGCAACATAGTGATATTCAAGAACCTGAGTGTGTGTGGAGAGGGGGCTGTTTTCCTGAACCGTGTTTTCCACCCTCCACGTGTGGACTTCATTTTTAGCATCTTTAAAATGAAAGTATAAGGAAGCCTAAATAAATAGTTAAATGAGTAATTAAAAATAGGCAAATGGCTCTATTTCTCTCCTAAACTGGTTGATTTATGTCTTGTTGTAGCTTTTTTATTTTTTTTTGAGGACACAAAACTATTAATTTATGTGTGCGAAGAACAGTGAATTAATCCCAAAGAGCCCTGCAGCCTTTAAAGACCTGAATCATATGTTGAGCTCGTTTAAAACTTGCATAGGAAATTAAGGGAGAATAAAACCCTTTAATTTGAAAAGTGCATCTATAGTTGACGTCCCTAGGATATCTGCAGGGTCATTATTCAGAAAGGTTAAGGAGGACTTTATTTTTTTATATGCACTCTGTATTTCCCAGTTCCAGCTCACCATGGTGCATTTCAACTTATAAAGAGTAGGAGATAACGGGGGGAGGGGAGCTTTTTATTCACTTGCCACTTAATTTCCTTGCCGCCACGCCAGTCCCAGCTTAATGAATGTAATTGCTACCTTTGATGAAAATACTATTATCAAGATCACACATTACATTGGAAAACAGTTTTTCTTTAAACACAGCTACTGCAGTCTCTAATTATGCATGTAACAAGTGTCTCCCGAACAAAAGAGCATGTTGTCTACAATTGCTAGGAATTGGAGCAAGGCAAATTCGAACAAAGAACAGATTAGATTTGCTCCCGCTCCACAAAGCCCGTCCCTCTGATTAATTTCCTGCAAAAACTAAAACAATTCTCTTAAAAGGCGCTCACCCCCTTCTCCAGAATGATCCATATGCCATTTGGATCTTTCTATAGGGTGATAATGGCCCCTGATTTGAACTCGTGTTGGAAAATAAGAAAGAGCTTTTATGAACTTCCTCTTTCATATGCAAATGAGCGGCACAGGATCTTGAGGGATAATGAGCCCCCCCAAAAAGTGACTTTTCAGTGGCTATAAAAGAGCTCACTGGTAGGGGAAAGACGGCTTTGAGCATTTGCAACCCAATTATTTTATTAGTTTCAAGGAACGAGGCATCTTTGGGAAAACGCTTCCTGAGCCTGAAACTGAGGAATACCAGGTTTTCTGGGGTTGATGGTCCTAAAAGACAGTTTCTTGACTTATGCACAGAATTTTCAAAATGAATCCATGATTAAACATAAAGTACACTTGTTAGGTTTAGTATGGCACTTTGCTATTGATTTTGGAGGCTGCACTTGGCAAGTTTTCTTCCCTCAGATTATCCTATTATCCTGTAACATATCAATTCTACACCTCCCAGCATCATTCAAACCCAGAAGAAAAAAGCCATGTTAGTTTCCAACACATTACTAGTTATGAATACGAGGTCTAGAGTCAGACTGCCTGGACTCAAATCTCAACTCACGATTTATCATTTTTATGACCTGGAAAAAAATAAGCTTTCTACGTCTTTATTCCCCAACTGTAAAATGGGGGTAACACTAAGCAGAGTAGTGAGGATTAAGTAAGACAATACTTGTGAAATGTTTGCATCAATACCTGACATATAGTAAGCAATCAATACGTTTTGCTTATTACTGTTATTAAGACTTGGGAGACCATGATGATTTCTGTTTATTGTCATTTCATTTACTTTATTTTACTATAGTTTTAATTTAAATTCATTTGATTTTTAAAAATTGTGAAAATATGATAACACATTTACAGGAGACTTGGAAAATACAGGACAAAGTTACATATAGTTCCACTATATATTACCATCATTTTTTAAAGTAGGTAAATTAAGATTTTTAGTTGGAGTCTCAATATCAAACTCTCAAAAATTAATAGAATGAAATGATAATATAATAATGAAATATAATAGAATTAATAGAATGAAAAGTAGAAAGATATAGTAGACCTGAAAAGCACGATAAAGCAATTCAACATAACACACAAAAGCAGGATACAAATTCTGTTTAAGTTCCAATAGACTGTAAACTGGTTTCCCTGGTAGCTCAGACCATAAAGAGTCTGCCTGCAATGCAGGATACCCAGGTTCGATCACTAGGTGGGGAAGATTCCCTGGTGAAGGGAATGGCTACCCACTCCAGTATTCTTGCCTGGAGAATTCCATGGACAGAAGAGCCTGGCAGGCTACTGTCCATGGGGTCACCAAGAGTTGGTCACACTGAGCGACTGACCACACAGACTATAAACCAGGAGACGTTGGAAAGTGACCAGGGATGAGAAAACAAGGTGCACAAATGTCATGGTCTAAAGGTATGAAAATCAGACAAAGTCTGTTACCACTGTGGAATTATGTTAGAAATCAATAGCAAAGATATTTGAAAATAACCCACATATTTTCAAGTGTAAGGTGATATTTACACAGAGATCTTTGACTTAGCCATTGAAAGCCTCAATAAAAAGACTGAAAAAAAAAAAACAGAGTATGATTGCAGAAAATAAAGTATTTAAATGAGAAATTAATATCAAAAATAGTTTAGAAACCCCGTGTATTTGGAAATTAAATTTTCACTTTTAAATGATGTGTATATCTAAGAAGCCATACTAAGGAAAATTAGAAAATATTTTTTAACAGATTGTGGAAACAGGTAGGCATCTTTTACTATTGTGGTTATTTAAACTATTACTCATTTTAATACCATTGTACCATGATTGGTCAACAGAAAATAATAGAATTCTATACCACTAAAACTGTCATTTAACAGAAAAATCTGTAATCACTTTTTAAAATCCAGATGCACATTAGAATTATCTTGGAACTTTTAAAAAATAGCACAAATGCCCAGGTATCTTTTTTTTTTCTCCAAAGCTCCAGAGGTGATTCTAATGAAGAGCCATGTTTAAAAACAACTGGATGATATGATGATCTTTTACTTTTATCTAGTTTGTTACACTTTTTCTATTTCATATTCATTGTTCCCATTTTAGTTAATTAACACTTTCCAATTTCTCTCTCTTTTTTTGTTGTTGTTGTTCTTTCTCAAGCCTTTATCAAGTATAGTAGAAAAACTTTTATATACATATATGTAGTATGTATAATATATATGTTTTAGAAAACATGAATTTTTGCTTAGCTAAAAATTTATGACATTTTGGTTCCACTAGTTTGACTAAGTATGAATAGAATGCTAGATTTCTAATTTACATTCATTCAAAACTTTGATGCCATTTATTCTGGCTTCTAGAATTACTGCTAAAAGTCTAGAAAGCTTATTAATTTAGTGATTTTAAAAAAAAATTTGAATGAGGCTTGAAACTTCTAATCCGAACCTGAGAATATAAAGAAATACTGTGTTGTAAAAAACAAAACAAACAAACAAGCAGGAAATTAACATGTGATATAGTTTTATTAACTAAATTACAGATTTTGTTCAAATTTCACAAAATTGTATGTTAGTGCCCATTATTTATGTTCAGACCTTATTCAAGATTCCACACTGTATTAACATTTAGTTGTACTGAGCAGCTTCAGCTGCATGTAACTGACAAATTACAAATTTGTCAGAATTACAAATTCTGACAAATTCTCTTTTCATTTTTTTTTTTTATCCTGTTGATGATGTTTAATGAAATGGATATCCCCAAGTACTGCACACCACTTCCTTGGATCCTGCAGCCTCTTGCCCCCAGGGAAAATGGCAGGAAAGTTCCATCTTAGACTGAATCCTAAACCCTGTCCAGGGATGAGAAGGCTGCTGGGACACAAATTAAGGAGGGTACAGTTAAATCGGGAGCTCTTTTTGATAGAGTTGCTTGTCCTTTTCAGAGGCTCAAGTCCCCTATCAGGATGAGTCCCGGACGTGGTCCAGGAAGAGCCAGCATAGGCCAGGAAGACGAAGCACTTTGCCTCCACTACTCCTGGCCAGGAGAAGGATCTGGATACATAAAAGAAGGGGCACCACACAGGGGTCCTTGTTATCCTTGGACTCAGTAGTCGAGTCCCCCAGTCACATCACTTCCTCAGGGCAGTGAGAGTCAACACAACACTGTTTGCTAAGAAACGTGCCATCTGTAAATGTGGTGCCCAGCCAAACCCTTCTGCTAAACTCTGGTGTCCGTCTTTGCCCACTTATACAAAACTCAAACTGATCGCAAAATCAAAATGCAAATTGTACTAAAGTTACAGGATTTCAGGAAGTGAAAATGATGCTGAAGAAGCCTTCCAATTCTGTGCAAAGCCACTGACAGAGAAGGATCTGGCCATTCTTGATTTGAAGGGAAAAAAAGGACAAAGGTGATAACTCAGCAGACACTCAAAAGGGAATGATTTGAGTGTCGTGGATTAACGAACACCTTTGTGAAAATGTATGAAGACTTTGGATCATTTTGCAAAAAAATGACACCTGGGAAGATCATGCTGTGAAAATTAACCACAAAGAATGGTTACAGAGTGAGTCATCGCACAATTTTCTGCTGAAAAATTTATACCCCCAAATCAACATTTGATTCATTCTTTGCTCAAAGATTACAGATGGTATTATAGTCATAGATTAAAACACAAGATAAATTAATTTTAATAAATTGGAATACCATTTATAAGTTTTAAGACAAATTTAAGCTTTAAGGTGAATTCCACATCTTTTTAGTTTTTACCATTTACTAAGAAAGGAGATCCCTGCTTAACACAGGTCCATTTAAAATGGGCCTTTTCTAGCACTAATTTTCCTAGGATGAATGGACCTGGTATACCCCAGGTGAGGTCCCAGGATCCCCAGGACAAAAAGCAGACATTCTTTATGTTATGATTCAGAGCTGCTGAGATTCATCACTTGCGTGCATTCGCCCAGAATAAGTGAGCAGGGGAAACACACACACACACACACACACACGAGAGAGAGAGAAAGAGAGAGCAATCAGGAATCAGTTGCCCTGAGCTCTCACCCTCAGGTTCCAGGTGGGGCCAGCCTCTCCAGGTCTCTGTTACCTTGGTAGGGAGGGCTTTCCCAATATGAGTGGCTTCTCCATGGCAAAGGACCATTGGTGGTTGGAGAGAAATTGTTCCAGGAGGACTGGACTCAAGCTCAAATTACCAGGGCTTCAGGACTTGGACATAAGAGGGATAAAAATGGGAGCCAAGTAGGCAGCTCTGGTTTGGCCTCAAGCATGTCCCAGAATCTGAGAACAGAGCTCTGCAAGTACCAGGCAGTGTTCTGGCCCTACCCTCATCCACCACCCCATGTGCAAGGAGAGGGGCCACCTGGGGGCTGAGAGCCAGCAGCGAGTCCAGAAACGCCCGCTAGCAACAGGAACTCAAGTAGATCAAACCAGTCCATCCTAAAGGAAATCAACCCTGAATGTTCACTGGAAGGACTGATGCTAAAGCTGAAACTCCAATACTTTGGCCACCTGATTCAAAGAACTGAGTCCTTGGAAAAGACCCTGATGCTGGGAAAGATTGAAGGCAAAAGGAGAAGGAGCGGGGAAGACAGAGGATGAGATGGTTAGATGACATCATCAATTCAGTGGGCATGAATTTGAGCAAACTCTGGGATATAGCTGAAGACAGAGGAGCCCGGCGTGCTGCAGTCCATGAGGTCGCAGAGTCAGACACAACTTAGCGACTGAATGACAATAAACAGGAACTCTGTTCTTTTACAGGAGCCTGATGGAAGCAGCCTGCCTGCCTCTTGGTCCAGGCCCCAACCCCGAGAGGGAGGCCCCGTGAGCAGAGAAGCAAAGGTGGAGATGCTGGCACTGCCCCAAGAGCACCCAGTGCCTGCTGGGACCCCAGGCAACCTGAGTGCTGGTGGAGGGCTCCCTGCAAGGCCCACACATCCATCACTCCTCCTGTCCTCTGGCTGCCTGCATCTCTGGAAATTGGCTGGAGCAATCGCTCTAAGGATCCTCAACAGGGGGACAGCATTAAAGACAAGAGAGCTTTGAGGCAGCATCTCTGACTCTAGATGGCGGCGCAAATGACCGGCCATTTCCTGGTCCACTGGTTAGCGGAATTAGCATACTGTGCGTGGGGCAGCCTCCATCCGTCTCCTGCGCTCTCATTATCAGCGGCAAGGTGGAATTGGCAGCTAACCTTTGAGTCCATGAAGGGTAATGTCCCCCGCTCCCGAGAGGACACTCTCACCCAGGACGGGCCCGTCCTAGGACCCTGGGACATTGTCAGTGGGCCATCCGGGCAACTGCTGCGTCTGGAGGAGCTGGCGTTCGTGGACGGCTTGGGGTGAAGATGAACCCCAGGGAAGCTCTGGGTAGGTTTGGAGTCAGGAGGCCTGGCCTCTCTCTGGCCTCATCAGTAACTCAGGGGTTGTCCAGCAGGTCTCAGAAGTCCTCTAAGCTTCTGGGCTGTCCTCACCTTCCCCAAAGTCTGGGGGAAACAGCCACTCCATGATCCATGATGGCTCCCTCCAAAGGTAATTGGAGGCTCTAGTCCTGCCAGGCTGCAACCCCAAATCTGTCCAGCAGGAGTGAGTGGCTGTAGCTCCTTCCCTGTTTGCTTGTGGCCAATGCACTGCAGGCTGGTTAGGGGGCAGAGTCCCTACAGGAAAGAAAGAGAGACTAGCTTGGGAGAGGGATCCGTCCTGTGGCCCTGTAAAAAGAATCTCTAGGATGCTCCGGCTGTCTGCTCAGAGGCACCTCCTAGGTCAGCTGGCTGCTGGAGCTGTGTGAGGCCTGTACCCTCTCAGGTGGCCGTGGGTGGCCGCCAAGCTGACCTGCCTGGGGCTTAGGGCCTGCCAGGGCTGGGTCTGTACACAGGGGATTGGATCACTGCTGGGGTGCCCCGAACAATTGGTTGCAGGGTGTTATTTATAGATTTTACTAAGTGTAACTTCTTTTGTTAAGGCCAGGAAATTGGGGTCCCGCAGCGCTGGACTGGACCAGGCTGTGGGATGTGACCTTGGGTTTTTCCCCGCTCTGGGACTCAGTTTATTCATCAGTTAAATGGGAGGTTGGACTTCCCTGGTAGCTCAACTGGTGAAGAATCCGCCTGCAATGCAGGAGACCTCGGTTCGATTCCTGTGTCGGGAAGTTCCCCTGGATAAGGGATAGGCTACCCAACTCTGGTATTCTTGGGTTTCCCTGGTGGCTCAGAAGGTAGAGAATCTGCCTGCAATGTGGAGGACCTGGGTTTGATCCCTGGGTTGGGAAGATGCCCCCAGAAGCGGGGCATGACAACCCACTCCAGTATTCTTGCCTGGAGAATCCCCATGGACAGAGGAGCCTGGTGGGCTACAGTCCACGGGGTCGCAAAGAGTCGGACACGACTGAGCGTCTAAGCACAACACAGCACGAATGAGCAGTTGGACTAGACTGTGGCTAAGAAACCTTCCAGCCTTGACCTGGAGGACTCCATAAATGTTCATGGGGCCTGGAAAATGTGTCCACTCGGGGGCCTTCCAACCTTGTTTTGTGGAGTGTTAGGTTTGGGGTGGAGGAAGCTGGATGGTGTGACTCAGATGCCCTGACTCAACCTTCTCCTTCTGGAAAGGGCTCAGGGCATGACTGCGTAACCAGGGGCAGGGAAATGCCGTCTGGTTCCCAAGAAGTGCTCTGTCCACCCTGCGGGGACACCAAAGTCTCCCTGGATCTGGCTTGCTCCCCAGGAGAGGAGAGGTGGGGCTGGGGCCTGCTGTGAAATGGGGTGGCCTTTGTGATCGGCTTCATCCACCTGTACATTGATTACGGCTGTACTCACACCTCACATGTGTACTGAGCTCCTATTTATCCCTCAAGTTCCCACTCTGTTGCTGGCCTGCCCTTCCACCTCCCCTTCTCTTCCTGTCCCTGCACAACCATCATCACACAGTCTGACCTCTAGCTGGCACGTGGAGGACTCATCAGTGGGCAGTGAGTCCATAAGCCCCTGTAGGGCAGGCACTCTGTTCCCTAGTACATGGTACAGAAGGTCCTTAACCAAATTTTGCTCGATGAATGAATGAGTGGAAGAAGTGAAATGAGCAGATGTGTTGATGAGGACATTCCAGGATGAAGGGTATTGTGGGCAAAGGTCGGGGGTGGGAATAGCCCAGTCTTCAAGGAGTAACCAATAAAGACAAGTGTGGGGTGGGGAAAACCTAAGTCCCCTTTTCATTATTTATTTCACTGGTACTTGGGTATTTGTCTTAATATTGGTATTACGCACTAGACTGTGAATCCCACGTGTCCCTCTGACTGTTTTCACAGGACTTTGCCCAAGACTGAGCACAGAGTAGGTATTTAATAGGTGCTCACTAAATAAATTAATTAGATAAAATGGGATGTCTAAGTGGACAGTCCAGTGCTCATATGGCAGGTCCACAAGCACCAGAGACCCAGGCCCATTACAAGATTGCCATAAAAAATGCAGTATCCCTAGTTAAATTTGAATTTTAGATGAAAAATAGATAATTTTAAAATTATAAGTATGTCTCAATTTTTGCCTAAGACATACTAATCATTCATTTTTATCTGAAATTAAAATTAACTGGTGTTTGGGGATTTTGTTTTTTTCTTTATTTGCCTTTTGGGGGGTTTTGTTTTTGGTATCTTATCTTGCTAGTTTTATTTGTTTGAATTTGCTAATCAAGCAAGCTATCCTTCCCTCTTTACATTTGTCATACTTTTTCTTGTCTTATATCCTCATGATGGCTTCAGAATCACAAGATGGCTGCTGGGGTTCCAGCCTTCTTGTTTGTGATTTATGAAAGAAGAAGGATAAAGCAAGGACAGATAAGGGACACCTGTCTCCCATTTGAGTCAACTTTTTAAAAGAGATTTCATAAGTTGAATTATGGGCTGGTTAATACATGGGGCACAAAAGAAGCAAACATGGCAAAATATTAACAAGTATTAAATCTGGGCTATGGGTGTATATAGGTGTCCATTACCCTGGTCTACGTTTTCTTCATGCCTGAAAACTGTCTTAATAAAAAGGTTGCTTCTTTTTAAAGATCGATTTCCCATAATCCTCGCCCAATAACTTTTGCTTTCGTTTCATTGGCCAGCCCTTGTAGAAGGGGGGTCTGGGAAATGTAGTCTTTGAACTGGATATACCAATGCCTGGATGTAATTGAGGTTATGTCAATGAGAAAGAGGAGAAGGCATTGGCACCCCACTCCAGTACTCTTGCCTGGAAAATCCCATGGATGGAGGAGCCCGGAGGGCTGCAGTCCATGGGGTCGCTGAGGGTCGGACATGACTGAGAGACTTCACTTTCACTTTTCACCTTCCTGCATTGGAGAAGGAAATGGCAACCCACTCCAGTGTTCTTGCCTGGAGAATCCCAGAGGTGGGGGAGCCTGGTGGGCTGCCGTCTAGAGGGTCTCACAGAGATGGACACGACTGAAGTGAGTTAGCAGCAGCAGCAATGAAAAAGAAGGGAGAACAGACATTAGGCAGGAACTCACAGCCTCTGTCCAGGGCACGATTCCTCAGCTTTCTCTGCACAGCACACAGAGCATCTGGGGCTGCAGTCCCCAAATTTCTGCTTTGGTTTCCTGTTGAATCCAGCTCCTCCTGGTCTCATCCAACCTTGTGATGGGACTTCTACCCTTGGAATGGTGACTAAATCATAGTCAATCCCTCTCCCAAGGGCGGGTATGGGGAGGAGCCCTGCTGAAGCCCAGACCTATGCATTCTGCAGCTTGTCCCCTGTGTGGTCTTTGCCAGGGTGCTGAACCCTGGTGACCTGCGAGGTGGCCTCTAAAGAACATGCAGCCCAGCTCCTTCGCTCCCTCAATGGGAGGGGCTTACATTTCCCAGGGCAAAGACCCCACAAGAAGTGTATCCATCCTGTGTGGGAGGAAGATACTTGAGCAGAAAGCCACATTCTGAGCTGTTGTCCCAGGTAAGATGGCTGTGTAGTCCCCAGCTGTCAACTAACCCGGAACTAAGAGTACCAGGGGTGGTGCTTGGGGTATACCACAGGCCCTCAAAGCCAAGAATAAACACATGCTGTACTGTCCTCTGCATGCTTACAGCATAGCAGGCCTGCTATGAATATTTGGGGAAGGGGCGAGGGAGGCACTCTGGTCCATCCACTAACAGGTGAACTGTGGTCTATCCACGCAATAGAGTATTACCCAGTCATAAAAAGGAATGACATATTGATCCGTGCTATCACTCGGGTGAACCCTGGGAACATTATGCTGAGTAAAAGAAGCCAGCCGTACTGTTTGATTCTACTTATGTAAATACACAGAATGTATCTGCCCATTCTACAAATCTACAGGGCAAATCTACAGAGACAATAAGTAGGTTCATGGTTACTGAGGCATGGAGGACTGAGGGAAAATAAGAAGTGCATGCTAATGAGTTTGAGGTTTCTTTTGGGATGGTAAAAATGTTATGAAATTGTGGTGATGTTTGCATGTATCTACAGATGTATTGTGCTGTGCTTAGTCGCTCAGTCATGTCCGACTCTTTGCAACCCCAAGGACTGCAGCCCGGCCAGGATCCTCTGTCCATGGAGATTCTCCAGACAAGAATACTGGAGTGGGTTGCTATGCCCTCTTCCAGGAGATCTTCCCAACCCAAGTCTCCCACATTGCAGGCAGATTCTTTATTGTCTGAGCCATCAAATCATACACTTTTAGTGAGTGAATTGTGGGACTTGACTGGTGGTCCAGTGGTTAGGCCTTTATGCCTCCAGTGCAGGGGGCACTGGTTTGATCCCTGGTCAGGGAAATAAGATCCCACACGCCATGGGGAGTGGCCAAAAAGTAAGTAAGCAAATTAATAAATGGGTGACTTGTATTTGTGAATAGTATCTCAATAAAGCTGTGTTGTTTTTTTAAAAAAAAAAAAAAAAAAAAACAACCTTCTGGAAACAGGAGATATTTTTATCAACAGCAACAATATCACAGTAAGTTAAAGCTGGCTAGGACTCAGCATATGGTGGACTCCCAGGAAGCCAATCTGGAAGATTCCCAGCATGGACTGGAATTCCAGAAGCCGTGTCCAGCTGGCACGGAGTGGGGAGGAGTCCTGCCTGGTCCACCGAGCAGCGAACGGCTCGAGTGAACGCGCCTCCACTTACATATATCGATCGTTTACCTCCCTCTGTTCCCAGCGCTGATCTATGAGCAAGAGGAAAGGAAAAAGGAGCGAGGGCTTAAACTCTTATCACTAAAGTGAGTCTCCCTCTACATTAAAAAACTATCCAGACCCTGTGGCAGGAATGGGTTCTGATCTTGGGGCATAAATTTGTGTGTGTGGAAAAAAGACTTATTGGTGAATTTAGCAGTATTTTTCGTTGAACTGGCAGTTGCTAACCATTACACCAGTATTTATTTGATTCTTAAAGAGTACAAAACCATGGACCACAAATAAAGAAGATGGAGTAATAGTTTGTGGCTGGGCCACTAGCTTTAAACTTGAAATGAAGTGTCCAGTTTTGAGTTACTGTGTCCAACCACCATTTGTACAGTTTGAAAAGTGGGAGCATTTTTCCAGGCTGTCAGTGAGACTGTAGTTCATTCCCATGAATGATATCGCTGAAGGAGCAGTTGTTCTGCTATGAGCACTTCACTCATGACCAGAATATATTAAATGTATTAATCTGGGCCTCCCGGCGTAATTTAGGAAGGGCTTCTATTTGACACATCCCTGTACATCCTTGTTTTATTGCTTGCTCCCGCAGGTAACAATGTCTCAAAGGTCTCGCTCCTGAATGAAGTTAAAATTGCATGTCACCCAATAGCATATGCAGTTTTGTAGCTTATTTTGCTGTCAAAATTACCACCCTGCAACAACATGAGACGTTAATGGGGATGTGGCGTGATTTACCTCGCTGGCTCTGGGCCCCGTGGCCGGAGAGGATGCCCCACATCCAGGCGGCCACGTGTTTGGGGAAGCTGTGACACCTCAGCCCTTCAGCTCTGCCTTTGGTACCCAAACTACGTCACCCCACGTGGCAGGCCTCTCCTGAGATGAAAATAAGTGGTGGGTGAGATTGCCAAATAATTGTTAGGCTTGTTTTAAGTCACTAGGGAAGAAAATATCTATTTCAAGCAAGTTAGTCCTCCAGGGACAGAGAGGACTCCGCCAATTTCTCGGTGAGGCCGGAGACTGTGGTCTGTTAAAAGCATGTCCAAGGCTTATGTAAAAATATCTAATTTTAAGGCTAATGGGCTACAGCATACTAACGCATATATATGGAATTTAGAAAGATGGTAACAATAACCCGGTGTACGAGACAGCAAAAGAGACACTGATGTATAGAACAGTCTTATGGACTCTGTGGGAGAGGGAGAGGGTGGGAAGATTTGGGAGAATGCCATTGAAACATGTAAAATATCACACAAGAAACGAGTTGCCAGTCCAGGTTCGATGCACGATACTGGATGCTTGGGGCTAGTGCACTGGAACAACCCAGAGGGATGGTATGGGGAGGGAGGAGGGAGGAGGGTTCAGGATGGGGAACACATGTATACCTGTGGCGGATTCATTTTGATATTTGGCAAAACTAATACAATTATGTAAAGTTTAAAAATAAAATAAAATTAAAAAAAAAAGGCTAATGGGCGCCTCCTTGACTTATGATTTTTTTAATAATTAAAAAAGATGTTTTTAACTGGCATATGATTGCTTTACAATGCTGTGCTCGTTTCTACTGTGCAGCAACATGAATCAGCTTTATATATACACGTATCCCCTCCTTCTTTTGACTTACAATTCGACCCAACATTTTCCTACCCTGTAAAAGCCAGCATCTTTGGAATGTTTGTTGTCTCGAGGAACAAGAGAAGCCCACAAAGCTGGGCTGTGCCTTTAATGAAATGATGGCTTGCCCATAGGGGAAGAATGCTGGAGGCAGCTCAGAACCACCGGGAAGACTGACCCAGTGGCTGGGCTGCGTTTGAACTCTCATGGTCCTAGACACTTTTGCCTTTGTGTGCTCCTCCTGCCATTAAAAATAAATTAAAAAATACATAATTTAAAATACTTGTAAACTATATAAATATGTATATAAATATATAATGGACTTGTGTATTTTAAATTGCATTTTATGACTGCATTGGTATGAAGACAAGTAAAAGTTGGACTAGATTCATGATTAGAAAGACTTTATTGAGCTATTAAATTTTCTGCTTCTAATTCTGGAAGAAATGAAAATTAAAACATTTCTTTGGGTCCTAGGGACAGTGCCTGGTGGGTACATCGGCCCTGACCTGGGTTGCAGGATCCAACCTTCAAATCCTCCTCTGAGAATTTCTCTCTTTCAAGGACAGGACTTCCTGACCGAGGTAGCTCATTGGAGGAGCTAAGATGAAGGGCATCGTGTGTCCCCCATCATGACCCAGACCGCTCCCCTAGCTGCCCTATGGTTCCCCAGCCCCCGGTGATGTCAGACACGCTTTCCTTAAACGGCTCCCTCCACTTCCTATTGATCTGCTTTAATTTCAAAATAGGACCACGGCTGTGGATTTTCCAGTGCATTTGAGAGCTGGGGACCGTTCGTGAATGCAGGAGCAGAACGCTCCAACTGCGGGCATGGTGGGCTGTGATGATAGGAAAGGGCGTTAATGATGGGCCGTGATGGCTGACCCTTGACCTCATCGACCGCAGCCCCACTCTCCAGCTGAGTTTCTGCAGTCTGGTCATCTGTGAGGGGTTTAAAGGGCAGCTGTTGTCCCCAGTCAACCAGCCTGCCATTAATAATGTTTTCATCCATGACAATGACAAACCCGTGGTACTTGAGGAGAGTTTATTAAGGTCAGTCTATAAATAAGAATTAAATTTTTTTAAAAATGGGTTGACACAGATAAACAGACAGACAAATAAAGTGATTGGGCAAAACAATAAATATAAGAATGGACAAGATGCTTGGAGAGCTCTGCCCGGAAAGGGAGGCCCAGGCCGTTCTCTCTCCTCCAGCCTCCCTGCAAGTTTAGATTTCGTGAAGCTGCTTCAGAGCCCATAGGTTTTGTGAATCTCGGCCCTGGCTAATATTTTGTCATGTAATGCCTGTTCTCTCAGCTGATAAAAAGAATTGCAGCCATTTCTCTATGTCAAGCATATAACTGAGGGCTGGTAAAATTTAAATGTCTCATCTGTCCCTGGCTTGCATGCAAATGGCCTGACCTGAAAGCTCGGCTCCAGGCCTGCGGGCAAGTGACAGTTGGTGCCGGCTTGCTGGTCCAGCCCTTGTCTGGGGACTGACTCAGCAAAGTGGCCAGGGAGGCTCTGAGCCAGAAACCTGTCTTCCTGTAGCCTGGTCCTGGCTCAGAGGGCAGGCTTTCCCCTCTACAGCCTTCATGTGTTTGGGGTGTTGGCACAGACCATTCTACGCCTTTACTTAAGTCACGCGGCTTGTTCTACTCAAGTTTTTAACAATCCTGATGATGATTCTCTTTCTGACTGTGCTGCATAGCATGTGAGATTTTAGTTCCTTGACCAGGGAACAAACCTGAGCCCCCTGCAGTGGATTAACCACTGGGTCACCAGGGAAGTCCTGAGAATCATGATGATTTTTAATGACACACTTAAACTGTTTTCAATACTCTTTTGCGTGTGTCGGCTCATGGAACCCTCACAAGAAAGGCTCAGGGCAAATTTGATGATCTCCATTGGGAAGATGTTCTGGGCACAGAGAGGTTAGGCTAGCTTGAGTCTCTCAGGACACAGGAGCTGAGCCGGTCACTGTCCACCAACTGTGAGGAGAAGAAGTGAAGAAGGAAGTGGGCAGGAAGCCCAGGCTCTGCAGGGAGATGGGACTGTCAGTGTTCCACCTGCCAGGCATGCCCATTAGCAAGGACCTGGAGTCATCTTGGCCTCAGTGATAACAATGGAGCATGGTGGTTTTTACTGCTGTTCAGTCGCTCACTTGTGTCCAACTCTTTGCAACCCCGTGGACTGCAGCACGCCAGGCTTCCCTGTCCTTCACCATCTCCTGGAGCTTGCTCAAACTTATGTCCATCAAATTGGTGATGCCATCCAATCATCTCATCCTCTGTCATCCCCTTCTCCTCCCACCTTCAATCTTTGCCAGCATCAGGATCTTTTCCAATGAGTCAGTTCTTCGCATGAGGTGGCCAAAGTATTGGAGCTTCAGCTTCAGCATCAGTCCTTCCAATGAATATTCAGGACTGATTTCCTTTAGGATGGTCTGGTTGGATCTCCTTGCAGTCCAAGGGACTCTCAAGGGTCTTCTCCAGCACCACAGTTCAAAAGCATCAATTCTTTGGCACACAGCCTCCTTCATCAGTTCTTCGGCACTCAGCTTCAGCATCGTGGTGTCAGGCCCTAAACAACCTCCGGGGTCTGGCTGGTGCTTTATGCCACATGAGGGAATGTTGCTGTGTTCCTTCTTTGAGAGCAACGAGACTGAAGCACCCGTGGTAGCCAATTCTCAGGTAAGGAGAATCATCAGCCAATCAGAATGTCCCTAATGCAGAAGCAGACAATAGACAAGACGACGAGGTCCCTGAAATGTTCTGCCCCCTGTGGCTTCTCTTGTTGGCTTGACCCATGACCCAGGCCCAAGCTGGGGGTCTTGGGGTCCCCCAAAGACTGGGAGCTGTACACAGTTCCCACCTGGAACCACAGGCAGCTGCTACGTGTCTGAAGGACCTTCGTGCTCTCTCTGTGGGAGCCTCGGTTTCCCCCCGGGCGGTAGGGATGATACCCTTCTTGTCTCTGAACCTCAAACAGCTCTCTGAAACTCAAACAGCTCTCTGAAAGGGCCTCAGAAATGAGGGTCGAGGGGCACACACCATGGTCTGGTCAGGCCTGGGAGCTGTAGCACTATCTTTAAAAAGAGAGATTTTATTTATTGATTCGGCTGCGTTGGGTCTTAGTCATGGCACGCAGGATCTTTCACTGTGGCATGGGGGCTGTCTCTAGTTGAGGTCTGACTTCTCTGAGTTGTGGTGCGGGTTGAGTAACTGTGGCTCGAAGGCTTCATTGCCCCACAGGAATGTGAGATTGGGATCTTAGTTCCCCAACCAGGGATAAAACCTGCATCCCCTGCATTGGAAGGTGGATTCTTAACCACTGCACTGCCCGGGAAGTCCCTGTAGCACGATCTTACTCTGGCCTTGTTTTCTGAGACTCTGAGTGGTCCAGGGAACCAGCATTCACCTGGATTTTTCCCCATTTTTTTGGTACCCAATTTGACAGCAACATGGACAGCCCATGAACACTGGCCTGGAAAGGCCCTGACAAGTGAGGTGGGAGACAAGAAACGAGGTGGTATTTCCCCTTACCTCTTTGAATGACACCCCACCCACCCCAGAGGACTCTGCCTGCTCTTCTCACCCACCATGATGAGCAGCACAGGTGTCTCAGCCCTGGAGCTCGAGCTGGGGGAGCAACTGGTCCAGACTAGGGCACCCACATGTGAGGCACAGTGTGGGCAAGGCAGGTGGGAAAGTGAGGTGGGGTGGGGGGAGTCTGGCGCGCTCGCCAGGAGAGGGAGAGGCCTCCTGCAGGACCCCAGGCGGCCCCCAGGCAGGGGAGAGGGTCCCTCCAGATGCCACTCCCCACCAGCCATGGGAGCAATGGAAACTGACCACAGACACACCCGTGCCCCTGGCAGCAGCCCCTCCTGGGGTCCTTACCCTCGCCTGTGCCCTCCCTACCCAGCCTCTCCAACCTGGCGCCCGCCCTCTCCCACATCCTCCTTGCTCACTTTCTTCATGATCTGAAATTGCACGTTTTCCCTTTAGGGCCTGTCTGCCTCTCCCCCTAAGAGTGCAAGTGCCTGGGGCCCAGGGAGCAGGGGGCTCCCCCCCTCAATAACGCGGGACCAGGAAGTAAATGTGAGGGACACTCATGACCCAGAACAATCTTCCACGGGTGGACACCCCCAACCAACCAGCACCTCTGCTGGAAACTGCAGCCCCTCCCTGAGCGAGCAGACGTGCCCCCATTCTTCCTGATTCAGCTCATGGGCCTGCTTTCCAGGACTCTCCAAAGAGCTTTCTAGAAGCTTCCAGAGCAGGAGTGAGGAAGATTCCTGACCTCCCGTCTCCGATCCCAGGCTTAACGTCTAGGGGCACAGGGGCCAAGCTGTTGCCGCTGTAAACAAGATAGGTTAAGGTGGTGGCTGTGCCCAAGGGTCAGACTGGGCCACAGAGACTGTGGTGGGAGAAATGGATCTGGCCTGGGCACCTTGGGTGGACTTCACTGGTTTTTCCCAGTGTTAAAATCAAAGCCCAGTGCTCGCTTCGGCAGCACATATACTAAAATTCGAACGATACAGAGAAGATCAGCATGGCCTCTGCGCAAGGATGACATGCAAATTCGTGAAGCGTTCCATATTTTTAAAGAGACACTGATGTATAGATCAGTCTTATGGACTCTGTGGGAGAGGGAGAGGGTGGGGAGATTTGGGAGAATGGCATTGAAACATGTATAATATCATGTATGAAACGAGTCGCCAGTCCAGGTTCGACGCACGATACTGGATGCTTGGGGCTGGTGCAATGGGACGACCCAGAGGGAGGGTATGGGGAGGGAGGAGGGTTCAGGATGGGGGAACAC
>NW_011495018.1:8583140-8588547 GCF_000754665.1 Bison bison bison | reverse complement strand
GATGGGGAACACAGGTATACCTGTGGCGGATTCATTTAGATATTTGGCAAAACTAATACAATATTGTAAAGTTTAAAAATAAAATAAAATTAAAAAAAAAAAATCAAAGCCCAGGGGCTTCCCTGTTGGTCCAGCGGCCCACACTCCTCACTCCCAGTACAGGGGGCTCAGGTTTGATCTCTGGTCAGGGAACTAGATCCTGCATGCCGCAGCCAAAGAAGTAAATATATATTTAAAAACTCGAAGCCCAAAAGGCATGTAATTGGACTTCTTTCAAAAACTGGCAGCCGTACTTCAACCTGTAATCACACCATAACTGGTGATGCCCCACAACCTCTAAGCTTCTGAGATTCCATCTGTGTGACTCATGACGGCCACCCCCTCGGAGTTAGAACTCACCACGGTCTAACGAACGTCATGGGGGTGAAGGTGCCCCTTCCATTCCTTCCTGCATCTGATTCGCTCTGTGACATTTTAATCAGTTCGAACTGGAGCAAATCCCCCTTAATCACCCTCTGGAAATCTTTAATTGTTAAATTTTTTTTTTTTTTTTTTTGCTGCTTAAAGTTTCATTATTTTTAAATAATCCAATTTTACGGGCATTGCATCCTTAATGTGACCTAATTATAGGGGATGTTTTGGTAAAGAAGCAGTGGGCTGCTTCATTCGGGAGTCTTTGCCTTCCCACGAAAGTGGCTGCCTTGAGGATTTTCAGGATTCTGATCATTGCACACTGTAATTATACGTATTTTTACTGGCAGCTGTGAAAATGCTGCATTTCAAATAATTAAATGAAACACAACCAGAACTGCACGAGAAGATATACACCTTACATAAAAGCAACAAAATTGGCTTCAGATTACATCTTCAGAGCTACCTTAATGAGGCCCCAGCTAATGCCCATTTTTCACTGTCCCCCAAGAAGCAGTGGGAAATGTATGAATTTGTCTCCAAATAAGTGAATTTGGGACATCTGAGTCCTGGCTCTGCTTCTTCACCAGCAGTGTGACCTTGGCTGAGCCACTTTCCTCCTGGGTTTTTGTTTCCTTACCTGTAAAACGGGGTTGATGATAACAGTACAGCTTGCCAGCACAGCCGTATCAAGTGAGACGATGGAAGTAAACCTGCTTTGTACAAATTAGAAAGACCTGATGAGCTGCTCAGAGCCTCAGCTTCCCCAGAGGATGAACTGGAGGAACTGAAGGCCTGGTGTCCGTCAGCCAAGCCAACGTCCCCCACCACTGGGCTTTGTCCTGCCCTCAGGCTGGACACCCCAGTACGCTCCCTATCATCTCAGGAGCCCCACTGACCCAGGGCCCCAGGGTCAATGTCCTGACATCTCCATTTCCACTCCCTGTTTTCATTCTCCTTGAGGATGACTGGAGATCCAACGAAATGGGTATTTCAGGAAAACCCAAAGCACAGGGCATGGAGCCACTGTCCCCAGAGTCAGGCTGCTTTGTTTTTACATAAAGGTAAAACTTGACCACATGGTGGAATCAACCATGAATGTTTTTGGTGAAACCTTTCATAAAATAATCTGAAAATAAGCTTTCAATACACATTTCTTAAATGAATGGATGGACCAGAGCCATCAAAAACAAAAACAAAAAGACAAACTTTTGGGGAATATAAATAGAAATTTGGAACACCTTAAACTGCTAATCCTTTGAATGTCTCCTTATTCCTTAAATCTGAGCCTGGCCCCTATTTGAGCAAGAAGGCAGGTGCTCGGTTTTCCCGTTGCAAGCAATTCAAGTGGGACTCTGGTCAGCAGGCTTGTTCTCACTGTGCCATGGAACCCTCAACTGGAGTGGATTTCTCCATGGCATCGGACATTGTAGACCCATCTGAGGTTTAAATACACAGGTGCATATTGACAGGACCAGTGTCCTTCAAGGAGAAGAGACGTGCAGGTGGACCGTGGCCACCTTCACCATCTGCTGGTGCCCATTCGCCTGCCCCCTGGAGTCACCATCACTTTCCGATTCTACTTACTGTAACCTTTTCCCTGCTCTGTGTGCCACTTGTTCACTCTTTGACGTGACTAATTAATTATAACCCTTGCTTGAAGAATGACACCATTTACTGAAGTCACTTCAGATGCCACTCCATGGGCCCAAGGGCCACCAGAGACATCGAGGGAAGTAGACCATCGTCCTGCTGGACTCTGGGCAGCAGGCAGTTTGCAGCAAGGCTGTTGTCGAAATATGACCATAGCCTAATGAAACTGAAAGCAGGAAGTGACTCTCTCAGCAGCAGGGGAGATGGCCGGCAGGAAGAACTCCGGGATGGGGGTTTCTGCCAAGGGGGGTCCTGCCCTGGCTGCACCCCCAGGCCCCTCCACTCCAGAAGCTGTAGCATCCCCCGAGGTGGCTGCTGCCGTCTCCCTCCAAGACAAAGGTGCCGTGGCAACTGTTGCGATTAATCACCCCTGACATCTGAAGGATTGACTGCTGGGGTCGTTTGGCAAAATGGCAAAGCCCAAGGGACTGCACGGCTCCTTCCCACCTGAGGAGACTGGGAGCATCGCCGGCCTCTTAGAACCTCAGTGTCCTTGTCTCTAAAATGGGACCAGGGATAATGAGTAACATACTAATCATTTAGAGCTTCCCAGGTGGTACAGTGGGAAACATTCTGCCTGCCAATCCAGGAGACACAAGAGATGTGTGTTTGATCCCTGGGTCAGGAAGTTCCCTAGAGTAGAAAATGGCAATCCACTCCACAATTCTTGCCTGGAGAATTCCATGGAGAGAGGAGCCTGGTGGGCTACAGTCGATGGGGTCGCAGAGGGTTGGACACGACTGAGGGCACACACACGTGCAAACACTAGTAATTTGGTCATAGGCTCATCCATGTAAAATAAACAGCAAATATACAAGTATATTGAATAATATAGTACTTTCACTCATGTTAATCATATTTTATCCTTATGATAACTTTGGGAACTTTTTATTAGCGTGATGATTTTACTGATGAGGAAATTAGTGTTCCAAGAGGTCCCGTGACTTACTTGTGGTCACTGAGCTGGCAGAGGGGTGGTGCTGGTGATCAGCTCAGGGTGCCCTGCACTAGTATGTACCCACTGGCTCCTCAACGCGCATCACAGGTTCAGTTTCCTCAGCAAGTCCCTCCAAAGAGCCAAACAAACCACTCAGCAAGACCATTTACATCAGTGCTGTCAATATTATGGACATGGTCACATGTGGCCACATGTAATCAAAATGAAATCAAGTTTAAAATCTAGTTCCTGAGCCACAGCAGAAGTCTCTGGTGCTGAGGAACTGGCTCTGTCAGACCATGGTTCATGCCCTTTTAAAACCAATTTTTTTCCCCCATCTCTGGTCTATAAGTATTTTTTTAAGAAGGAAAGGAAAAAAAACCTACATTGGGATCGACTTCTGTATCAATCCACGCTATGTTGCCATCCATGATTTAAGACTGTAGAATCTTGAATAATCTATATCATTTTAACAAATAAATGATTTACTATGACAGGGGAAAAAATCTAGTTCCTGTTTTACCAGTTGCTGTGGCTGGGGTACTGGGCCGTACACTGTTCATGCTGGCTCAGAAAATTCTACTGGACTATTTATTCCTAACCTTCCTCTCAGCCCTGTCTTTTCTCCATGGGCAAAATCTTTCTTCAGGTCAAAAAAACTTAGCTTGTTTCATCAGCACCAGCCAGTTAGGAGATGGCAAGTCTTCTCTAATTTGTAGCAAATCTGACAGCAAAGACAGAGATGTTACAATCTTGATCAGAAAGAACAAAATCCTGCTGGGGGAAAAGGGAAAATTCACTCATCAAGTATTGTTTAAATTATTTGAAAATATACTGCATCTGTTTAATGTTTAAAGCCAAAGAAAGTGGCAAAGTAACCGAGCATGAGATAGCTTTCAATAAATAATCATGGAATAAATAGGAATATTCGCATGGGAGCCCTGGAAATGCACGAGTAGTTTGGTACCAATAAAATGCAAAGGATAAAAATAAAATACAATACAGCAGCAAAAGTATTTATATAAATCATGAAAATGTAAGGAAAGAAAAAGAGCCAGCTGCCCCAGCTCACATTTGGAACAAGGTAATATGAGAAATATAAGTCTGCCACCAAAGACTGTATTAGAAGCCAGGAAATAACGAACACGATTGCACTGTAGTTTTTCCAAGGGTGAAATTTACAAACGATTTACTATAAATGTTTACCCAGTGTACAATAGAGAAATGTGATCAGAGATAATTTATCTTAAAATTTTCAGCACATTCTTACGTATTCCACTTGAGAAGGGAACGTGGGGCTTTTAAACGTGCTATTGTATGTTCACCTCCCCCAGAGGCCTCCCACCCTCTTTTTTATTTTTATTTTTTTTCCTTTTTGGCTTAACTAAAGCGACTGGACAAAGTTGTCCCTTCAAACCTCTGCTAAGAAAGTCAAGTTGTGTGGCCTGCAGTGAGGTATTAATTGATGACCAATCAGATCAATACCCATTCAATGAATCCATTTCAGAGTGAAATCCACATCCGGAGGAAGGAACACTTTGCTCTTATAACCTACATGGAGAGGGCTGATAGATGTCTCCCTGTGGGTCTCCTGCACCTAATAGGGTTCATACCTTTGTTTGTTGGACAAACTATTCTCTAGACCAGTTCAAGTTAAAGACAAAATCTTTGGAGCTGGAAGACAGACATTCAAGGTCAGCTCTGCCCTTATCTGCCCTCAGGCCTCCCCCAAACTGTTTAGTTTGTTTTTTAGTAAAGGGGACCCATGGATGTGATGTTAGAAGCACTTTTATACCACGAAGCATTAGGTGGTGATGTTATTGTTCAGTCGCTAAATCAAGTCTGACTCTTTGTGACTCCATGGACAGCAGCATGCCAGGCCTCCCTGTCCATCACTATCTCTCAGAGTTTGCTCAGATTCACGTCCATTGAGTCAGTGATGCCATCCAACCATCTCATCCTCTGTTGCCCCCTCAGTCTTTCCCAGCATCAGGGTCTTTTCCACATCTTCGGATGAGGTAGCCAAAGTATTGGAGCCTCAGCTTCGGCATCACTCCTTCCAATCCTTTAGGATTGACTGGTTTGATCAGCATTAGGTGAGTGTCAGGTTATTATAGTGAAGGATTTTTCTGGGTGTGACACTCTACCCACTACTTTTCCAACCTCCTCCCCAAATGCTCATGCTGCAGAGGGCAGGATCTGCGCTGCAGAGGGCAGGATCTGCTCAACAGATCACAGTGAGATGCTGGTGTCTTCCATATGTCAGCCTTTCTAGTTCTAGGAAAAAACTGGCAAAGGGACTGGGGTTGTCTAGTCTGGAGAAGGGAAGACCTGAGAGCCTAGCTGACACTTCTAAACATCGAAATGACTCCTGGGTGGCAATGAATAGACCTGTTCTCCCAGGCT
>NW_011495018.1:8573140-8578140 GCF_000754665.1 Bison bison bison | reverse complement strand
CCCCACTCACTGCAAGGGAGTCTGGGAAATGTAGTTTGGCTAGTGTCCAAGCAAAGGGAATGGCAGCTGGGGGAGCAGCTCTGTGTCTTCCAAGCCTAGTGAACATCTTCAAATCTGTCCCCTGCCCTGCTCCCACCGAATGCCCCCCACCTGGACACTCCACTAGCACCAGTCCTTTGGAGCTAGTTTCAGAGTTCCTAGAGGAAAGAGGAGCTTCCCAGATGGCACTGGTGGTAAAGAGCCCACCTGCCAATGCAGGAGACATAAGAGATGTGGGTTCGATCCCTGGGTCAGGAAGAACCCTTGTAGGAGGGCATGGCAACCCACTCCAGTATTCTTGCCTGGAGAATCCCATGGACAGAGGAACCTGGTGGGCTACAATGCACAGGTCACAAAGAGGCAGACACGACTGAAGTGACTCGGTGCATATGGACGCGTGGAGAGGAGACTCTCGGGTGTACCATCCAGGGCAGAGGGAGAGAGGGCCTGGCTCGCAGAGGCCCCTGCAAAGACTGGACAGCTGAGGCAAGTGCTGCAGGTCCTCCCGTCTGCCCTGTGCCTCCCAAGAGTGTTGCTCCCTGCAGGCGTCCTCGGTGAGCCTGCCCCAGCGCTGCAGAGCCTGGACTTCCAACAGCTGGCTGATGGAAGCCCCTGAGCCAGCAGCACGCTATCGGGGCATTTCTTGTGCTCTTTGGCTCAGCATCTAAAGTGCCAAGGCTGAGCCTCTGGGCACTCGGATGCCCAGTCATCTACAAAAGCTTCCCGGAGTGCCTCGGAGAGCGTCTGGTCACCGCACACCTCTCTCAGGTGGCCCTGGGGGCCTCTGCCTTTGTAGACCATCCACCTTCTGTGCAGAATCTGGGCTCCCTTCTCTGCCTTGGGGACTCCTCTTCCCACCAGGCCCATTCTAGCCATCTGGAGAGATCTCTCCCCAGGAGGCCCATCCTTTGATGTTTCACCTTGGCCTGAGCCCCAGACCTGCATCACCACCAACACCACCAGAAACGGATGGTTACAATCAGAAGCTGAAACCAGCAGAATTCTCACCACCTGGAACGCTGGGTGGGAAGTTCTCATGGCTTCTCTCCCAGCCTGGCAGCCCTCTCCTCTTCAGCATCCTCCGGCTCGGTGAAATATCCTCAACATTAATTATTACAACTTATGAAATCTGGAGAAATAAAATCTCACTGTATCCCCTTCACCGCTCCTCTACTCCCCCACAAAAATGGAGTATCTTATTTTGCTAACTGCTTAAACATAAAGCTCCAACAGAAAAAAAATTGTCCCCACAGCTCATATTTTTCATCATTTGGTCATTAAATAGTGATGGATATAAACCTATAAAGAACCTAAACTGAACCTTTTAACAATCCGTGAGCAACACTATCATTTCTTTAATAGAACCTGCTGACCGTGCCTTGCACAGACACCATTTGTCACTTTCAGCACGCAATAATCAATAAGTTGGCTTGAAAATAAATAATATAACAGTCACAATATATTATCTTTCAGACTGGCCTTATACTAACCATAAAATGGGACCAAAACAAGAAGGAAACTTTTACATAAATGTTAACAAGTCAGGAGCATCAGAGTTGGGCCTAATGCATGAGTTACATGGGTGCCGAGTCTCCCTCCCTAATTTGCTTTTTACAAAATATTTATTTATCTATTTATTTATTTTATTTTACTGCATTGAGTCTTAATTGGGGCACATGACATGTTCCTTAGGTTATGCCAGATCTTTCGTTGTGGTGGTCAGACTCTCTAGCTGTGGCTCGTGGGCTCAGTATTTGTGGCTCGTGGGCTTAGTGGCTCCACAGCACGTGGGATCTTAGTTCCCTGACCAGTGATTGAACCCATGTCCCCTGCATCGCAAGAGGGATTCTTAGCCACTGGACCACTAGGTGCGGGCGTGCACGTGTACTAAGTCGTGCCTGATTCTTTACAACCCTATGGACCTTAGCCAGCCAGGCTCCTCTGTCCTTGGGATTCTCCAGGCAAGAATACTGGAGTAGGTTGCCATGCCCTCCTCCAGGGGATCTTCCCAGCCCAAGGAATGAACCCATGTCTCTTATGTCTCCTGCACTGGCAGGCGGGCTCTTTACCACTAGCACCACCTGGGACCACCAGGGAAGTGCCCCCTAATCTGCTCTGAGTTCTGTGGAGCTGAGACTTTGCTGCTGCCCACTGCCGGGGTCAGGCAGTGGAGTTCTGGTCAGTGTGGTATTTGGGGGCCAGTTTATCACAGCCTGTGTCACACAGGTGCAGACATCCTGAGTTTCCTGCCAGGAATCCTGAGTCTTAGCTTCAGAGAGAAAAGGCCTGACTGGTCGAACACCCAGTACCAGAGGGTGTCACAGTCCAGATTCAGCTTCAGGGATATGTATTCTGTGGGAGAGAAATGCCACAAAGAATCCAGGCCACCAGGTAGCCTTGATGGAGAGCGGGTTCCGGAAGCAGCAAAGCAGAGACTTGGTCCCAGGATTCCCCCAGGGGTTGAGTGACCCTTGGCGGCCCCCTCCGTAGCTCACCTTGAGTCTGTCACCATCAGATGCTGCTCCTCCGTAGCAGAGAGCCCCCCAGCCCAGGTCCCTGCTTCCTTTGTTCATTCATTCACTTCGTTCACCAGAATGGCACTGAGAGCCTACTAAGCGCCAGGTCCTGTTCTAGGTGTCAGGGCCACAGTGGAGCAAGCAGACGAAAGCCCCTACCTCCTGGAGCTTAGCTGCTGGTCGGGCAATAAAACAGACACACTGTGTGAATCCACAACAGGTCAGGAGAGGGGCCAGTGCTAGAGAGAACCGCAAAGCAGGGTGAGGGAGTGGGTTCAAGCTCAGACCAAATCTCTGCTGGTTCCCAAGTTCCCAAAAGTCCATCCTCAGATCTACCTTTGATCACTCGGTTTCCCTGGTGACCAGTCTCTCTCTGGGTCCTAATTCACCCTATTCGGGTCCGAGCCAGGCTGCCAGATACCATTCTGTGCGAGAGACCCTCCCCTGCCCCCATGAGGCAGAAAGCACTGTTCCCACTTCACAGCCGGGAGCCCAAGACTCAGAGGTAGCAGGTCACTGGTAAATAAGTCGACCAACTCTTCCTGTTAACATGAGACTTCCAGTGCAGAAACCAGGGCATGCTCAGTCGTTCAGTCATGTCTGACTGTAGCCTGCCAAGCTCCACTGTCCACAGGATTCTCCAGGCAAGAATACATGGAGTGGCATGCCATTCTCTTCTCCAGGGACTCTGCCCGACCCAGAGACCGCACCCGGGTCTCTGGCATTGCAGGCGGATCTGAAACCAGGGCAGTCCCGGACAAACTGGGATGGCTGGTCATCCTTAGGCCAGTGTCAGAGCTGGATCTCAAAGCCACCACGTTCTCAGGCTCTCCACCGCCCCTCAGAGGAGGCCGCTTGCAATTTGAGGCAGCCACTGCCACCCGAAGTTCTAGGATGACTAGCCTGGCAAAGACAAACTGAGACGATTTGGACTGGTTTTCACAGAATATGGAATCAAACAGACCTAGGATCCAATTCCAGCCCAGCCACTCAGTAGCTGGGTGCCCCTGGTCAAACTGCCTAACCTCTCTGAGCCTCAGCCTCCTCATCTGAAAAAGGAGGTGAGGACGCGTATTTCAGCAGGGCCTTTAGGAGGATCTGAACTCGCGCACCTAACACAGCCCACGGTAGGCATTCCGCTGGTGGTGGCATTATTAATACAGAGTATTTTATCCCTGGAGTTAATGGGAAGAGCTCCGGCTGCTCCTAGGGGCCGTGTGGAGGTAGGAACCAGCACTGCAACATTTATTATGAATCAGCTGGGTACGTGGAGCCAAAAATACTCTCTGTGGGTAGCGTCTCTGTGACTGATATTAAAAATGACTGATTTAAGAGAAAGTGCTTCACCCCTGTTGCAAACTAAGAAGGTAGGGCTGGAGTGTTCTCAGCCTTAAATGCTGCAGTATTTCATCTTTGGGTAGTCATAAAGTTAAAGGTTAATAGGCTGTACAAATGACAGAGTTTAAAGGGAAAAATGGGGAGGGGTGAGGTACTCTCGGGCGGCCGAGGGCAAGCTGGAGACAGGTGTTGGCTCACCTGCAGGGAGGAAATATGGGGGTGCGGCTGGCTGAGGGGGGCTAGGCCCTTCGGCCCCTTCTCCTATCCATTCTGTAGGGAAATTCCTAATGTCCAGAGCTCTTCTCCCCAAGTGGGGTTTCTTCCGGGGTAGGACCTGAGGATCCGTGGCGTTGGAGAGGCTGAGGCTGGGAAGGGTGGTGAAAGCCAACCCTGAATTCACTGTCCTGAGAAAGAAGCTCTAGGTGACCTGGGGGGAAGAAAGGGGGCTCAGACGGAAGTGCGCTGAGCCCCGTTTTCCCACAGCTGACCCTGTGGTCAGAGCTGGTTCTCCGGGCTGGGAGCTCAGTGGAATCACTGCGGAGCTTGGGGTCCACACGCAGAGTCCTAGGTGTCAGCTCTGAGGTTGGGGGTGCCCGGAAATCTGCACTTGAACACACTCCCAGTCATCTCCCAAGGTGACCCTCAGGGGATCTCAGGGTACACTTCCAGAAGCCCTCGAACGGTGAATGCATGAGGGTCAATTTCTAGATGCAGATTCCTAGAACTTGGTGATTACCAAGCCCCACGCTGAACCTGAATCAACCAGACACCTGTTGGAATTTAGCCTCAGGGGCTTCATCTGCCAAACACAGTCTGGAGGATGCTAGTGAGGGCCTGGGGTGGGAACCACTTCCCCTCATCACCTGTTTCCAATGGGGAAGTGGGGGTGCCATCCAAGAGTGACCTGCAGGCAATGGTTTTTTGCACCACAGAACTCTTATCAGCAGGGAATCAGTGCTTCCCCAATTATTGCCATGGAGCCTTCGTATCACTGATTCCTTTATTCTGCATGTATGGGGCCAGCTCTGTCCTGGGCTCCCTGCAGACCAAGAAGCAAAGGCTACAAGTGGCCATATGCCGGCTGCAGGTGCACACACAGAACACCCT
>NW_011495018.1:8571189-8573040 GCF_000754665.1 Bison bison bison | reverse complement strand
CACACACAGAACACCCTAAAATTCAGAGTTTACCCCCAATCTGAGGTTTTGGACACACCAGGAACTGAGCTGCCTGCAAACAAGCACTGATTTAGGGAGGGGAAAAAATGTTAAATGCAAGTCAACAGAATCCATCACCGACAGAGGACTTTTTAACCAACTTTCTTTAAATGCACCAAAAAAAAATCTTCTTTCTATAAGGAATTTAACAGATTACAAAACACACTTATTGCTGTATCTCCTTATTGCTGTTGTTCAGTCACTAAGCCGTGTCCGACTCTTAGTGACCCATGAACTGCAGCATGCCAGGCTTTCCTGGCCTTCATTATCTCCTAGAGTTTGCTCAAAATTTTCGTCCATTGAGTCAGTGATGCCATCCAACCATCTCATCCTCTGTCACCCGCTTCTCCTCCCGCCCTCAATCTTTCCCAGCATCAGGGTCTTTTCCAATGAGTCGGCTGCTTGCATCATGTGGCCAAATCATTGGAGCGTCAGCTTCAGCATCCGTCTTTCCAGTTGATTTCCTTTAGGACTGACTGATTTGATTTTCTTGCTGTCTATGGGACTCTTAAGAGTCTTCTCCAGCACCACAATTCGAAAGTATCAATTCTCCAGCACTCGCTCAGCCTTCTTTATGGTCCAGCTCTCACATCCGTATGTGACTACTGGAAAAACCATAGCTTTGACTATACCGACCTTTGTAGGCAAAGTGATGTCTCTGCTTCTTAATACACTGTCTAGGTTAGTCATAGCCTTCCTTCCAAGGAGCTCCTTAGACTCTCACAAAACACTATAAGGTACTGGTTACAGTTCCACCTTAGAATAAAGACTCTGAGGCCCAGAAAGGCCAAGAGACTTGTCCAATTGTGTGGTCAGAGTGATGGCTCCCACAGATGTCCAGATCTTGATGCCTAACCTGGGAATATGTTACCTTCACGGCAAAAGGGGTTTTGCAGATGTGATGAAGTTAAGGGTTTTGAATTGCAGAGAGTGTCCAATATAACCCTTGCCATGATAGCATGGCAGGAGAAAGACAGAGTTGGGAGACACAGAGCGCCTCTGTGTGAGAAGGACTCACCCCTTCCTCCCTGGCTTTAAAGATGAGGGAAGGAAGTGTGGGGCGGAGGATGACGAGTAGGAGCTGGAGAAGGCCAGGAAACAGATTCTCCTCTAGAGAATCAGAAGAAATCCTGCCCCGAAGACACCTTGCTTCTATCCTGATGAGACTCATTTTAGACTTCTGAACCACAGAGCTGAAAGATAACAAAGTTGTGTCTTTTTAAACCACTATAGTTGTGGGGCTTTGCAAGAGCAGCATTAGGAAACTAATCCAATCACAGAGAGAGAAAAAAGGGGAACTGAAACTAAAGTCCCTGGATCACTCCAGGACCCCTCACAGCAGAGGTTGGTTGGGAGGTAGAGATACAGATGAAGGGAAGTACCGTGATATTGGCCACCTCTCCCTTTGGGAGCAGTGATAACAACAGTGAGATGGTAGCTTATTCAAACTCCAGCTGAAACTCTGCGCAGGCGGTTGTTACATCTTCTCCTTTCTGGTCCTCAGCCCTGGTCTGAGTTTCCTCCCCCACAAGCCAGCCTCCACCTGCCCCTGCCCACGGAACAAGGCTTAGCCTTGCCCAGACCCCTGAGATGTTGGTCCCCATCCACCGTTCCCCAGGGCGGGCCTGATGGGGACCTGTATGGTGAAAGAATCCAGGGGCACCCTCTGCTTGCCCCGGTCCTGTCTCTGTCCAGGCTGGGGCAATGAATGACCTTGGACCATTTTGGGGGCTGGGGTCCTGGCTGAACCCCCAGCCAGGCCTCAGCCTCCTGCCTGGCTAGTCTTAGGAA
>NW_011495018.1:8548261-8571089 GCF_000754665.1 Bison bison bison | reverse complement strand
AAATAATAGCGGCTTTGCTCTTTCTCGCTCACTCCCTGGGTGCGTCAGACTGCAGCTTTTACAAGATCATATTTCTTCACATTTTCATACAATTATTTTAAATGGACAAGATAATGTTGAAATTCTTATTTAAAATGTATGCAGGTAGAGAATGAGCCTTCCTGCTTTTTATATTTAACACCAGATGGAGCAATAGAAGGGACTTTTAACAACAGAATTGAAGTGGAAGTGTCTTAGGCGTTCATGATGGACTATGGTTTTAAGCAGCTGGTTTTCTTTGATGAATAAATAATTGCACCCAAAATAGAGAGTTTGGCCATTATTAATCTCATTTTAGACGGTGCACATTTTATTGATTCTTAAGTACAAGAATCTTGCAATTTTCACCAAAGGGTGACTTTCTTAATTAAAATGTAATTTAAAGAAAAAAAAGTTTCCGCAGTCTTGTCAGAGGCGGGGGGCTGGGATGGGCAGGAGGACAGAGGACCTGATTCTTTCTAGAATGAGTCTTTTCCAGACTAATGACCCCAGACATACTTCAGGCAGCCATCACATCCATAGGAGCCGATGAGACCAGCAGAGGCCCAGCCAAACTGGGGCAGACAGACAGCACGACCCAGGGAACCTAGGTGCCCAGCACCTCCTATTTGATTTCTGTCTATGTCACCCCGGAGAGAGGCTGCCCCCCAGCTTCTCTAGTCCCCCCTTTTGTGTGGGTCTCTCTTGCACAAACGTTGAGGCAATGATGTCTTATTTTGTTAAATGCTTACTAGGATTTTATAAACAGAGGACATTATCAAGAAGAAAATTCAATTATCTTATTGCATAGACAATACATATTGAGATTTTTAAAATAAAGGGGCTACTTAACTGGCAGTCCAGTGGTTGAGACTTCGCCTTTCAATGCCGGGGATGTGAGTTCGATACCTGGCTGGGGAACTAAGATCCCCCATGCTTCACAGCCAAAAAATCAAAACATAAAACAGAAGCAATATTGTAACAAATTCAATAAAGATTTAAAAATAAAATAAAGGGGGTAGGTATACTCAGAAAGTCTAGGAAGAAGAGAGAAGTAGCCAATATTTATAGAGCATTCATGTAGTTCTTGGGCTTCCCCGGGGGTTTAAAATGGTAAAGAATCTGCCTGAAGTGCAGGAGACTCAGGTTTGATCCCTGGGTCGGGATGATCCCCTGGAGAAGGAAATGGCTACCCACTCCAGTATTATTGCCTGGAGAAGCGCATGGACAGAGGAGCCTGACAGGCTATAGTCTATGGGGTCGCAAGGAATCAAACACGACTGAGTGACTAACTTCACTTCCACATGTAGTTTTCAGTCTACAAAAACTGTGCAAAGCAGCCCCGACCATCAGTTCTGCCTGTGAAGGAGGATGTGAACACTCAGAGCATGTGAGCATCGTGGGCAAGTTTCCCCCGGAGAACAGGGACCAAGGGGCAGCACTGAGTTTTGAAACCAACACCACCTCTCTAGCGCCCTTTAGTGTAACATTATGTTCTGCTGCCTCTTGAATAAAAAGATATAAAATAAGCAGAAGCCACCGCTCCCTCAGCCCCTCCCACAAAGGGAATCACTGTCAAAACTTTCTAGTAATTTCTTCTGGAAAAAAATTAAATGCTTGCAATTGCATTGCATTCTGCTTTAAAAAAAAAAATGTCAGAAATGTGAAGCTGCAGGTTTGTTTGAAACCCACCTCCACCCCCAGCTTCCTCGGGGGCAGCTTCTCTCCTGTCTGTTCCATCTGCTGTGGGTCTGTGTTTGCCTTTAGAGACAGAGGCTCCTCCCTGAGAAAAGAAGCGGGTGCTAATATGCGAGGGCCCTTCCAGCTCCAAACCTTATCCTCTAAGAACCTACATCACCCCAATAGAGACAGGCCCCTAGCCTGCCCCAGGAGGAGACAGGGGTGTCCTGTAGTCACTGCAGAGGCTCCAGACAAAGGCTGGATTTGGACCGTGCCTGTGAATTAGTGGGCGAGCCAGCAGCTCTTCCAGGTAGAGGTGTGAAGGCAGAAGTCCGAAATGAATGGGGTGCCAGGTGACAAAAACACTCTGGTGAGTTCTTTAAATCAGCCTCAAGTATCAATGACACAGCTATCTGCCACCTGGGAGACTGACATGTCCCCCCCAGCAAGCCCAGCTCAGGTGCCAGCGTCTTTCTGGGGCCTAGGGCACCTTGACAACACGAAACAGTAGGCTGGCATTGAGGGAGGGGCAGGGGGATGAAGAAATGAAACTTGAGATCCCAGCGTCACGTGTGACTGTGCTCCAATTCTCACACTTGTAGAGGGGCGCAGCAACAGAGCTTCGGAGGCAAGAACAGGGCCAAGTCTTGGATCCCACACTCTGCCAGGGCATGCGCTCGGGCAGAATCAGTCTCTCAACTCTCTGGTTATTGGGGAATATACTTAGGTGGCAAATATACACACACGATGCAGGGCTTCCCAGGTGGCGCTATGGTTAAGAACCTGCTTGCCAATGCAGGAGATACCGGAGATAAGGGTTCAATTCCTGGATTGGGAAGCTCCCCTGGAGGAGGGCGTGGCAACCCACTCCAGTATTCTTGCCTGGAGAATCCCCATGGACAGAAAAGCCTGGTGGGCTACAGTCCACAGGGTTGCAAAGAGCCAGACACGATTGAAGCCACTTAACACGCATGCAATTCATGATGCAATTCACAGGTCCACTAGGAAGCCAGCCAGCCGTTCTTGAGGTCATTTACCTAAAACAATTCAACTATTAAAAATTCCAGTGGGTCCCAGATTTACCCTTACAGTAAATGGTGGCAACTCTTTGGTTTTTGGTTTTTCAAATGTGAAATTTATTTCACCTAACTTATTTCCTATACTGAAAGCCAATGAAAAAAGGGAAACATGTTCCAAATTTTACCTGACATGTTGCCTACTTAGAAGGGGTCAGGGGGTTTTCTTAGTTCTGTAGCCATTTCTACTTAAGGTGCTGTCTCCAGTGTCTGAGATTTACAACTAATTCTGATAAAAATTTCAGTGGAATTGGGATGGTTATGGCTGTTTTTCTTTGATGGAGAATCAAACGTGTGACTTGAGTGAATACTTGCCTTTTATTACCCATCCCTGTCTGTAAAGTATCTGGTTTATGTGCCAAGAAAAGTATAAACATATGGCACAGTATTGGTTTTTCAGTAACTTGGTTTAAGCCAAAGGCAGAAAAAAATCCCATCCTGACACTATTTATGAAACAATTAATGCTGTCAACAGCCTTTCCACCTGCTGAGTTACACCCAGCCATCTAGACTATGATGACTCCAAGAAGTGTCAACAATTCTAATATGAACTGTTGAGGCAAATCCATTTGAAAGGACTTATTTCTACAACTTATAAAATGTGATGATAGATTGCTCTCTGACTCTAGGGTACAAAAGATGCCTTATTCGCCAGTAAAATCCCTCATCATAAATTAATGTCAAGATTACGAGCCACCATGATGTGCCAGGCATGTCCACAAATAGTATCTCACTGAGTCCTACCCAACCAGGTCGGATGGATATTAATACTATCATTATCAGCTGTGTTACAGCCTAAGCGGCCACTTCTTATCAAGGTAAAGGAACTGTTCAAGGTCACTTTTACAGGCTGAATGAGGATTTTTGCCTTAGTCATACTGGGCTACTGTAACAAAATCCCATACACTTGGGTATCTTAAACAACAGAAATTTCTCACAGATTTGGAGGCTGAAAGTGTCAGAAGAAGATGTGGGCATGGTTGGGTTCTGGTGAGATCCCCCTTCTTGGCTTGTAAACAGCTGCTTTCTTAGCTGTGTCTCCACATGGGAGAGAGAGAGAGACAGAGATGAAGAGAAAGGGCGGGGAGAAAAGAGGTCTCTGCTCTCTTCTTTCCATACAAGAGCTCTAAGCCCATCACTGGGGCTCCATTCTCAAGACTCACCCCAACCTGATTATCTCCCAAAGGCTCCGCCCCTTAACATCATCACATTGGAGGCTGGGGCTTCAACATACAGATTTAGGAGAGTCGTAAACATTCCCATGGACAGAGGAGCCTGATGGGCTACAGTTCATGGGGTCACAAAGAGTCAGACACGACTGAATGACTGAGCACAAACTAATTCACCTCCTTGTCTGCTTCCCATATGTCTTAGTGGTAAACAATCCACCTGCCAATCTCCTGTGCAGGAGACACAGGAGATGCGGGTTTGATCCTTGGGTCGGGAAGATCCCCTGGAGAAGGAGATGGCAACCCACTGCAGTATTCTTGCTTGGAAAATTCCATGCTTCTCCTTGCCTGGAGGAGCCCGGTGGGCTACAGTGCACGTGGTTGCAAAATCTACTGAGTACACACACACACAATAAACATTCTCCCAGCAAGTCACCCTGAGGGGCATAGGTTGAACCTCATCTAAATAAGTCAGGTATTTCAAAATTACCTTGTTTAAAAATCAGAGTTTCAAAAGCAGTTTTTTAAAAGGAAAAATACCATGAAACACTTCTGAAAACTGTTTGACACTTCCATATAAACTTCAACATAATCCTACCCTTTGGACCCAGCAACTCCACTCCTGAGCATTTACTCAAGAAAAACAGACATATATGTCCACACAGACTTACACGACAATATTCATAGCAGCTTTAACCCGGAAACAGTTCAAATACAAATCGACAGGTAAATAGATAGTGAGTATATCCACACCCTGGTGTACTAGTCAGCAAGAAAAAGGCATGAATGAGCTACTGATAATGGCAACAATCTGAATCAAGATCCAAAACATTCTGTTGAGCCGAAGAAGCCAGACGCCAAAGAGTAGAGAGTGCCTAAGTCCATTTATATGAAATCATAGAACGCGCAAAACTAATCCATAGTGACAGAAAGCAGGTCAGTGGTCGCCCGAGGCTGGGGGAGGGAGTGTGATGGCAAAGAAGTGGCCGGGAACTCTCCGGGGAAATGGAAGTGCTCTCTCTTGATGTGGTGGGGATTACGCAGTATATGCATTTGACACAACCTATCAAGCTGTACACTTTAAATTGCTGCATTTTGATGGTATTCAAATTGTACCTCAATTTTGCTTACTTTTCAAAAGGCAAGGTGGAATGGTACCTTGAGAGGATGTGGTTCCCCAAGCAAAAGGCCTGATTTCATCAGTCTTGCAATTTCACGGCATCCAAACAGGTTGCTTAATCCCTCTGCGCCCCAGCCTCCCGTCCATGAAACGGAGGTGAAGCTGCTGAGGCTGTGCTAGAGAGGATTGGGCTGCACAGAACACAAACCTTAAGCAGATTTCCTGAGATGTTTACCACACTTCTGCTTAGACCTGGTTGGTTAAAATCTAATTGCCTGGACCCTCTTAGCTGCACGGAAGTCCTTTAGTCTAGGCAGCAAAGTGCCTTCTAAAAACTGGAGTCTGTTACAGGAGGAGGCAAAAGGATGCTGGGAGAGGCATTTAGCAGCCTCTGCCCCAAATTCCTCTTCTTCCTGAATGATCTGAGACTCCAAAGACATCCATAAAAGCCATTCTATGGAGCTCAGAGCACCTGGTTGCCAGTATTGGTTATTGATTAGATCTTTATTGATTAGATATTATTGATGATTTCTCCTTCTTAATGGAGTGTTTTCTATGAAAAAGCTATCACATTAGAATTCCACTAAATAGCACCCTCCCCTACTACTGCCTTTATAAAAAACTTGCATCACTCTCCCAGAGTCAGAGTTCCTGGGAGGTTCTTCAGTTGTTCAAGTCTAGGTCTCGTGTGATAATTAGTAAAATAATAGTAAATATTTTATAATAATGATCGTGGCAGGCATTAATGAACCCATCTTGTGTTCCAGGCTTTGTGCTAAGTGCTCCATCTTCATTTTTGCACTGAATCCCCTCCACAACACCTCAGGGTTGTACAGTGGACATTTGCTGTGTTTTGGCCACACAGCGTGGGAATACCAGCCACATACTGGGAACTCCCACCATTGAGCAGATCTTGAAGATGGAGGCAGAGGCTTGCTTCTGCTACAGAAGCTACAGGTGCAGCAAACCTGTCTTCCCTCCCCAGGCAGCAAGAACACGGCATGTGACTCGGACTTGACCAATCCAATTTCCTGCCAGGATTGTGCGTCTTGGGAGGAAGCAGGGCAGTTACTGGTTATTCCCAGAACAGGCTGGTGGCCCTGCCGGTGAGGTCCTATGATGGCAGCTTCAGCAGCAGCCAGCTCCAGCTAGAAAGTTCTGTTAGTACTTTGTGCTCTCGGAGGGTGACTGCAGCCACGAAATTAAAAGAAGTTTGCTCCTTGGAATAAAAGCTATGACAAACCTAGACAGCATATTAAGGAGCAGAGACATCACTTTGCCAACAAAGGTCTGTATAGTCAAAGCTATGGTTTTTCCAGTAGCCACGTACAGTTTTGAGAGCTGGACCATGAAGAAGGCTGAGCACCAAAGAACTGATGCTTTTGAACTATGGTGCTGGAGAAGGCTCTTGAGAGTCCCTTGGACTGCAAGGAATCAAACCAGTCAATCCTAAAGGCAATCAACCCTGAATATTCATTGGAAGGACTGATGCTGAAGCTGAAGCTCCAATACTTTGGCCATCTGATGTGAAGAGCCAGCTGATTGGAAAAGACCCTGATGCTGGGAAAGATTGAGTGCAGGAGGAGAAGGGCATGACAGAGGATGAGATAGTTTGATGGCATCACTGACTCAATGGACATAAGTCTGAACCAATTCCAAGAGATGGTGAAGGACAGGGAAGCCTGGCGTGCTACAGTCCATGGAGTTGCAAAGAGTCGGACGCAACTGAGCGACTGACCAACAACTGTCTAGACTCCTTTGGCTGCTGCATTTTTCTGAGTCAGGTCTCCAGCCCACCCAACTCTTCTTTTTAAAAAAACAAAACAACTTTTTATTTTAGATTGAAATATAGCCAGTGAACGATGTTGTGATAATTTCAGGTGGACAGCAAAGGGACTCAGACATACATATACATGTATCCATTCTCCCTTAGCCTCCCTTCCCGTCCAGGCTGCCAAACAATGTTGAGCAGGGTTCCCTGTGCTGTACAGTAGGTCCTTGTTGGTCATCCATGTTAAATATAGTCGTGTGTACAAGTCTGTCCCCAGCTCTTCTTGAATAGCCCCATATCCTTGCAAAGAATCTCTTCCTGCCAGATGCCACCCCCACTTCCATTGGGGCCTACCAGAAGCCCACGCCTGGGGGCACTGGAGGTCCCCTCTGTGCTGAGGCTTGACTGGCCTCCTCCCTGTGCCTGAGCTCAAAGTCTCTCAAATTCCCTATGCAAACACCTCCTTCACTTTCTGTTCCCAGTTTTCTCTCCTTACCAGGGCTCCAAACCAGTCATTGGTTGGGAAGAAGGGGACGGACACCATGCTATTCTTTGTCTCTTCTCTCATCATTCTTTCAAGACAAGTAAAACAAAAGTCTTGCTCTTCCTTCTGCCAAAAAACCAAACCAAACCAAACCAGTTCCAACTCCGTCTTCATTAACTTAGTAAAAGAGAGACCACCGAGGGTCACCAGTTTTAAAATGAGCTAAATCCTAAATCCCATTGTCCATTTATCTAGGAACTACAAGTCTACTAAAATAAATACTCTACAGACATATAAACCCACTCTGATTAGTCTGATCCTAGACAGAATCTGCAGGCGTAGACTCATTCACCGTTTAACCGACCTGGCAGATCTTGTCAGGGCGCACCCCATTTAATTTCTTCTTAACCATCAGCTTCACCATTAAGTGAATTTCTGATCTGCTATTATTTGTTCAAATAAACTTACCTGAATTTATGTGACAGTCTTTTTGTCCTTAGGTTTCACCCCAAATGGATGTTAAACAGAAACCCACACTTACTTGCCTAAGTTCATTTTGCAATTTGGCACAAATAGCATAAATACGCTCCAAATACTTTCCTTTAAATGTTCCATTTCAAACATACTTCACTGTTTTTAAAAACATTTTTTCTGATTTCAAAATTATATTTGTAATGTAGAGAATATGAAAATTATGCAACAGTAACGAAGACTCATCTCATCATTAAAAAAAATACTGGGAAACTTTTAAGTTTCTTTTCCTATACACACAGAAACACACAGTGCTTTTTAAAATGTTCATATTGTGCTTTGTAACAATATTTTTATAATATTACTTTGTTTTTGGCCATGCTGTAAGGCATGTGAGATCTTGGTTCCCTACCAGGGATTATTAAACCTGCACCCCTGCATTGGAAGTGCTGTGTCTTAACCACTGAACCACCAGAGAAGTCCCTGGAACAATAGTTTTAACTAAGTTTGTATCATGAGAACTTTTCCTTGTCATTAATTCAACTTCAAAAACACCATTTTTGATGGTTTGTGTGACATTTCATCACATGTAGGCATGTTTAGTAGTGGTGTTTCGTTGCTCAGTCATGTCCAACTTGTCATGACCCCGTGGACTGTAGCCCGCCAGGCTCCTCTGTCCACGGGCTTTCCCAGGCAAGAATACTGGAGTGGGTTGCCATTCCCTTCTCCAGGGGATCTTCCCAACCTGAAGATGGAAGCCAGGTCTCCTGCATGGCATGCGGATTCTTTGCCATCTGAGTTATAGGGAAGCCCTTAGGTATGTCTGCCTATACTCAGTTTTGTTTTTTTAAGCTTTTGCATGTATAGATCATATTACAAAAACAGCAGAATATATATCTATGTGTATATATCTGAGTTTAAGCTTATAATGATTTCTTTAGGATATATTCTAAAGGGAAACTGCAAAATGTTCAAACTTTTAAAAAGTTCTTAATCATACTGACAAATTATTTTCTGGAAAACTTACAATGATTTATGTCCCCAACTGTAATGTAAGAATATTTCTCTTCATCCTCAGCAGCATTGAGTATTCTCTTCCTCTTAGTTTTGTTAATTTAATAATAATAAAATATTTCATTGCTGTTTTAATTTTATTTGTTTGATAGAGAGTATAACCTCTAATCAGTTCATTATGTCTGAGATTTGCTGATTACATTCTTTGCCTAGATATCTGTACTGGCTAAATATTTCTGCAATGATGCATACTTTACATATTAAGAACGTAACTCTTTATCATATTTACAGCAAGATATGTTCCTGATTGTGTTTTTTAGTCATAGGCATCTTTTGATTGCATAATGAGGCCATATACATTTTGAAAAGTCCTAAACTTCCCATGTGATAATAAAAATAAATGCAAAGTAAACAAAAGATACATGACTTGATATACAGACGCCCCAGTGACAGAATCTCATCACGCAGGTAGAGGTTTAACTGTAGGGGTACCGAACTAATTTCTGAACTAAAGGCAGTCTTTATGAGAGGCATGTAACTCTGCTATCTGTCCACAGTGGCCTTTTCTTTCCCTGTACTTCCTGTGGGTCCCATTTCCTTCCTCGCCACTTTCTTCCGATGGCCTTCGAGCTCCATAAGCTCCTTCCTCCCTCACCTTTATCCCTGCATTCAGGAACACTTTCTCCTTCTCAACTGTTAAATACATTCCGACAGAAAGGAAAGAGAGGGTCCTTGGAGTCACGTTGACCTGAGTTCAGGACCTAGATTTGCTACATATTTGCTGTGTGACCTTTGGCCAGGTCTCTGAGCCTCAGTTTCCTTGCCTGTCAAACAGGGTTACTTTGAGAGTTAGGATCAAGCTCAAGTTCAACCTGGCACCCAGGAGCCTAGAAAGCAGCTCCTACAATGATTCTGGCTTCCTGAGTCACATGTCCATCTCATTTTCAAAATCGAGGAAAAGAGGTATCTTTTTTCGTTCTACTTCCCTGGTTCCCCGCCCTGTACCTATTATTAATTAGTGGGTAACTCAGCAGAACAGTTACTGGTAGGATTTTTATCCTATTCTATTAAAAGTGAAGTTTTCTTGTATTATTTAATAGTGATACCTTTTTTGCTATTTTTAAATAGTGGAAAGTGTGTGAACTGTGGCTCTTCATAATTATAAATTGTAAAATAACATTTTAGGGAGTGATATTTCTTCTTCAGATCATCCGTGAAATATATATCATCTTCATTGTTTAATTGACACTTTATTCCCCCTATTAAGATACAAGCAGAAATAAATTTCACTTCCTCCCCTGTAGATGCAATTTCATTTCGAACACATGTGTCAGCGGGAGCAATAAAGCATCAATTAAGCAATGAATTCCTGACAAATACATGGCATTTGATGCATAATTGCCCCCCTTCAATCTTATTTTCCCCAAGGCCAAGGCTTCCTGGACCATTTACTGTCCAAGTTTCACCCTTTCCAGAATTCCATCGAAATCCTGAAGGAGCTTCCTGTCCCTTTCTTGGCAGAATAGGCATCTCAGATACATTCCACCCCCAGGGAGCAGGGCTCCTGGGGCTCCTGTAATCCCAAACTAGTGGCCTTGTTATTCAAATCAGGAAACTAAGTTTCAGGGAGGCAAAAGCCTTGCACAACCCCTCCAGGGTCTCCCCCTCTTATCTCTGGGAATCAGAACTGGGCTTGAAACTCAAGTCAGCTTGCTTTTCACCATACTAACTCTTTACTGGAAACGGGCTCCGCAGGTGGCTCAGTGGTAAAGAATCCACCTGCCAATGCGGAAGATGCAGGAGACTTGTCCTTAGGTGGGGAAGATTCACCTGGAGGAGGAAATGGCCACCCACTCCAGTATTCTTGCCTGGAGAATCCCATGGACAGAGGAGCCTGGTGGGCTACAGTCCATAGGGTCCGTAAAGAGTCAGGCACAACTGAGTATGTAATTCTTTACTGCAGCAGCAGAGTAATTCCCTATGCAAAGGAAAGGGAGGAAGGAAGGGAAGAAAGGGAGAGAGGAAAGGAGGGAGGAAGGGAGGGAAAGAAAGAGGGAAGGAAGGAGGGATTAGAGAAAGGCCCATGTGCCTGGGATTGTATCTCAGAGAAGGGGAGGGTGGTCCTTGGGAGATCAGGGGTGGTAGGCACCTGGCTGAGAAGACTGCCCTCTCTACTCCAAGCCCCCTGAGAGTGGACGACATTCTGTAGACAAGTTCGAGGGTCGCCTAGGTGCTGTGCTCCATGCAGGCCCTGGGAACCTGGATGACCCAGGGCAGTTGCTCTCAGACACACTGGGGTCAGCTGTGGGGCCGTGGGCAGTGCCAAAAAAAAAGATGAATAAACGCAGCATGGTGAGAGCCTGGGGGAGTCGGGAGGGACAGAACACAGAGTGGGCACTCAACAAAGAGTTAGTTACGTGGTGTTTTAGAATCCGAAGCGGTGATCGCTTCACCCCCAGAGGAGCTTGCCTGCCGCCTTGGCTGGAATCTTTGGCTGGGCAGACAGGCCACACGCTGGGTGGCCACTGTTGACAAGCCCCAGAATGTGAACCGTTTGGAGGTGTCTGCCATGCCTCGGAACCCGACGGCAGCTCCTTTTCCAGGAGAGGCCGTCACAGCTGGACCATTGGGTCTGGTGTTGGGGGTGGGGGTGGGGAGTGAGTGGGCCTGAAGGGTCATTTAAGGGGATGTTTAAGTTCCACTCCCTGTTTCTGAAGAGTAATTTTCTGCAGAGACATGAAGACTAATAGGACAAACTTGGCTCATTTCGGCAAATTGCTCCAATTTTCCCACAATCTCGCCCTCCCCCACTCCACCCCCCAGCCCCCGTATCACCTGCCCCCCACCTGTCTATTTGGACCACTTAATGCTCCGTGTTCGGACCTAATAGAGGCTGTTTGTTTGGCCCTGGCCCAGAGGCTAGACTTGTTTTCAGGACAGAAGCGGGAAGAAAACCAATCTGGACATCTAAATCACAGCCAAGACTCATTACATAAATGATATATTTACACAATTGATCCTTTTTCCCACTGGGTAATTAATTCGGCATCGGAACTCTTAACGATTTAATTGTCATATGTTTAAACTGAAACGGTTGCCACAAATTTCCAAAGACAAAAAGCAGACTGAGGAGAGGGCCTTCCTTTGTCCTCAGAGTGGGGACAGCCTCCCTTGTTTCAAAGTGGCCACCAAAGCAGGGCAGCGGCTGATAGCCCCTGAGGGGCACCCAGCAAAGACCCTATCTAGCTGCATTAGGTCCTTCCAGAGAGGAGGGGGAGCTGGTGCAGAGGGAACTTAAATCCAGAAGCTACAGGCTGGGGTCCTGCTCTCACCATTGAATAGGATGATGCTGGTGCGCCAGACAAACGCCCAGACCCGGTGAGCACACAGTCTGTGTCACCCCACCCCCACACCCCTTCCACTTCCAGCTGCAAGCCTGTGTGTGTGTGTGTGTGTGTGTGTGTTAGCTCAGTCGTGTCCGACTCTGTGCCACCCCAGGAGCCACCAGGCTCCTCTGTCCATGGAGTCCTCCAGGCAAGAATAGTGGAGTAGGTTGCCATTTCCTCCTCCAGGGCATCTTCCCAACCCAGACATTGAACTCGGGTCTCCTGCATTGCAGGCAGATTCTTTACCATCTGAGCAAGCACCTGACTCTTTTGCAGGACTGCCTTGGGGCTACTGGAGCTGTTTTACCCAAATGGCCAGATTTCTGGAAAAGCCTAATTTTGTGCCCCTCGCAGAGCGGCCTTGACCAGACTGCCTGGAGGAGCAGGAACAGGACAGGCTTGGCATCCTTGCTTCCGACGAGGACACTGAGGAGTAATTGTCACTGGGGAGCACCCCTCTGCACCCATGGTTTGAAACTTGGCCTGACATTGCACCTGGTTAGGTTTCCTTCCCTTCTCCCTGTGCGTTCTCTTCCCAGGCCCCTTGGGAGCACCTTCGTACTCAAGAAATCCTCGCCTGAGGGTCTGCTCTGGGGGAACCTGTCCAAGGATAACTGCTGTCTAGCTGAGTCAGTTTGGCAAGCCTCGAGGCTTCTCTGGCCTCAAAGCCATCACCTACAAAACAGACAAAACAGTAACACCCATCTCCATTGTCACTGATCCCTGGCATTTAAGGAGGGTGTGTCTGTGCAGACACTTCCCATCCATTGTCTCATTCAGTCCTCTCAGCAATTCCAGGAGGAAGATACGCATAGTATCCCCATTTTACAGATGAGGGTACGGAGGCACAGAGCAGCCAAGCACTTTGTTCCAGCTGGTAAGTGGAAGGGACAGGATTCAGCCTGGACATGCCGTTTCTACCCTTCTCTCATGCTGGGTGGATGCAGCCCACCCAGCGGAGCTATGAGGCAGACGAAGGAGAAAGTTACGAAGCAACGGATAAAGTGCAGAGGGCCTGGGATCATCCCTAGACAAGGGACGTTTGCTCTAGCATTCTGTCTTACCTTAGTCCCCACGGGAGAGAGGGGAGATTGTCCAGGTCCTGGGCACTGCCACACTGCCATCGCCTCTGTGCAGACCTCATGGTCTTGTACTGCAGGACACCTGCCCTAGCCAAATCCTGCATCTTCTCCTGTCTCAAGAGGCTCATGCTTGGCGGGGGAACTCCCCTCCCAAGACACACGCACAGCTTCCTGGAGCAGTTATTTTGGCTTTCTCCCTTAGTGGATAAAAAACACCTATGCAGTGGGAATTCCCTGGCCATCCAGTGGTTGACTCCACCCTTCCCCTGGAGGGGGTATGGGTTCGATCCCTGGTCAAGGAAATAAGATCCTGAATGCCACAAGGCATGGCCAAAGAAACAGACCAAAAAAACAAAACAAAAAGCAAGACAAAAAAAACAAAAAAAAAACCCCTGTGCAATGAGGGAGTAGTGGTGATGTTCTAATGTCACGACCGAGATTTGCTAAGAGAGAAAACAGCCAGGGGGTATCTGCATCATCTCAGGCCTCTCAGCTGGATTGACAGGGAAGGTGCTGGTGGAGATTTGATGCTCCAGGGAGCCCTTTGCTGGTTCCATCTGCCCAGATTCTCCGTGACCCTCCAAACCCAGGCAACCTGCAAGGTCTGACATCCCGAGCTGATAGCTTCATACTTATGGGTATGCTCTATCAGGGCCTGGGGGGAAAGTCAGATAACACACACAAAATATTTAGCCTCAGGACTGGCTCCTGGCTCCATGCTACAAATATTTTAGGGAGTTCTTTTAGTCATATACACTTCAGAAAGAATCAGTCAAGCTCTTCCCAAATCGACAGATAAATGAGAATAAGTTCTCAAGCTAGCCTAAGCAGAAAAGGGAAATTTAGCATAAGGATACACAGAGCTCAAAGACAGAAATACAGCCAGGCCTCAAGAGGTGTGTGTGACCTCTTGAGGGATAAGAAAGTCACCAGGATCAGGCCATCTCTTCTCTACTGGGCTTCTCTCTCCAGAACTACTTCCTTCACTTCATCATTCAAGTGGTTAGTAAAACACATCCAAACACTTCCAATCGGTGGGCACTGTCATGGCTCTGGGAGTGGAGGATGGGGAGGGAGGAGGACAATTCCAAGGCAAGTGAAAGTGAAAATGTTAGTCGCTCAGTCTGTCCGACTCTCTGCAACCCCGTGGACTGTAGTCTGCCAGGCTCCTCTCTCCGTAGAATCCTCCAGGCAGAAATACTGGAGTGGGGTGCCATTCCCTTCTCCAGGGCGCTTTCTGACCCAGGGATTGAACCCAGGCCTCCTGCATTGCAGGCAGATTCTTTATTGTCTGAACCACCAGGGGAGAGAATGGGGAGGGAGAAGGAAGGACAATTCCCAGGCAAGGAGGTACCTCAATAAATTCAGGTCCACTTCCTGCTGGGAGTGAAAGCACGAAGCTGTGAGCACAAGGGAAGGTAGCTGTGATTTGCAAAAAGATTGCCGTACAGTCTTCCCTCAGTAACCAGGGGAGTTTCAGGACCTTCCCCAGATACCAAAATTCAAGGATGCTCAAGTCCTTTATATACAACTTCCATATAGCGTATGCATATTCTTTGAATGCTTTAAAACATCTCTAGATTCCTTATACCACATAATACAATGTAAATACTAGGGAAATAGCTGTAAACACAATGGGACTGTTCTATAAATAGTTACAGAAGCGTGGCAAAATTTAGTAAATTTAGTAAATTTTGCTTTTTGGAACTTTCTGGGAGTTTTTTTTTTTCCCCTGAATTTTTCTATCCAAGATTGGTTGAGCTGCAGAAATCCACATATAGAGAGGGCTGACTCTACTCAGAAGTCATATCTCAGTTCCACCCATTATGGCTTTGGGTCCTGGGGCAGGTTTGTCAATCTCTGCTTCCAAGTGTGATCTTGCAGAAACAAGAATTCATTCAACACATGCCTAGCACAGCAGGTGCCCTAGAGTAGGCACCCAGGACATTTTAATGAAAGAATGATGGAGAAAAAGGTCAGTCTTTCACTAAAGGCTTGCCCTTACCACTAGGCTAATCTCTAGGTTTGGCAATCTGGAAATTAAACATACAGTTGAAATTAAATTCTGTGGGAGGCTAAACACTAGAATTACCAAATAAGAGAATTAATCTAATTCTATAAGAATTAATATTTCTTATGTTCAACCTTAAAAAAAAAATACCATTATCCTGGTTTATTTGTTTCAAAGTCTGAAATCTTATTTATCTCATGTCCTAGTTTGTCTTCTCCACCAGAATGTGAACCCAGGAGATCAGTGTCCTCTTATGTCTTATTCACATCTGTCTCCCCAGGGCACAGGCTGGAACCCGACACTTAGAAAGTGCTGGAGAAATGTTAATCTTATTGGAGTGTGTGGTTCATCGTGGCTGTGATGCCATAGTGATCTGGTTGACAAAATAGGGCCCAGATGGAATTGGACACGGGAACATTAAAAATCAGGGCAGTTTCGGGACATTTGTAAGTTGGGACAGAACACATCTGCATCAAAACTTTGAAATTACAGTTTATATGCACATATGTGGAAACGTGGGCTTCTCTAGTAGCTCAGCTGGAAAAGAATCCACCTGCAATGCAGGAGACCTGGGTTCAATGCTTGGGTTGGGAAGATCCCCTGGAGGAGGGCATGGCAACCCACTCCAGTATTCTTGCCTGGACAATCTCCATGGACAGAGGAGCCTGGTGGGCTACAGTCCATGAGGTTGCAAAGAGTCAGACACGACTGAGTGACTAAGGACAGCACAGCACATAGGGAAACATACTATTGGGTCATTTGATCAGTGTTGTGTTTGAAACCCCAGAACTATTGTTAATCTGGAATAGATCAGGCTCGGAATATTGTGGCTAAACCACTGTTGACTCTATCTTATTGCTTTCTCTTATCCTGATTGGTTTTTTCCTACTCAAGATATATAAACCCATTGATATCAATGAATCATCTGTATCCATCAGCTCTTGCTGCATAACAAACCACCCCAAACCCAGTGACTTAAAATAACAACCGTTTATTATCACCAGGTATTACTATGGGAGTTGGCTGATCCAGATTCAGCTGGGCTGAGTGACTCTGCTTCAACCTGAGTGTTCAACAGGACTTAGCTCCTCACCAGGGGTTGGGCCCAGGTCTGAGTCCCAAGACAAAAGGGCAGTAGCTACCCCAGGGGACTTCTCTCCATCTCTGTGGTATAAAACATCTAGGTCCGCTGTCTGAGCTCATTTCAAGCCTCTGCTGGCAACATGCCTGCTACCATCTCACTGGTCTAAGCAAAGCAGATTAGCCAAGCCTGAAGTCCAGGGACAGCCACAGACACTCATCAACCACAGCAAGTCCAAGGCCAAGCTTGACATCAGTAGGGTGGGAAGGGAAATATTCCCAAGGATGGCTGACTTATTTTCAATAACAATTCAGTCTGTCGCATCCTCAAATCAGGCTTTCCTCTTATGTTCTCTCAAGTGGTGTATTTCCCCTATCTAAGGTATATATGCTTTTGTATTTAAGATTTCTGAAATCAGGATATGAAGGACATTTAGCATGTACACTTTTTTTCCGGCTGTGCTGGGTCTTCATGGCAGTGCTTGAGCTTCCATAGTTCCAACTAAGCTCGGGCTTCGTTGCCCTGCAGCACGTGGGATCTTAGTTCCCTGACCAGGGATCAAACCTATGCCCCCTTCACTGGAAAGCAGATTCTTAACTGCTGGACCACCAGGGAAGTGTGTGTACTTTTTGGTTAGCTATTTCTTGCTTTTTCTTTTGCCCAAAAAGCTGTTATTAAATTGATGGTGCATTTCAAGACTGACACTGTCTTAGAATGGCGGAAATTCAGCAATTTATGATCAACTTCCTGGATATTGGAATCTCAAGTATGTTCAGCTCTTCCCTCTCCCTGACTCCAGTGCTGAATTGGTTACCAGGTCCTGTGGCTCTGGCTCCTCGGTGAATCTCAAGTCCAGCCCCTCTCTTCCCTCCCCATGGCCATGTTCCTGGACCTAATATCCTCTTCCCTCAACTACAGCCATAACCTTCTGCCTGGTCTCCCAGATGCTAGACTCTCCCTGCTCCCATCCACCCTCACTCAGAGGGTCGGTGTATCTCCGTGAATTCCAGCTCTGATCCAACAGTGCCTTTGCTCCAGCACTTTCTCTGGCTCCTGACTGCCACAGAATATCCCAACTCCCTAGCCTGGCATTTAGAGTCTCATGACTTGGACCCAACCTGGCTTTATAGCTAACTCTCACTCCACTGCCCCCTGCCTCACACAGACTATGCCCTACTTACAGCAGGTGGGTCAGCCCCACCCTGCAGGTGCAAGTCTCTGGGTCCTGCACAAACTGTTCCCTCTACCAGGAATACCCTCTCCTCCCCTCCCATCCACAGTTGCCGAAAGCATCTCCATCGAAAAGTTGTTGTAGTTGTTTAGGCGCTCAGTTGTGTCTGATTCTTTTGGAGATCCCATGGACTCTAGCTTGCCAGGGTCCTCTGTCCATGGGATTTCCCAGGCAAGAATACTGGAGTGGGTTGCTATTCCCTTCTCTAGGGGATCTTCCTGACTCAGGGATCAAACCTGCATCTCCTGCATCAGCAGGTAGATCCTTTACCACTGAGCCACCAGAAAGCCCTGGGTCAGCCCACCCTGCAGGTGCAAGTCTCTGGGTCTCCACACAAGCTGTTCCCTCTAACTGGAATATCCTCTCCTCCCTTCCCATCCATGCTTGTTGAAATCCATCTCCATCTTAAAGACCTGGATTCAATGCCATCGGCCTCCCCTCCCAATAACCATGAGACTTTCCAAGACAGATGTTCCTTCCCCTCCTTCCCTGTGCTCTCTCTTCTGAACTCACCTCCACTTGCTCAGATCTCACCTGGTGCTTTCTCTCTATCTCTGTGCTAGCACTGATCCAGTTCCAACTTGACTTTACTCTTTTTGTGGTCCCTGTCTGCCTCCTGCCCTAGATGGTAAGGTCCCCGAGCCAGAGACCACATCTGTCAAGCCTGCACCCCTTTGGGGGGCGGGTGTTGACATAGAGCAGTTGCTTGATACATGTTTGCCAAACTAAATTCATTTTTCAGCATTCTAGTCGCCCCCATGTTGCAGAAAAAGCACACACAGGTAGTGTCAGCGTGCAGACCACACAGATCACAGGGGCCTGCACACTTCAGATGACCAGTTTACCTGATCAATCATTACAGCCCTTTCAGAGCTTTAGAAAATGCTCACATCTTTCAGAGAGGAAGCTTCAGAGCTTTTGTTGCTTTCGGACCTCCTATTTAGGAGAAAATTGGGGCAAACTCGTGTCCTGGGATGACTTCCTTCAGGTTGGCGTTCCAGAAAGAACCAGCCTCATGGAAGGTCAATTATGAACTGCACGTGCGAGAATGTGCCCCTCTTTCAATTCTATCTAATCTACAGGAGTTTTTCAGGGAAGTAAGAAAAGGACATGACAAAATCACAGCACTTTTGAGCTGGATCCATCTAGTGTAACCCTTCACTTTACAGATGAGGAAACAAAGACAATCGAGTTCTAGAGGGGTGACACGGCTCAGTTAAACCACTCAGGTGCCACTGACAACCAAGACTGACTCAAAGCCGGGCTTCAAGCCCTTCGCCTCAGTTGTCGAGTGAATGTTTGTGCCCCTGGCCCCCCACACCCTGAACTCATACGTCAAAGCCCTAACCTCAGCTGTGATGGATTGGGGGGTGGGGCCTCTGGGAGGTGATGAGGTCGTGAGGAAGGAGCCCTCTTGAATGGAAGCAGTGCAGAGAACGTCTCTCCTTATGCCATGTGATCATATGGGGAGAAGGTGGGCATCAGAAGGCAAGAGAAAGGTCTTACTAGAGCCCTGATCTCAGACTTCCAGCCTCCAGATGTGTGAGCTATTAGGGCAGCAGACAACAGTGTTTTCAAGGCAGTCTGAATCAAGACACTCTGTCACCTCCCTCCTGCCCTCTGTCCACCCACAACCTTTAATCAGCTACCACTTACTGAGCATGGACTAGGCAGACAGACCACGCTGACCACTGCAAATTCAGAACCTCATCTCAGCCTCACAACTGCCCTGAGAAGTGGGCGGGGTCACCACTCTAGCTCAGATGAGGAGACCGAGACAGGGGTAAATAGCTTGCCAAAATGCACACGGCCCATGAGTCCCCGATTTGGGATCTAAAGCACAGTCTGTCCGATTCTAAACTACTTATTCTATGCTTCAGCTGAATCCCTATTCCCCACTCAAGCCCATAATAACCTACAACAAGAGGAGAGAGCTTTCTTTCGTGACCTCTCAGGAGTTCTCTGAACCCCATGTGAAGACCTCGGTTCAGTCTGGCCTGACTCTGCCTTTGAGGGCCTTGTACTAACTTCTAACAGATGGATCTGAGCTGAGTTTTCAGGGAAGGGAAAGGCTGGGCAGATTGGATGAGAAAGAGGAATGCAAGTTGCTCTTTTTTTTTTTCACCAATATTTTGGCTTTATTTTCTGAAAAGGAATAATAAATATGTCTGATCATAGAGTCATGAGGAAGGTGTGGGAGGTGAGATGGGAAAGGGGTTTTCAAAGTGCAACACATATATAAGATTTGGTTAGCAAGGGACATATGTATACCTGTGGCTGATTCATCTCGGTGTTTGGCAGAGGCCAACACAATATTGTAAAGCAATTATCCTCCAATAAAAAAAAAAGACTTGGCTGGGATGGTGGGTGGTTCTCGGTTCACAGGTTCTCCTGTGGGACCCTCAGCTCTGACCCTGCCTAGACCCTCCCTTTCTTACTGCTATGGACTGAACTGTGTCCCCCCTGATCCCAGCAAATTCATGTGTGGAAACCCAATCCCCATTACAATCATATTTGGAGATGGGGAGGGGAGTAGGTCATGAGACTGGAGCCCTCAAAAAGGGATTAATACCCTTAGAAGATGAGACATGAAGGACTTCCCTGGTGGTCCAGTGGGTAAGACTCCGAGCTCCCAATACAGGGGGCCTGGGTTCCATCCCAGGTCAGGGAACTAGGAGTTTGCAAGATCTTACGTGCGGCAACTAAGACTCCACACAGCCAAATAGATAAACAAACAAATAAATATGAAACAAGATGAGACATGAGACCTCTCTATGACATGTGGATATATATGGCAAGGAGGCAGCTGTCGGCAAACCAGGAAGCTTGTTCTGATTAGACACCAAATCAGCCAGCGCCTTGATACTGGACTTCCCAGCTTTCTATCCTTCCCTCCTCTGACAAATCCTTCAACTCATTCAAGTGACCTTTCCAGAACTTAAACCTGATCAGATCCTCTTGCTTCCTGTTGAAGAGTCTTCCACTGATTTCCGATTGTTCTGTGCCACCTTCATGGGGCAGAAGAGAACTGATGGTTCCGGGAGAATGGGTCATTCCTCAGGCCCAGAAATAAGGAACACAGACTCCAAGGATGTCCGGGCTGGAAGGGAGGCAGCCAGGACAGCAGTCCTACGTGGACCATGGGGATGGTGAACCGGCTCAGTTCAGGTGACTCTGCTGAAGGCTGAGAGGGCAAGGCTCCCCCATCTTAGTGTGTGAAGAGAGTGTCTCACACACAGGAGACAGAGCCTAAAGTCCCTGTGTCCCTCGCTCCTTGCCCAGCCACCAGCAGAAACAGGAATTGAGTGGGAAGAAGTGAGGGAGCCCCAGGTGAGTCACAGGATCAGCTCCAAGGGACTCACAAGACAGGAGGTTTTGGAAAGTCTGTACCTGTGCCTGGTGGCTGGGAGGTGGACTTTTAAACAATAACTTGATTGGGATACCATTCATGTATCACATGATCCATTCATCTAAAGTATACAGTTCAAGAGGATTTTGTATAGTCAAAGAATTGGGCAACCATAGTCACATCAATTTTAGACCATTTTCATCATGCCCTACAGAAACCTTGTACTCATTAGCAGTCATTCCCCATTTGCCCTCAACCCCCCAGCCCTAGGCAACCACTTTTTCACTTATTGTCTCTATGAAATTGACAGCTGTGCCAACATTTCATATAAATGTAACCATACAATATGTGTTCTTTTTATGTCTGGCTTCTTTCCCTTAGCACAATGCTTTCAAAGGTTCATCCATATTGTAGCATACATCAATATTTCCTTTCATTGATGAATAATATTCCAATGTGTGCATATATCCCATTTTCTCTAATTGTTTCTGGAATGTGGATTTTTTAGGATACGAATCCTTTTGGAACTTGATGAATCCAACACTGATGGGATTTTCTTCTCAGGAAAGGGCTAGCCACTCCAAGGACATTGCATATCATTTTATACAATCAAGCACAGCATAGCTATGACCCATCTCTGAGGCCTGGGCATTTTCTCAGAGTCACAGTCATTGATCCTTTCTCTGGCTGAATTCCTGGCAGCACTGGAACACAAGGGAAAGAACTTTCCAGGAAAGAGGCCAGAGTACATGGAGCCTGGGGCAGTGTCCTCAGGCTAACTGCGGGCTTTTGTCTATTCTGCCTATAGGAACTGTAGGTCAGGAGAGTTGAAGTGTCCCCCTCAGGACCAATGCAAATCCTGGCTATGTTAACAGTGGGAGCCCCTGTGCCTGGGGGCTCTGAAATCTTGGCTAGAAGCCTTAAACAGTCCTTCCCATTCCACAGATAAGCAGGTGGACTATCCCAGGAAGTCGTGTCCGACTCTTTGCGACCCCATGGACTGTAGCCCGCTAGACTCTTCTTTCTCTGGAATTGTCTTGGCAAGAATTGTCTGGAGTGGGTAGCCACTCCCTTCTCCAGGGGATCTTCCTGACCCAGGGATCAAACCTGGGTCTCCTGCATGGCAGGCAGATTCTTTACTATCTTTACCATCTGAACCACTAGGGAAACCCAGGTTTTGTAAGATGCATTATCCAAAGACTTCAGGTTCTCATTAAACCCTTAAAAAAAAAAAAACTGCTTTGGGGTACGAACAGACTATCTGAAGGACCCTAATCAGCTAGGCAAATCGTCTGCAATGGAACCTGAATTCGTTCTTTCACTCAATCATTCAGGCATTAACAAGAGGTTACTGAGCATCACTGGTTGACCAGCTGTGTGCTGAGTCCTGGGAGGAGGAATGAGACAGCCCCACCGCCCTCCACACTTCCAGCAGTTCACATCTAGCCTGCAGACAGCGTGGGAACCTAAGGGGTTAGTTAAAAGCAGGAACATGAAATCTGCCCTAAAACAGGGTCAGGAAAGAAGGGAGGCAGGGGGAGAGACAGGAGAGAGCATTTGCATGGCAATGCTCTTTACCTGCATTGGCAGGTAAAGATCGGCAGAGATCCGCAAGTGTTTCACTCTCTGCTTGTCTCGGAATTCAGAAGAAAAACAAAAGTGCTTTTTTGTTCGCAAGCCAAGACCGGGAAGAGTAAGCCCGCGAGTGTTTTTAAACGCTGTGTGCCCGGACTGTGGTTTCTCACCGGGAGCCAGCAGGTTTGGTTTAGAGGATGTCCCATAGAGGGCGCCGTTTGCCTGACTTTGAATGGAGTTGCGGGCGCAAGTAAACACAGGCTCCACACCGCTCGCCAGAGGGCGAGTGGAGGTCTCTGTTCCCGTCTGG
>NW_011495018.1:8545712-8548161 GCF_000754665.1 Bison bison bison | reverse complement strand
GTGTGTGTTTTTTTTTTTAAATCTGTGCTCCTGGCTGTTGAAATTCAGCATTCCTGAAATTTAGGGGATGGGCTGGGGGCGCTGACGCCCGAGCATCTCATCTTTCTGGTCAATACGCGCATACACCAGCCCGCGCACCTGCGCGCCCTTGGCAGGGAAGACACCGTGAGAACTTGGGACCAGACAGAGTGAGGTTTCGGCAGCGGCGCCGCAGGGTGCAGGGTCTACTGTTCCGGCGGACTCTTCTCCCGCCAGCCTGCACCCCTTCTCATCTGGGTCTAGTCCCCGACTGCAATTAGCCAAGAGTCCACTTCCCCCGCCAGAACTTTTCGGCGAAGTCTGCGGAACTCTTCTTTCTTCTCGGGCGATGAGCAGCTTTCCTGCTCGTTTCAGCTTAAAGACCTCTCCTTCCGTCAGAACTTTGGCCAAGTTCTGCACGCTTCTTCCTGAGACTGGAGCGCTCCCGCAACGCGCGCGCGCGCAGAGACACGCAGGGGCCACTCCATCATAGTCTCTGCCTCGTGGCGGGTCGGTGTGGGCGGTGCCCACTGAACTGGTTTAGACATAGACGCCTCCAATTATTTCTGTAATTGGGGAGGAAATGACTTCTGGGTGTCCCGCACTGGTTGGGTGACCTTGGCCCGGTCTCCTCTCCAGGAGCATTTTTCTATCTATAAAACCTGAATATTCAAGTCTTAGAGCTGTAACTGGTTCCAAAGTCAGATTTTTGGATGAAATAGCGTTTTATATTCCAGCAAAGCCCTGTGCAAACTCGAGGAAGTGATGATAATGAGGATAATAATTGTTTATGGAAGCACCATTTACAATGATTCCTGGTTCCCAAAGCAAATCAATACAGGGTTCACTACTGCAGGTGAATATTTGCTGAAAGAAACATTAAATGCGCCCTTTGAGATTTGGTGGGGAAAGGTGGGAAGCCCCGGATCGGAAAATAAAACATGCCTACTTCTCAACTGGGTGGCTAAAGCAGTCGCGCCAGCCAATGCAGGGCGGCCTTGAGTTAGGTGAGGGCTAGATCTAACGAAAAAAGAAAAAAAAGGACGATAGTAGAAGAAGGGGCCACCAAAAGACCTCGGGTGTATGGAAGCTCATGGAAGGGAGTGACAGTCACTTTCCCACCTTTCTCTGACCAGGGACCCCGCAAGCAATTCTGGTTTATTTGATGGTTCGAGTCTTAAATGCCTGCCTTCCAGCTTTCTTGTGCAATTTGGAGAGTTGATTTTAAAGTCCATGGAGCAGAGGTAACCTTCCGTGCAGCTCAGAAGTCCAGCAGGGTTCTCCAGGGACTTGACGGCAGTCGGGACGTGCTGCGGTGCCGTGCCAAGCCCGTCGCAGAGGAAGGTGCGCCGTTGTGCCTACAGATCGCACTGCCCCCACTGAAGCGTTAGGCGGCTCCAAACGCTGGGGGGAGAGGCTTCCTGGGAGAAAGTGCATTCTCGGGGCAACGGGCTCAGAGTTGATCGTCAAGGTTTGGGCCCCGGCGGCCAGACTAGAGGAACGCCCTGCAGAGCGTCGGTGCCCATCGCCCCGCCGAGTGACGCCCGGGCGTCAGCCGTTTTTCGCGCACACCCTGTGCGTAGAGACGCACAACCGCTCCTGCTCTCGAGGGAAGGCTCTCTCCTCGGTTTCCCAAGGCCAAAGGCCACGGCCACGCGGATTCCTGAGACCGCGGACGCGGTGCAAGGACTTTGAGTCCAGGTCCCTTCCTGTCGACGAGACGGTGGGTGGGGAACCCAAATCCCCGCTTCTTGGCTGCGCCTTTAGCTTGCTTTAGGGAAAATGCTGGACCCCCAAAGGGTAGGCAAGTGCTGAGTTCACCGCAGATCGGAGGTCGCGTCCAGCCTCCTGGGCTGGCGCTGCTTGGCTCTCCAGCTGCGTGGGGGCGGCGGGCCCCTGCCAAACCCCTGGGGGGCGGAGAAGAGGCAGCTGCCAGCGCGGATAACCCCGAGGTGACCCGGGCGGGCCCGGCCCGCCCCTTCCCCTCCCGCAGGCCAGGCGGCTGGAAGCGGGTCCCCGAGCTGCAGGGGGGAGAGGGAGGCGCGGGCTCCGGGCGCCGCGGCTGTCAGTGCGCTCCGACCCTGGGCGCCGCCGGCTCCGCGTCCCTCGCTCGCCTCCTGCGCTCGCCCGAGCGCTCCGAGTGCCTTTTTAGCAGGAGCCAATATCCTTTTGTGCTAATAGGCTTGTCCTCATTTGCTGCCTAATTGGACTATATAAAGCCAATAACAGGCGGGCTCTTATAGCCCGAAGCCAAAGCGCCAAAATCTGAGGCAAGGCGAGGAGGGGGCGGTGGCGCAGGCGGCTGCAGGGCCCGGATCGGGCTGCGCCTTCGCCTGCCTAATCCCATTTGCCATTGTACGCGCCCAATCGCCGTATACTCCCCGCATTTAACTTGGATGACATTTTGATTTCATCATTAGCATCCGGCGCC
>NW_011495018.1:8544363-8545198 GCF_000754665.1 Bison bison bison | reverse complement strand
CTCGCAGGTGGGCGACCTGGCTTTCCCCCGCTTTGAGATCCCGGCGCAGAGGTTTGCCCTGCCCGCGCACTACCTGGAGCGCTCCCCGGCCTGGTGGTACCCCTACACCCTGACCCCCGCCGGCAGCCACCTCCCGCGACCTGAAGGTACCGACCTCTCTTTGAACTTTCGTTGTCTTTCCCCACGAGCCTTTCCGCACTGCGTCCCATCGTAGCCCTGGGACCACCTCCTCAACCCCCGACCTGCATTGCAACCCACAAACGCGCTTGTTTGGCCAACTTCCTCCGTCCCCTAACTTGAACTCCTGCCCGCGCGCTCTGTTGCGCTGCCTGGGAATCCAATCCCACTTGGTGAGAAAAGAAGTGGAGCTGGAGCGCGGGCATGGCGCTCCCCAGGAAAAAGGGTCTCGGGCACGAATGGGGAGGAGGCTTCAGGTGGCTGGGACAAGGGGAACCTGGTCTGGATGAAGGGAGTGACCCGGGGGGTGCCTAAGCTGGAGGAGAATTTGTCCGCGGGCCCCGGGTGGGGGAACTGAGGGAAAGAAAGAAATCGGCCATGCCGCCGTCTCCGGGCCGCTCTAGCCTGTCCCCGGGAGAAGGTGGTCGGATGTCTGGCGCGGCGCCCCTCTTCTGGCCCAGCCGGGAAGGAGGCCCTCGGGAATGGTGAGGCCTCGAGGCCTGGGGCCCGGAGGCTGTCGCGGTGTGAGCCTGCGGTCCCCCCAGGCGCCAGGCCTCGCTGAAGGCTGTGTCCTTGTGCGTGCGTGCGTGTGTGTGTGTGTGTGTGTGTGTGTGTGTCTGTGCGTCCGTCTGTCTGTCTCTCTCCAGCCTCGGAGACG
>NW_011495018.1:8541516-8544259 GCF_000754665.1 Bison bison bison | reverse complement strand
CTCGGAGAAGGCCCTGCTGCGAGCCTCCTCCCCCGCCTCGGGCACCGACCGCGACTCCCCGGAGCCGTTGCTGAAGGCCGACCCAGACCACAAGGAGCTGGACTCCAAGAGCCCGGACGAGATCATTCTGGAGGAGAGCGATTCGGAGGAAGGCAAGAAGGAGGGCGAGGCGGCGCCGGGCGCGGCCGGGGCGAGCGTGGGGGCGGCGGCGGCGGCAGCAACGCCGGGCACCGAGGACTGGAAGAAGGGCGCCGAGAGCCCGGAGAAGAAGCCCGCGTGCCGCAAGAAGAAGACGCGCACGGTCTTCTCGCGCAGCCAGGTCTTCCAGCTCGAGTCCACCTTCGACATGAAGCGCTACCTGAGCAGCTCGGAGCGCGCCGGCCTGGCCGCGTCCCTGCACCTCACCGAGACGCAGGTCAAGATCTGGTTCCAGAACCGCCGCAACAAGTGGAAGCGGCAGCTGGCGGCCGAGCTGGAGGCGGCCAACCTGAGCCACGCCGCGGCGCAGCGCATCGTGCGCGTGCCCATCCTCTACCACGAGAACTCGGCCGCCGAGGGCGCAGCGGCCGCGGCCGCGGGGGCCCCGGTGCCGGTCAGCCAGCCGCTGCTCACCTTCCCGCACCCGGTGTACTACTCGCACCCGGTGGTCTCGTCCGTGCCGCTGCTCCGGCCCGTCTGAGGCCCGAGAGGGGAGGAGGAGGGAGGCCCGGCCCTCTTCCCAGACCCCGGAGGAGACTGGGCCGGGCAGAGGGCGCCGAGACGTCCAGCGGCCTTCGGGAACCGGGGCTCCGGCGCGCGGCCCCGGCCTCCCCTCCCCCAGTCGGTAGCGTTTTTTTGTAAGTATTTGCAATGCATTTTCGTGCAATTCACCCCTAATGGATTTGAGGCGCTTCCCCTCTTACTTTTGGTTTCGGTTTATATTAAGAGAAAGCAAGAAAGAGACATTTCCAGGTCAAATATTTCGGCTGGAAGCTTTTATAAAATGTGCGATCCTCTCACCGTCCCCCCACACCCCCAGATTCTCATTGCGCTGTGACTTTTTGGGTTTATTTTTATACAAGGAAAGTAAACGCAAAGCCTGAACCCCCCGTTTATTCATTTTCTAAAGAACTATTTTCAGAAGTCAGGAGAGAGAGAGAGAGAGAATTCACATTGTACTTTTAGTCTGGATCTCTGGGTGTGGCTGTTCCCCTTCACTCCCAATCAATTATTCCCCAATTTTCAGAATCTGAGCAGCTTATCATAAGAACCCAGACTCAGGCCACTTTTCTGTCTCCTCTCTCCAGCAGAGGTCTGTCGCAGTTCACCTCTTCATCGGTCCCTTTTTGTGGTGGATGAATTCTCTAAGTGTTTAAAGGGAAAGGACAAGATAGCCCACAATCAGACTTCTGATTATTGAAACACCTCCACATCTGGCCTGGTGTGAATGGTCTTATTTATTAGTAGCCTCTGTTTGGGAAATTTCATTTGTTGGTAAATTATTATTAATATTCCTATTGTTACTTTGTTCCCTGTTTTGAGAGAGTGATTTCAATATTAAAAAAAAACAAACAAACAAACCTATTTTTTTATCCTCTCCCCCTACCTTTTTGTTCTGCAGTAACTATTGTAGTTTTGACCTGTGCAATATTGTACAAAATTTCCTGAGAGCCCTGCTTCTTCCTCTGCGGAGAGAAGCAGATGATTTCAATGTCTAATCCCAGTCAATCGTTTATGAGGAGGAAATTAAGAAGGAGAAAAGGCGGAAGGAAGGAAACAAGGATAGGTTAGCTATGCTCGAAGGAGTAAGCTAGGCATACTGGAGCGCTTTAAGTGAAGGACAATCAATTAGGAGAATTTTAACTTATTTGATAAATGTACAGATTTCTTGTAAAGTTCACCCTCAACTCCTCAGGGCTCCTGGCTCTGCCACCCAATCTTTTTCCTTTCTGTCGGCTACACCTGTTGTTCCGCGGTAGTTTGTCCCTCCCACCCATCACCCTCCCCTCTGCCCGGATTCAGGCCCTTTTTAAGAAAAAGGGGGGGGGGGTCACAAAATATTGTTACACTTCCTGTTGTCGTGAAATGGAATTAAAAAGAAAAGCGAAGCATTTCCTGTGGCCAGAGTGTGTAACTTTGGACGGTTTTCCCCAGAGCAGGTGTCTCCGAACTCTTTTCTGCCTCGCTCTCTGGCTGCCTCTGCAGACTGGCCGAGTCCGACCTCGACGTACACCCCTCTAATCGGGAGGCGGCGGAGACAGAGGCGGCTTTGTTCGCGACCAGAGCTGCGCTCTCTCCCCGGTACCGTCAGCCTCTTGAAACGCCCGTGTGAGCAAGGGAAGAATGCGGGGCGGAAGGGCTGAGGACCTGGTCTTATCTAGTTCGCGAAATCGAGCGCAGCGACAGCCGCGAGCTGAGATCACTGGCTATTTCCGATCGCAGGGCAGCCGCCTCGAATTCCGTTCCCAGGCCGCGGGGTCCTTTATGAGCCGAGAGCTTCTGGGCAGAACATCCCTGGGCACCGTGGGCCCGAGCGGAGTCGGCTCCTGCTGCCTCCGGGATGCGGGCTGGGGAAGGAAGAAGGGGGTGAACTTGGAGTTTAGCCGGGGGTGGGGGCGTGGAGAGGCCGATCGCGACGTCCAGCTGGGAGCGGCCAGGCCGCGAGAGGGCGACCCTAGGGAGGCAAGCCAGCCCTGGAGACCGCGGCTTGAAACTCCGGTATAGGGAGGCCTCCCCAGGCCTGAAGGCACTGTGGCTCCCGGGG
>NW_011495018.1:8535896-8541416 GCF_000754665.1 Bison bison bison | reverse complement strand
CATAATGTGTCCAGTGCCAGGGAGCAGAGGCCACCCGACTGCGGCGGCGGCGGCGACCGAGAGGACTGTCTCCTCGCAGCAGATCCTTTTATGTGCGCCGCGCCAACGCCTCGCGGGCTTGCGGTTTCTTTGGGTCCCTCACCCTGATCCCGGCTGCTTCGGTTGGAAGCGCAGCGCTGACGGTTACCAGGCTCCCGCCGGCCCCGGCATCCACGCTCCGCGTGGACCGCCTGCCGAGCCCCGCGCTCCCGGAGCCGCTCCCGAGCGCGGGTCCCGAGGGCGGAGGCAGGTGCTCGCTTGGGCGCCTCTCGCCTGCGCGGCGCGGCTGCCTGCCTAAGGGCTTGTGGTCTGCACGCCCGGCTCCTGGCAGGGCGTGTTTGAAGCTGGGGAGCCAAGAAGGGGGAGATGAGGAGTCCGGAGACTACGAAGATCCCGGCGAGCACACCGCGGGCGCGGCCGCTGGGGAGCGCCTGCATGCGCCCCCATGCCCTCTCCCAGAGCTTTACAGTTGCTCAAGCCCAATCCACACGATTGATTATACTGTGGCTGAAACGTCGAGTATCGTTTTCTATTGACGGGAAACTGCCTCCAAATAAACTGGCATGCGTATTTATGGCAAGATTTAGCCTGGACCTCAGTGGAAGACAGATCTGCCTTTATTTCCCTCTGGTTTGGGATAAAAACGAGGGCATGTGTCACAAGTGAAAAATAAACAGAAATTCGGGGGCCAAATATGTTGTTCCATGTGTTACCTGCAAACACAGTGATGCCTTTTACTGTTGGCAATACTAACTGCGGGACAGGCCAATAACAGCTCATTAAAAATAATGTTGCAATAGCAAACACGTTCTTAGATTTTACAGCCAGAACACGATGTTATCAACCGCGAAAATACTTCTTTATTTGTGTTTGGATTCTAGAAAACGGTTCTTGACTGACCTGGTCTTTACAAAGTCGAGAAATAACTGGTTCTCCACAGGCACAGTTTATTCTATGTCCCCCCTCCCTTTCCCTCCCTTTGAGGACCCCTGTTGCCCTAGGCCAGAGAGTCCTTCCCAGGAGCCAAGGTGCATGCCCTGGGGGAGGAACGTGGCTGGCCTGTGGCTTGGGACTGGCTGAGATGTGAGCCTAGAAGCCTGCCCAGGCAGCAAACCTCCAACTCGCTCCTGTTGGGTGGGGGATCACAGTATTTCCCAGGATGCAAGAGACAGCACGGAAGCTGCTCCCTAAGCATGAAGTATCCTAGGCTCTACTGCAAGCCTATATAGAGGCCAAGACAGCACTTGGTGAGACTGAACTGGCCTGGGGTCATCGGCCCCTTGCCCCCCACCCCCACACAGAATGCTTCTGTAGGTGCTGCCTCTGTGGAAATTGCCAGGAGCTGCTGGAACCCCTCAGCAGAAGGGGTTATGTGGGGCAAGTGAGGGTACCTCCACTCAGCTCCTCCAAGACATCTATCCTGGGAATCCAGAGCTGCTGGTATTCCCTAACCTAGGGCACTGAGCCAATATTCCTGACTTTAGCCCTTCGGATGGTGGAATCCAGCCTTCTCTCGGATCCTAACTTCAGATCCTTTCCCCCATGGGAACCCCCAATTAAGTCAGTGTGATAGCATCGGCTTCCTGGCTTAATAGTTTCTGCACCATCCAAACAGACACACATGCAAACAACATACAGCATACACTCACACTCGTAGGTGATTTAAAACACTCACCCCCACCCCCCGCCACACACACACACACACACACTTTAGTTAGAGCTCCTGACAGACCCCATATGCAGGGGTTCGCAGGGCGCAACCTGTATATGCATTTCGCATCACATCTGCTTTGTGATCACACAGCATCACAACAGCAGACACAGTCAGGTACACGTTGTTCTGGGTGCCTGGGCAGCTGGTTTTCTCTGATGGCCCCAGGCAAGCTGGGAAGAACCTTGGGGAGAGGATTAGGTAGGGAGCGAGGTGGCACTGCAACCTCTGCTGCAGGAAGCTTGAAATCTTCAGAGCAGAGATGCCTCCTGTTCCCTCCTCACCAGCCACCTGGGACAAACTGTGGACGCTGCCAACATTCTACTGCAGACCCCCACATGCTTATAGGCCAGGACCTCACTCGGAGCCAGGGTCCCACTATGCCGGGCTCTGAGGACCGGCGAGCATCTCCGAGCCCTGGGAGACCAGTGAGCAAGCTCTTGAGCTGTTTCTGTTGGCAACACAGATGTATTTCTTTTATTTGGTAGTAAATAGAGCAGGTGTGTGTACATCAAATAAGAGCAAGACAGATATAAACTGCCCCCTCGCCACTGGACGCTCATTCTGAACCAGGACGTCCTTTGACAGGCCCTGGCACGCCAGAACCCCAGAGCGCGCGCTGGAGGGTAGAGCGGGGAGAAAGAGGAGGAGGCACGCAGGTCGGTGGGATTTGCTTTCTCTTCTGCAAGCGCACGCTGGGGCAGCCTGGGCCCGGGCGATGGGACTGGGGGTCAGACCAGCGGCGGTCCAGAGGGCTGCGCAGCTTTCGACCCTCGGGGGCTCTGGCAAGAGCTGGCGTCGTTGGGCTGCCTGGGCCCGGGCCAAGCGTTCCTGCTTCTACTGCGCGGGGTACCTGAACTTCCCTAGAGAGGCCCTGCGGGGGCTGGAGACTTATCTGAGAACCTTCCTACCCGCCTCCAGGGCCCCATGTCGCCCCACCCCTTGCGCTTGTCCACGCCCCGGGCCCTGAGATCCATCCCGAAGGTTTCTTCCTCTTAGCGAGCGAAGCGTGGACCGCCAAGCGGCTAGGAAAAGACCCCGCTAGTGGGTCACGGCGACGGGGTCGGGGTGTAAAAGCCGTGAGCCCCATGGAAACCCCCCCTTGGTGGGGGGGGGGTCCAAAGCACAGCTGAGGAAGCCCCTGGGTTGTCGCTTTCCAGGGCACTTGCACCTGGCCGGGCAGAGGCACTTCTCCGCCCCTCTTCCGGGCTTCCCACCCACTCTCTGCTCGCCCACCCCAGCCCAGCCTGCTGGCCGGTCTCTGCCTTTGGGGTGCGAGCGATCCGTTCGCCTGGCCGCGCGCATCTCGCAGTGTGCACGGCCATGTGTGCACGTGCGCCTGTCTGGGTGCGCGGGGCGAATGGTGACCTTTGGCCTACAGACGTTTGGGAGGGTGCTGTGGGCGGGTGGCGGAAGAGGGCAGCAAAGATAACTGGGCGTGCTGTACTCTGGAGCCCCGCCTGGTGCCTCGGACCCAGATACTGAGATCTGGGATGCGCCTGTTCCCGAGCTTGGCGACTCTTGCGGAAGTACCCTGGAGGCTTATTGGGGGTGAGGGGGGAGCTCCAGCTTCTAGGGAATCCTGTCTCAGACAGCAGCGCAGCGGGTGTCCATTTTTCCGCTAGGGATCTTTCCCCACCCTTCTGCCTCCAGGATCCCGTTGCACTTCCACCGTGTGTCCGGGCAGTTTCGGAGACCAGCGACAAGAGATAGTTGGAGGCAGCGGGCCTCCTCGGACAGTTTCCAGGAGATGCCCACTTGTTGTACTCGTCCAGCTCCCTTCCTGGCTGCTGCTCCAGGCGATGCCTCTTCGCAGCGAAAACTGCCCCCCAAATCTCTGTCGCCGGATTCCTAAAGGATCCCTTCTGGTTGCAGTGGACGGAGAGGAAAAAGAGTTGGGGGAGATGTGAGAGCGAAGAGAGCGAGAACGCGCCGAGAGCGCGTTGCTCCCTTCTTTTAGTCTGGAGCTGCGGGGTGGAGTCACCTGGTGTGCCTCACCCGAGCGCTAAAGTCTTAAAGAAAAAGAAAGAATCCCCTTCTCTCGTGAGCTTCGCCGCCCTCGCCCCCCTTGGTGATGGAGTGCACGCATCAGATTTTCATCAAAGTTCTATTAAGTGAAACATAGGTTGCAGGGCACCCTTTGATTGAAACAGTTTAAATTTTAATTGTGTTTTTAATTTGACATATAGTTGCAGAAAGGAATGACACTGCGTCGCCAAGGGGCGGTCGATTTTCTTAATTTCTCCCAGAGGAATTGATGAGTCTATCAGGCCACTAGATTGGAAACCCATTAAAGCTCTCTGGTTAGGCTGTTAATTGGAACTTGATGGATGTGGGGAGGGGGGTGTTGGGACTCGGCTATGCTGATCCAATCTTCATGACTTTCTGTTTTCCAATAAATTACACAATTCATTTTCCAGCCGCAGATTACATAAATTGTACACCTCTGGGGCTCTCTTTTTCAAACAGGGAGCCCTTTTCCCCAAAAGCCTATTGCAAGATGTCATTTGCACCAAAGAACGAACAGCAGAGGCCCTTGAATGAAAATCGAAACATAATCAACGTTTATACTTAGAAAATTTATTGAGATCATTTTCTCTGGTATTTCCTTATTTTAAAGTTTCGACGCGCCATATATCATAATCCACTCGCGCAAAGAGGGGGGGCAGACTGTGTTTAATATTTATCGAAGCTTGATTCCAAGATCAAACTTGTTTATGACTTCATCTGTCATTTCAGAGGGAGCCTTCTTCCACTATTACCCGGCTCAGCCAGCCTATTTCCCGACTGCCGCAGAGCAGAGAGGATCAATTTTTATTAGGCTCCTCGGCAAGTTTGCTCTGGGCCGCTTTAATATTGAGCAGCGGCATAATCTCGAGACCTAAACTTTAAGCGTCCTTTCAGTCTCGGAAAGTTTATCATTCCTTGAAACTCGGTTATGCCTAATTCCCAGGAAAGGGGGAGTGGAAGGGGAAGCGATCCCAAGGATGACGAGGGGCCTGACTCCCGGGGTAGCGGCTGTTAATCTGGTTGAACTAAGGAGGGGCGGAGCTACCCCAAGACTAGGAGGGTGGGGCGGGAGGTGGGACCGAGTTGAAGGATTGCCACGCTCGAGGGCAGAGAGACGGGGTGTCTGTGGGTGGTGGTTCCTGACGCTGAAGGTTCCTGGCCGTGTGGTTTGCAGCTGCGCTCAGCCCAGGAGAGGGCGTCTGGGCCTCTGCCTTCGCCATGAAGTCTCGGGGACCCACCCCCCCCAAAAAAAATGCCCCCAAGGAAGGGCGGGGAGATTCTGTCCTGGCCCTCTGGCCCCTGCAGTGGAACTGCTGTCCGTAACCGTGGGGCGGCGGGAGACCCCGCCCGTGACCGGCTGAAAGGAGAGGAGGCGTGGAGGACCCGTTTGCCCGGTCTCCCCCCACAGCCTCTCCGCTGCAACCTCCCCGCCTTCGGCCTGCGCCACCACCACCATCATTTCCCGGGCCCGGGGCAGTGTGTCTGTGGCGCTGTAGCGCACGTTTGCGGACCGAATGCGTGCCACGGCAGAATCTTTTATGCAGAAGCAAGCCTGAGGTTTACGGTGTTCGCGTCCGAAGAGGTGCCTGGGAGGAGGAGGAGGCTGCGCAGGGGCGCGCGCCTGTGTAGACCAGACAGTCGAAGCGACCGCAAGGAGCGTAGCACCGGGCCGGAAGGCTCCTTCTGACTTCCCTCCCAAACTAGCCCGCGGAAGCGGGTGGTGGTGGCGGCTGGGGGGCGCGAGGGTGCACGGGTTCTTT
>NW_011495018.1:8533105-8535796 GCF_000754665.1 Bison bison bison | reverse complement strand
GCTGCACGGTTTCTTAAGAGTCCTCAAACCAGGCTGCATGGCTCCCCGCCACCGTCCCTCCGCCCCCGAACCTCGCCGGGTCTGGGAGCTGTTTCTCCGGGGCTTATCCCAGAGGCCCCGCCGCTGCCACACCTGGCCACTGCCTTGGCAGAGGCCAACTCCACCCAAACACCCGTCCGGGCGGGCTTGAGATAGCCGGGGTCCTCACAGTCTACCCCGCAGCCACTCCCAAGCTCAGCATCAATGCTTGCCCCGCCCCTCGCCCATTCCCAGGGCCGCGTACAGGCAGTGGGACAACCTCGGGCTTCCATCTTGCTCACGCTACTTGGGTTGGTCACTTTTTTTTTCCTCCGGGGCCTCAGTTTCCCCGACTGTACATTGGGCTAAGGATCGGCACCACGGGTTTGCTCTGAGAATTCAAGTGAAGAATTATTAGATGAGCTCAGGATAGTCCAGGTTGCCGGCGTCGAGTATTTGCTAGCTCAGAAGGTTTCAACGAAAGCCTTCCTCCTACCCCAAAGACTGTTTTTTCCCCAGGCTCCGCTCGCCGCGTTGGCCTGTTTCCCGCGGGGTGGGCGAAGCCCGGCCGGGAGACCCGCGAGGAGAGGTCGCAGGCGGGTGCGAGTCTGCTGTTGGTTTCCAGGATGCTCCCTTCTACCCCGCAACCGTGCGGGGGCGCGGGGGCCGGGCTGTGACGTGGCCCGGGAGCTCGCGCCGCGGCCGCGCAGAGGAGGACGCGCAAATTGTATTTCAGCACCGGGTCCTTCCGGGTTAATGAGCTGACACCATGATTAAAGCTGACCATTTGTAATGTGTCTCGACCCGGCCGCCGAGCCCTGAAGAGGTTAATGCGGTGACGGAGGCCGGCACCTGCCCCTCGCCGGCCTCCCTCCCGGGCCGTGGCGCACAGCCTCCGGCCCCCGCCCCTCGCCTGCCCCTGCCCCCGCTGCGCCGCCGACTCCTAATCAATTAGCCCATTAACGAGCCCTTGGAGGAGTTAAGTAGGGAGAGGTTCTGCCACGGGTAGGGCTGCAGTCGGTAACTCACCGCGGCTAATGATATTATAAGCGCTTTACTCAATAACCCGGGCGCGGCGCGGGCGAGGAGGGAACTGCACCGTCATGGGGGCAGCGTCTGGACATTTGTGGGGACTGATTCAGTCTCCTCTCTCCCTTGGCTGCGGTGGGGGGGGGGGGGGGCACCATAGGGTCAGGGCTCCTGGGATCATTTGGCCGAGCCGTACCGGAGGCTGCAGACCTGGGGCTGAGGTCGTCTGACCGCCTTGGAGTCTTGCCTCACCTTGGGTTCCTCCAGGCTTGTGTAGACAACTATGCCCCGAAAAGTTTTGCCTGCGTCGCGTGGGTTCCGCATCTGGTACCAGTTGATCTGGGAATTAAAAGAGCAAGAGTCAGGGCTTTGAGGGGGCCGTGCAAACACCTTAGGGAACTATGGTTAACTGAGCGCCTACCGCAAGCTGTACTCAGAATTAGGCACTTTGACCTCATTTAGCTTCTTCGAGGCAATCTTTGCTTTCCCCTAATTTTAAAAATGAGAAAACCAAGGCTCAGAAAGTTTAAGAATCCTGTTCAAGGTCACCTTCCCATTTGAATACCCTTTGCCTAATCCTAAAACCATAGTCCTCATCTCCTTCTCCCCTTTCCTATAGCAGATCGCTTCTATTTTTGCAGCAATTCCCTGACTTCCAATATTTACGTAAAAATGAGAGTCAGGGAAGACAAGGCCGAGCTTTGGGCTGTTTACAGAGGTTTACAGGGCACATTTCATTCCTACCTAGGCTATTCTCAAAACAGGTGAAGGGAAGGGGATATTAATGGGTGCGTATCACCTATGAGAACAGTGAGGCTCTGATTGGGACTTCACTTGTCCAAGTTCACCTAGCGTGTAAATGGTAGTGCTGGGATTTGAATCTGGATCTCCTGAAACAAGATCTAGGGCCTCCCCTACCCCCCACAACGATCATGCAGTCTTGCTGGGCCCGTGACAAGGTTGGGGGCTGTGGGGAGGAAGGGCCAAAGTTGTCTGATGCCAGGCCTCCTAGTTAAGCTTCTAGGAAGAGCATCAGTTCCCATGCGCACGCTCCTAAATCCCACGACCCCCAACCTCCCCCGTGGGGCGCAGAGGCCTGCCAACCCTACCTGCCTGCCTAGGAGAGAAGGGATGAGAGGTTGGGGAGGGTCATGGCGCAGCCTATGAGCCCTTTGAGGGTGTGAGGACCTGCATCGCCTAAAGGAGGCGTGGGGCCATTCCAGTTCTGAGCCCCGAGCTGCCCCTGTCTCTCGAGAGGGCCGGGGTCGGAGCCCTCAGAGATGCCACAGAGGCTAAGAACCTAGCTGTCATCCATCCTGCTTTCGGTCCAGGCTGGTTGGACACAGCAGATGCCCGCTGGGCTCTTCGCGAGCTCGGGGGAGGACAGGGGCTGTGAGAGCCCGGCCTGTGCTTTTTGAAATTTTCCGGGGCCGCTCGGCGGCGCTGCGATTGGCCGCGTCCGGGTAACCTCTATGCAAATGAGGCCGCGCCACCTCCGCGCCGCCAGGGACCCGCGAGCTGGCGGGCAAGGAAGGGGCATTCGCGCCGGGGCTGGGCGGGCGCACCTGAAGCCGGGCGGGCAGGGACCCCAGCGCAGCTGTCGGGTGCCCGCGTTTCCCCCGCGCGGAGGGGAAGCCTCGCCAG
>NW_011495018.1:8532575-8532755 GCF_000754665.1 Bison bison bison | reverse complement strand
CACCCAGATCATTTCTAAAGGGAGTTCTTGGTTTCCTCCGATTTCTTATGAACCCAGGATGGGCAGCAAGGAAGATGCGGGCAAGGGGTGTCCGGCGGCCGGCGGCGTCTCCAGCTTCACCATTCAGTCCATCCTGGGCGGGGGCCCCTCGGAGGCGCCGAGGGAGCCGGCCGCCTGGCC
>NW_011495018.1:8529694-8532475 GCF_000754665.1 Bison bison bison | reverse complement strand
GGGGGGAGAGGCGTGCTCCGCGCTGACTCCTCCGCCCCGCGGGTGCTCGGGAAGAAACCGGGAACACAGATGCCGCGCGGCGCGGTTTGGGGGAAGGTTGGGTTGATGGGAGTGTATTTGTGGGTTTGGCACAGGCCGGCCGCTCTCAAGGCTCTGCAATATCCCCTTTGCACATCGGATACTTTCTGCACACGATGTCTGGAAGTCGGATCTGAGCGGTCCGCCCGTCCGTCTCTACCGCAATCTCCTTCTGCGTCCTTTTCTTCTCTCTCTTCCCCTCTCTTCGACCTCTGCCTCTCTGTCTCCCCTCCTCCTCCTCAGAATGATTAGCACTCCAAGATGATTGACAATGGTGCCTTTCAGAGATGGTTCCTCTTTACAACATCTGACCAAGGGGAGCCCCGTGTCAGTCCTTAGCGTGATTTCCGAACAAACGGCCTGTGAAACGATGCCACCCTATAAAGCTCAGGGAACTCTTCCAGCTCAGTTACTTCAAGGCAAAATCTTTTAAAAAGATGCTAATGTTCCCCCTCCAGACCTCCTCCCCCTGTTGCCACACGTCCTTTCAGGAAGCTGGGAGCACAGAGACCCCAGGCTCCAAGTAGTTGGGTCCCTCTCCTGTTGCTTTTCAAAAGCCGGGTGCCGCTTTTTGGGTTTCAGCGAGAGGTCGAGAAAAGTAGGGGCTGAGATCCAGGAAGATGGGAACCAAGGCTGCAGGCGCCAGCCAAGCCCCTGGTCCTGGCAGGAGCTGGGGGTCCATGAGGCTCCCCAATTCCATGGCTCTCTTATCTGTTCTCACTCCCCAGGTACCCCCAAGGGCAGCGGAGGCGCGGGGCCGGCGAGCTCGGAGCGCAAGCCTTTCCTTTCTTCTTCGCACCCGGACTTTAAGGAAGAGAAAGACAGGCTCTTGCCCGCGGGCTCGCCGTCGCCGGGGCCCGAGCGGCCGCGGGACAGCGGCGGCGCCGAGCGGCAGGCGGGCGCGGCCAAGAAGAAGACGCGCACGGTCTTCTCGCGCAGCCAGGTGTACCAGCTCGAATCCACCTTCGACATGAAGCGCTACCTGAGCAGTTCGGAGCGCGCCTGCCTCGCCTCCAGCCTGCAGCTCACCGAGACCCAGGTCAAGACTTGGTTCCAGAACCGCCGCAACAAGTGGAAGCGGCAGCTCTCCGCCGAGCTGGAGGCGGCCAACATGGCGCACGCGTCGGCGCAGACTCTGGTGGGCATGCCGCTGGTGTTCCGGGACAGTTCGCTGCTGCGCGTGCCAGTGCCGCGCTCGCTCGCCTTCCCCGCGCCGCTCTACTACCCGGGCAGCAACCTCTCGGCCTTACCTCTCTACAACCTCTACAACAAGCTCGACTACTGATAGCGGCCCGCCGGCCCCGCGCCGCGCGCCCTCCCGCCCGCTCCCCGCCAGGCTGGCGCGGGCTGCCCCCGCCCCGCCCCTCCCCACTCCGGAGCAGGTGGCGCGTTTCCAGAAATATTACGAAATACACCATGTGTATTCATTATCTCTTATTTATGGCTTTTGCCCTACTTTGGTTTGATTGTTTCTGGTATTTATCGGCATCCCTCCAGCCAGATCATTTGCTCTCTACCCGCCCCCTACCCCCAAACAAACCAATACGTTTTGAAAACCATTTTGGAGGGGACGTTCTAGGGTGGTGGTCGGACAGGGAGTTTCGGTCAGATCGACACTAGCCGGTAGGACAAAAAAATCAGAAAAAAACCCCACACCAAACCAGATACATTCCTATCCCCGTAAATATACCTGTATATATGTACACGTACACACGGCCGGCCAAGCCAGTCCTTGGGGGCTTTGAACAATGATCTCAACGCCTCTTCATTTCCCTTGTCCCGAGGATGGATAGGGGCGAAAGGCGGATAGATTTCAGATCTGTAAATATTTTTAAAAAGAAAAAATAAAACATTTTAAGCATCGTTGCTAACTTTGGTGCAATTGATTGGCCGCCGTGCTAATGCGCAGGTTTTTGTCGCTTTTCCACGGAGCTGGTTGCAGGCGTGCGTCAGAGGAGGTCTGGCTCTCCCCACGTGGAAGGTGGGGCGGAGGTCAGAGGTTAAGGGTCGGGCGTCGCCGAGATGGCACGTGGCCTGGAGGCGCACCCCATTCCACTAGCGGGTGCCCTAGTCTCCGCGCGTGCGGAGACTCAGCCCGGCCGGAATCCAACTCCCGGGGCGCTGAGAGGGATAGATGCGGGACTGCAGTTGCCAAAGCAGTTGCCTCCTGGAACGAGCTTCTTTCTAGCCCTGGGAGCGGCTTGGGGTTGGCGACAGCATAGGGCTGTGCGACGTGGTCCAGTCAGTGACAGGAGCCTCCTCTCCGAGGGTACAGGGCAGGTGGGGCGGCCCTGCCTGGATCAGGTGTCGAGCCCGGTTTGCTCGTCCCCCAACCTGGGGCGACAAGACTTACAGCCGCTCGCAGTTTCCAAGCCGGTGGCAGGGTTGCGCGTCCGGCGCGGCGCAGGAACAGGGCACAGAGAGGCGGCCCTTCGGCCGAGGAGGGATGAGGCCCGAGACCGGGCAAAGAAAGCTCGGGAGGCAAAGGCTCCTCCCCACACTTTTTGTTGTTGTTGTTCGTGGTTTTGCGTGGTGCGTGGCTAAGTGGCCCGGTGTCGGGCAGGCACGTGGCAGCTGGCACTGAATGGAACCTTGATGCGCTGTCTGCGCGCCCACGGATTTCGGCGCCCCAACACCTGCCGCCGCACCCTGGCTTGGGAGGGCGCGGCATCAAGAGAACAGAGGCGCGCGAGTGTTATGCAA
>NW_011495018.1:8526535-8529594 GCF_000754665.1 Bison bison bison | reverse complement strand
AGGCTGACCGTTCAGTGTCACGTGAGCCGAGCTCCCGGGTTCTCCGGTCCGAGCTACTCCTTAGCCTCTGCTAAGGTGCCGGGAGTCGCAGCGCGGAGGCCGGATCTCATCCTCTAGAAAGAAAATCTCGACTTGATGGACCGGTCTCTTGGAGTCAAGAGACATGGAAATTATCTGCATTTTGTGAAAGTATGCAGGATATCTGCAATCCGTCTATGTGACCCACAGTATCAGGTCTAAAATACCTGATGTCTTATTCATATTTGAGGTTTCTATTTTTTTCTTTTCACGTTAAATTTCATGAAATTTACCATCTATTTCAAAATGACACCTGAAGGATGCTACCCAAGAACCCATGTGCCAAAGTTGTTAGGTCAATTGCATTTATTTAATTCCATCTGAGTTCAATATTTACTGAGCCCTAGTAAATAGGGCTGGGAACTATGCTAGATATCGGCCAGTCAGAGAGAGAAAACTAACACTGCATCTTTCTTCTAATATTTTTTGGTACACATATTTCAATGACGTTCTCTCCTTCCAGATAACCCGCTTTAAATTTTTCTTTTCCTCTCAAGTTGCTCTTTGAATATTCTATGCAGATTTAACCAAATTACCTTCAAGGAACTACTTGTAAAGAAATATTTCATCCATATCATTTTGGTCCTCACTTGGATAGATTGTTTTTTAAAACGAGATGATGGTTTTACCAGTATTAGATCACTATATCTTTCTTGGGCTTACTTCTTTTATAGGAAGTGGTTTTGTGTAGACAGTTAAGGGCAAAGTGGTTTTTGCCCTTAGGATTTTAGGGATGATCCTCTTCGTTTGTCATATAGTGGATACATCACTTTTTTACTAATCCAGAAATTAGGAGTCAAAGGTGATCCAACAGTGTGATTAGTTTCTAGGAATACCTCTTTCTTATAGGTAACTAAGTAGACACACTCACACACACACAGAAACACACACAGCTTTGCATTTGGATTTAAGATGTTGTTCAAGACTCCATTGTGGCCAGATTTCCGATCTCAAGACTATCAATTCATTTGAATAATCAGCAAAATCATCAGCCTCCTTTCAGGCTCTAAACTGGATTTAAAAGATTGACGTTTCTTAAAACTCAAATCGAGTCCGGCTGCAACTGCCTGTCCAGAGGGACCTGAATCATACACACACTGGATAATGAAATACACTTAGATTTTATTAGTGGATAATTCATGCTCAGAATCTTGAACACTAGTAGAATTAAATAAACAACTGGGAGAGGGAACCAAATAAAATTATTTGGAGATAAAATTATTTAGCCAAAATTAGAATGGAGGTAAGGCACTGCACTTTAAAATTCTTAACCTAGCCATTAAGTTGTTGAAAGAGGAGAGAGAGAAAACCAAGTAGGAGGACTGGTGAGGATGCTGGGAAAGACTGAGGGCAGGAGGAGAAGGGGACGTCAGAGGATAAGATGGTTGGATGGCATCACCAACTCAATGAACATGAGTTTGAGCAAGCTCCGGGAGTTGGTAATGGACAGGGAAGCCTGGCATGTTGCAGTTCACGGGGCTGCAAAGAGTCGGACACAATTGGGTGACTGAATTGAGAGGGGAAGAATCTGTATTTTGGCAGGAATATCATCACTACTGGGCAGAAGAGTGGTGGTTGTATGTTTACTGTATCACGATTCATAAAAAGAAGTGCATTTGAGTCAGTGTATATGAATGCATGAGGACCAACAACACCTTTTCTCTATCGAGTTGCCTTAGAAATTAAACACTTTAACCTCAACAATTTTCTCCCACTTCATACAAGATTGTATAATAAAGTAAGATTTTTTTCCCACAATACAAAAGGCAGTGAAAAAGATGGTATAGCACGGATTAAATTGAAACATTTCAGCATTCTTTTGATATTCAATAGTAACTGAGTCACAGCATTCTAGTTATTAAGTATTGCTTTTCTTTCATGGAGACCAAAGTATTTCTCATTACAGGAGCAACCTTCTTGATTCTCCTATTTCTGGAGGATTCTAGAAACAGAAAATAGAGCAGAGCCTGTAAGTCTAGAGTGTTGTTGGGGTGTGAGAGAGTGGAATAGAGAGAAGCTTGTGGCTGTCATTTTAAGGTCCTACTTGGACATATGTCTGTAAGAGGCTTTTGAGCTTTAACACACTTAAGAGTAATTATCTGTTTCCCAGTCTGTCCAACCTTCTGGAAAAACAGTTCCTCCAGAGCAAGAACTGATCTGATTAATGCTTTTCCTCACTCTTCTCCCTAGGCCTGGCACGAACTGGGTGCTCAATAAATGTTTGCAGAAAGATGGAATGAAGAGATAAAGCAGAGTATAAGTAAGGATGAGTTTCTCTGAAGTCAGAAGATCTTCGACAATGGGAAATGTGAGCGCCTGCTTCATAGGTGGAAAGTCCAGGAAAATGAGAAAAAAGTGGGGCAAAACATTCGTTAGAGCAAATATTTTCTTCTCCACTTTTGGTTAACTTCACCGGATATGTACGTCCAATGGAAAGGCGACTAATTCAGTCCTATAAAAGTACTGACCAAAATGGAGTTCTTGTGTCCGAGACATGGGGAGGGCTCCAAGAGTCAAATGGAAAGAGCATTTTTCCCGCCTACTATTCAGAGGACAGGATAAGCGTTGGCCACAAGGACTACATTTCCCAGCATGCCCCACACGAACAGGAGAGGGCGTGAGCTCCGCCTTGGCGCGATGCTCTCTGGGAGTTGTAGTTTTCACGCGTCCAGCACCGGCGGGGCGCCTCAGCCTGGTGGCGGAAAGCAGTCACGTGATCGGAAAGGCTGCCGTTTTGCCTTTGTGCCGGAACAGGTTGACTGGGTCGCCCGAGCCCGGGGCCTCGGGATGAACCAATCGGCTGCCTTAGCAGGAGACGTTGGCGTTTGAAATTAGCCAATGACAGGCTTTGGCTGGAGCTTTGTCTCCGCCTACTTCGCTCAACGCGCGAGGGCGGCGGAGGGAAGCGAGGTGGCGGCGAGCGGCGGCGGGCGCGGCGGCTGAGTTGCTTCCGAACGGAGCCCGAGGTAGCGGGGCGAGGT
>NW_011495018.1:8526241-8526435 GCF_000754665.1 Bison bison bison | reverse complement strand
CTCATCCTCTGTCATCCCCTTCTCCTCCTGCCTTCAATCTTTCCCAGCATCAGTGTCTTTTCAAATGAGACAGCTCTTCACATCAGGTGGCCCAAGTATTGGAGTTTCAGCTTCAACATCAGTCCTTCCAATGAACACTCAGGACTGATCTCCTTTAGGATGGACTAGTTAGATCTCCTTGCTGTCCAAGGGAC
>NW_011495018.1:8503167-8526141 GCF_000754665.1 Bison bison bison | reverse complement strand
CCGGGGGTTCCCGAGCCAGCGGAGCAGTCCGCTGGGAACCGGGTTCACTTCCACGGCTTTTCCTTTTTATTTTAGAAGCACGCGGGGCGGCAGTCCCCGGGGGCGGGGGTGGGGAGAGGCTGGCGTGCAGAAGCCCACGGCGGGGGAGGGTGTGGATCCGGCGAGCCATGCTGGAGTCAGGGGTGTGGCGGCGCGGGCCCGGCCGGTAGGGAAGCTCAGGAGGGGCGAAGGGGAGGGGGTCGATGAGGCCCGACCGGCGAGGGCGCGGCGGCCCTGCGCAGGCGCAGAGGGCACGTCGCCGGCCTTTCCCTCGGTCCCGCCCCCCCAGAGAGACCCCCACCCCACCTACTCCGCAGCCCTTCTGCGAGTCGAGCCTCGCGACCCCGGCCCCTTGGGGGACCCGGCCCGGCCCTTTGGGGGACCCGCCCCAGCCCCGTACTGCCCGGCCCTTTCTGCGAGTCGAGCCTCGCGACCCCGGCCTCTTGGGGAGACTCTCACCAGGCCCTTGTTCCCTAGATGACCGGTTCTAACGAGTTCAAACTGAACCAACCCCCCGAGGACGGCATTTCCTCAGTGAAGTTCAGCCCCAACACATCGCAGTTCCTGCTGGTCTCCTCCTGGGACACGTCCGTGCGCCTCTATGATGTGCCGGCCAACTCCATGCGGCTCAAGTACCAGCACACCGGCGCCGTCCTGGACTGCGCCTTCTACGTAGGTGTTCTCCGTTTCAGCTCCTGCATCCTTTTGAGTTTTATGGTGTCCCTCGTGATCAGCGTCCCTTTTGCAGTGTTGGGCGAAGGCTCTTGTCGGTAGAGTCATTTGGACAGCGCCCCTCTCTTTCCACTCCTCCCCCACCCCCACCCCAATAACCTTGAGGTTCCGGTGCTGCTTTGTTTTTGCGTTTTGGCCCTGGGGACTTGACAGACGTCAGGAACTGGGTCTCCCGTTAAGCTTCTGATGGAGTTAACACTGAATTTTTCTGGACAGAATGTACTTGAAACTCACAGCAAGACTGTAAAATTTGGCCGTCTTACTTATTAAAAGGTTTGTTTGCTAGTAAATGGGAATACGTATTGGCTCTCAGCCAGTGTGGTGAACAGTTCTTAATTTGCTTGCATAGTAGTTTGGGTGACTACTTAGGTCGCTCAGTTTTTTGTTTGTTTACAATGAGTGAGCCCAGCGTACTTCATTCTGAGCATAAACTGAGGAGTTGGCTGGTAGATAGAGGAATTTTTCAATACTTTTTTTTTCCATTTAAAAATTATTAAACCTAAAAGAGTCAACTTTACAAGTAATCGAAGGATGCAATTTAAAACCACAGTTAGATACTGTTTACTCCTAATAAACTCATTGCGATATAAGAAATTATAAGTAATGCTGAGCAGGGTGTGATAAGGCTGTCCATACCCTAGTTTTCCTTAATCTTGCTCCTAGAAAACGCTACTAAAAATGCTTATCATGTAGTTGTTTATTGAAATAAAAATGTGAACAATTGTTTGACAATGAGGACGTAAGAAAATTGGAAGTTCAGTTATAGTATGGATTATTACGAAATCACTACTGATATTTCTGTGGATTGATTAACCTGAAACTAAAAAGTATCCAGAGTTTGATTTCAAATTTTATTTTAAAATTACATGTTTTTATAAGAAGAAGATTAGAAGAGAGATGGTAAAGTGTTGGCAGTAGTTATCTCTAGGTGATTGGGCTACAGGAAACATTTTCCTTGATAGTGTTTTCCAAATTCCATAACCTGTTACACATACGTGCTCAGTCGTGTCCGACTCTTTGCTACTCATGGACTGCCAGCTCTCCAGACTTCTCTGTTCATGAAATTTTCCAGGCAAGAATACTGGAGTGGGTTGCCATTTCCTACTCCAAGGTTAAACACTTTTTTTTAAAGCTTTGTAAGTTCTGAGTGACTTGAAACTTTTTATTTTGTAGGATCCAACACATGCCTGGAGTGGGGGATTAGACCATCAATTGAAAATGCATGATTTGAACACTGATCAAGGTAACATAGGCACATTTTTACCAGTTTATTGTTTTCCTAGCTAGTGCTTACTTACAAATGTTTATTTAAGAAGAATAGTTCCTGAATTGCTTAGTTCCTGAGTTGCTTAGATAAAAGTAAAAGTGGCTTGAATATAAGACTTTTTTGTTTAAATGATAACCATTAAGTTAGAATCACAAAATATCATGTATGTATTTTAACAGTGTAGCTCATTGTGACCTCTGTCCACAGTATTTACATGAAGAGGCACTTACGTGTTTGACCTTGACCCTGCCCTCAGAAGGGGACTGGATCTTGCAGTGTTCTACCTTGCAGTAGAATTTTTCCAGGATAGTTTCAGAGTTCTCTTTTCAGAAACTAATGTAGTTCAGACTGAAGGAAGACAGGGTTTTAAAAATCTAATATTATAAAATAGCCAATCCTGTCTGGGTACCATAGTAACCCAGCTTGTATGATTGTTTAGCATAGAACATTTGCATTTATTGAATGAAGGACAGGGTAGCACGTTTTCTTTTAGTTAATTTCTAAGCGATGAAATTTACCCCCATTTTTATTGTGACTTTGGAGTAGAATAGAGATTGGAATGGAACTCAAATACACAGCTCTCTAGTAAAGGCTTTTTGTTTATTTGTATATGCACGTGTTAGACATAGATGTACTTGAAGAACATAGCAAGGCACAGAGATAGGACTCAATGAGGATGAGTTGGACGGTGAGAGAATGGATGGAGGATGGGCGCTATATTTTTTTATCCAGAAGGAAGGATCCAATCAGAAGAGGCTTTTACGTGAAAGCCGTTTTGTCATGTAACTCACAGCTGCGGATGTTCGGTTTTGTTTGCTAGCAGTTTTTTCTAATCAGGAAGTTAGCTTGCAGGTTTAGGTTCTGTTTGTTTGAAAACTCAAGAAAACACCAAAAAGCAAAGATTTTTGATGCTAGACACCATAATTAAGGGAATTAGCTGCTTATTCTCAGAAGGTCTTTGCTGAATTTTATGAGATACTTTTCTTTCTTGTTTAAATGGAGTGTTTTTAAACAGGTAGTTTTCCTCTTTGAGGATCAGAACCACATACTCTTTGTATTTGTTGTTACCTTAGCATGTGATATCGATTCTGGCACATAGTAGACAGTAGATACTAATTGAATGAATGAATGAGATAACGTGAAAAGTTGAAATTGAAAGGGAAGAAATTGTGTATTAGAAATTTGATGAGCTTCCCTGGTGGACTAGTGGCTAAGACTCCATGCTCCTAACGCAGGGGGCCTGGGTTCAATCCCTGGTTAGGAAACTAGATCTCACATCCGCAACTAAGATCTGGCATAGCCAAGTAAATATTAAAGAAAGAAATAGAACCACCATGAAAACCAAGTGGTTATTAATCCTGAGCCTCCCTGCTTTCCTCATCCCCAGCTTTCAGGTAATCCTGTTACCACTTAAATCTGTTTCTTTGAAACATCAGCTTAATGTGATACATTTTATCCAGATCCCTTGGACCAGAGTTCTCCACTCAAGTGTTCATTCAACAGGTATATTTTGAACACTTACCATGTATCAGAACATGCACTGCATACAGTCAGAACTATAGAGTTGAAAGAAGGTTCCTGATTTGAAGGAATCTAGAATCGTGAGGAAAATAACTGATAGACTATCATTTTAATGTTGTCTGAAACTCAAGGTAGCTTTTCGTATTACTGTGCCAGTGAATCAAGCTATGCCCTGTAAGATGGACAGAGGTGAATGAGTGACTTTGTAGTCCCGGAGAGGTTTTTCTATGTGTAGATACTTCTGTTGAGTGGGTGGAAGTGGATTCGTTACAGTAGAATGAATGTTTCCTTTTGTTGTTCACCTGAGGAATCTTTAGTAAAGCTAGGTGTTGGTTGTTGCTTTATTTTTATTCCTACAGAAAATCTTGTTGGAACCCATGATGCCCCTATCAGATGTGTTGAATACTGTCCCGAAGTGAATGTGATGGTTACTGGAAGCTGGGATCAGACGGTTAAATTGTGGGATCCCAGAACCCCTTGTAATGCTGGGACCTTCTCTCAGCCTGAAAAGGTAGGCTTTTTATGTTCATGACAGGAATTATGGTTCTTGGGGTGATTTGACTTGATAAGTGATGAAGATAATGTTGAATTTAGAGGTTAAGAGTTGATGAGTCTATTTCACAAACCCAACTAAATATGTAAAGGAAAACTAATCTTCATACTTTGGTCAGCTTTTTCCTGTCAGTTGTCACATTTGTACTGGATAGCACTAGTGATAAACCCACTTCCATGTATTGTAATGCTTTAGATCCTAGGGCTGAGAAGCAACTTTTCAGAGAAGTCATTTAGCAAAGACTGAAACTGAGTTTGACTTCCGCAAGCAGGAAGTGGGATGGAGCATCACTCATTTTCACTTAGGCCTGAGCTTTCTCTTTAGTTGACTGTGAGAGGGTGAAATGGGTTATCATTTAAAGTTTAGTGAAAAAGATGTCCTTTATTCGCTGGCTTTTATAATTTATTTATTTTTAATACTGACAGGTAGTTGAAGGAAGCTTCTTAAAACTGAAATGTTGTGTATTATTCTAACCTTTTGATCTGTACAATGAAAATGTAATTGAGCATTCTTGATGTATCCTCATCAGACTTTATCAGGTGGTAGTTAATTTTAAAGATTGATTGTTTTAGCAGTTTAAAGGTATCCTTCACTTGAGTCTATTTCCTCAGTGTAAATATACTATTCAGTTCCTGTTAGCTGTCATTATATACTGTAGTGCATCCAAAGAGCCATTATTTTTGTCACATCAGAGTCGAATCTACTCCTGGCAAGACCTTTGTTCAGAATAAAATAATTGCATTGTTTCTAGTTTTGATTTATGGTTGTATGTAACATGTTAAGAGCTGTGATAAATTGCTGACAGAATATCATATAATGGACAGCCACACTGAATCAAGCAGCTTATTGGTTCAGCAAGGTTCATTATGTCACTTTTTTTAATACGGTCTTTGATAAATGTATATACCTAGTCAGTAGCATGACAGTGTTTTTACTTGATTTACGATCAGTGGGGATAGAAAGCACTGTTAGAAGCTTGTGTGTCACCTGGATAGTAAAGATTTAAGATAAAATTCCCATTCTGATTGTACTGTTATAAATTGATCTTTTTCTGGATTCTTTGTTTTTTGAATTCGGCGTTTCATGTATGTTACACTAATTTGTTTTTCTGCAAATGTTTTTTGAATAAACAGCAGTATCTCTTATTGAAACACACTTGTATTAAATCTACTGTTTTGAGTCTTTTAAATTCTGTGTTTTTTCCCTTGGTCAAATTAGTTGTTGAATTTTAAGGCTAGATTGTAGAAATTATCAGGTTATTATGTTCTTAAACCCAGTCCCACCACCTCTGCCCACTGCCCTCCCTGGGGGGCGGGAAAGGGGGGACGCTTATGTGGTTAATATGTTAGTGATAACTAACCGTAAGCTTTAATTACTGAATGTTAAAGAGATGTCTTACCATGTAATGAGGCCTCTTCATTTTTTATAGTGATTCTTCAGGTTTTAAAATATTAAATTAGATTAAATTAGTTGCTAATTAATTAAAAGTAATGATCAGAACACAGTTATATACCTGAAGTCTAGATTTTTAAAAAAATGATTTAACATGATCAGGAAAATATATTTTATTACTATTTTCATGAATTTCCTATCTCTGTTTGGTCTCCAGATAATGTATTTGAAAGTAAGTCACCTTAAAGGCTTATTTGCAGGAAATTTTGTGATTTATTATAAGGGGATAATTTGTGAAAGTTGTTTTACTATTGAAGAAAAGGAATTTTAAGGGGTGGGGGGAGCAGTTGTTTTTAGGGGATAAGTGCTTTTAAAATTTTCCGTAAACATAACTCTGTCTTGAGTGTTTAGTGTGACATCAAGGCGTAAAAATTTGCTTTGTCATATGCCAGACCACTGACCTTGTCTTTTAATTTTGAGTTCGTATGCCACCAAAAGCAAGTAAGCAGGTAATTAATGTTAACTCTCTCACTCTTCCTGGAAAGGCCTATTTATTAAGTGTGACAGGTGGGAAAATCAAAGAGTTACAACGTGAAATCTGTGTCTAAAAGGTGGTCATAGAAAAATAACTTTGAAAATGATTGTCTTATGAAAAGCCAGAAGCTCACTGAAAGGTATCTTGAGCTGTTTTTATGGTTTTATTGTCTATTGTCTCCTTTTTGAGTATCTTTTACACTTTTATATTGTGATTAAATGAAACGAGGGCTATAAAATTATTTAATAATTTACTTTGTTTTAGTAAGAAAGAGAATCGTCTTCAGAAATATTTTTGGAGAGTTAATTAGAATGTGCATTATTATGATACGTGGTTAAGTATTAAGAATATCTTGGGTGTATTATTTTGTGCCAGTTACTTGGTTTGTGTAACTGAAGTATTTAAAATTTTGGTACCTGTGTTTGTGAACCTTTAGCTAACTTTTTTTTATGGTTTTATGATCGTGGACTTTATTTTGGAGCAAAATGCCATTTGCAGGCATGCATTTTTAGCAAGTTTTGGTGTTTTTTGAAAGGTGTATACCCTGTCGGTGTCAGGAGACCGGCTGATCGTGGGCACCGCAGGCCGCAGAGTGCTGGTGTGGGACTTGCGGAACATGGGCTACGTGCAGCAGCGCCGCGAGTCCAGCCTCAAGTACCAGACGCGCTGCATCCGCGCATTCCCCAACAAGCAGGTACTGACCTTGCCTCCCCCGCCCGCTGTGGGAATTTGAACCTAGTAGAATCCTTTATAATAATTTGGTCACTGCGTTTTACGCATTGCTTTCTTTTTTTTTTTTTTTGGAGTGGTGATTGGAATTTCTCTTAGGTGTATTTTCACAGCCTTTTGTTAAAAGGTAGTGTGTTAACTCAATTTTAGAGAAGGCTTTGATTTTCACAGAGGGTAATAATCTACCAGTGGTTTTCTGATTGCTTGGTGCTCTTCCTCCAGGAAGCTTGACAGGTATACAGTAATCGAAGAGAGTTTTGCAGGTATTTTAATTTACAAACCAGCGAATTCAGGTTTAAATCTGAAAATTTAGAGTTAGGGAATTTGCTGTTTGCTCCCCCCCCCTGCTTTTTTTTCCTTCTTTTTTGTCCCTTTTGTACCCTAATACTAACAGCTTTTTAGCTAGTCTGAGAGCAGAACCTACGTTTTTTTTTTTTTTTTAAAGGAATGTCTCTGAGGTTAGAGGGGAGCTGTGCCTCATATAGTGACTAACTCTTGATGAACAGTGTGGGTCACCTTCCATCATCATTACTAGAAGAGGTGACACTTTATTAGTGCACCCCTGCCCCCAGTCCTGAAAGTTGGAAGGGAAGTTGGTGGTGGGGTCATTTGCTCTGGGAATTTTATAAGAGGAAAGTCATTAAAAACAGCAGATATCTTTGGAATCTTATGGCTGTCCTTCAGAGGTTGTGGAGCTCGAAAGAATTAGGTCCATTACTCTATTCTCTTAGCTCTTTATTTCAAAAGGCTACTACCTCAAATGGTGATCACAATTCTTCTCAGGATATTGTAAATTTCCATTAGAATTGAAGTTATGAAAAACCTTAAATGCGTGGTTCAAATATGGTTGTATTTATGAATATCATGATGTTTTATATCCAAAATTTTCTGTCGGAGTTTATCTGTAGTTTATAATGGAAGCTTTTTAACTAAAAGTAACATTTTACTGATTCTTTTTTCATTACAGGTGTTAATAGTTTTTTAGGAATAAATCTTTTTCATATCTCGAAAAATTAAAGAAGTAAAATATAGATTTCATATTATCTTCCTTTCTTATCTTCTCTGACCTACTATTTCAAGGCAAGGTGAGGAGAGGTTTGAAATTATAGAGCACTTTTGAGCCTTGCTGAAAATCTGTGTTGTTTGGGTATAAACTTGCTGTAGTTAAAAGCAAGAGGCAGGATGATAGAGATGGAAGGCTGGTTTTCCAGTTGGTCTGGATTATTGATATACCCTCAGTGAAGAAGATACAGTTCTTAAAACTGTTAGAAGTGAGGAGACATCAAGCCAAGAAAAATATATTCCAAGTGATGGAATGAATTTGAGTCCCCTTCTGAACAGGACAACAAATAAATTATATTAAAATAATTTAAAAATTCCTGTGAGGTTTGACAGAATACCTAGATGTTTTTGATTGCAATGTGCAGAGTACTGGTAAAGTAAGTGATGGTGGCTTTTTTTGTTTGTTTTTTAATATAACAGATATAAGTGTTTTTAAACTTTTGGCGTGATCTTATCTATATTAGTATTGCTTAAACATTTGTTTAAAATACAGCCGTATTCTCTTTTCATTTTAAAAATAATTATCTTTCTTTAATTTGGGTTGAGTTTGGGAAAGTATATGCCTTGTTTTGGAATCTGGATTCACTAGTTTTGTCTTCTGATTTCCTCTTGCCAGGGTTATGTATTAAGTTCTATCGAAGGTCGAGTGGCAGTTGAGTACTTGGACCCAAGCCCCGAGGTGCAGAAGAAGAAGTATGCCTTCAAGTGTCACAGACTAAAAGAAAACAATATTGAGCAGATTTACCCAGTCAACGCCATTTCCTTTCACAACATCCACAATACTTTTGCCACAGGTAGAGTATGGCATGTTCACTTCTATCTGCTTGTTAATATAATTTTGCTGTTAATTGAATGCTGTATATTTGTACTTGGGCAGGTTTTTTTTTTTTTTTTGGTCATTCTGTGTGGCATGTGGGATCCTAGTTCCCTGACCAAGGATTCTGCCCCCCCTTGCATTGGAAGCGTGGCATATTAACCACTGGACCACCTGGGAAGTGGGCAGAGTTCTTAAAAATTGTGCTTGGTTTTTTATGATATTTAAAGGGAAAAAAAAATCTAGTATAATACTCCCTGGGGAAAATGCAACTTCTGTGATCTTAAAAATTATCAAGATAATGGCTATTTTTGTATCTGCTTTCAAGAACTATTTTTTGAAATCACTTGCAGGTGGTTCTGATGGATTTGTAAATATTTGGGATCCATTTAACAAAAAGCGACTGTGCCAGTTCCATCGGTACCCCACCAGCATCGCCTCACTCGCCTTCAGTAATGATGGGACCACGCTTGCAATAGCATCATCGTATATGTATGAAATGGATGACACGGAACATCCTGAAGATGGTATCTTCATTCGCCAAGTGACAGATGCAGAAACAAAACCCAAGTGAGTATGCTTCACCTGTATTTGAGCCTTTTCTTGCATTCAACCCAGGATTTATTAATTTTTCTAAATTCATGAATAGCATTGTTGATGCCTGTTTGATATTACAGCTGACTCTAGGGCTGGAGTTGATTTTATCTTGTTCTCCCAAGCTTTCAATATCCGTAGGTTGATAGACGTCTGATGGATAAAATTGTGCCTAGTTGTTTTGTAGAGAAGAATGTCAAACTCTCATTCTTCTTGAATAGGCACTATTATTTGAATCTCTGGAGTTATTACTAGCTCATTGCTTCAAAATTAAGTTGAGGAATTCAAGAATAATTTATTTTAGCAAATTCTATTTAAGATATTTAAGAATTTGAACTGCCAAAAATCTTTCCTCTCCACAGAGGTTGTTTCTGTAATATTTACACAGAATGAAATGACCTTCAGGTCTTACTGGAAATCCAGAGTAATATGGCCTTGCTTGGAATACTAGATTTCCTTAGTTTTGAAATTTCTGTAGATGTCTTTGGCTCTTGGGTGTAACTGTTGACAGGGAAGAACCATTTACATTTTCTCAGTACATGGGGCAGAGCTTTTTACTTGAGCCAGACTTGAGGGAAACCTGATACCTGGACACTTGTTTGACCATAAAATACCAGCCCCCAAGAGTCTTGGTCCTGCTCCTTGTCCCTCTCTCCTCAGGCCCTGGAAGGAAGTCCTCAGTAAATATTTATGGAATAGCTGACTGTTTCCAGGATCCCTGTACTCTTCTGAATTAGAATGGCATAGAGGGCCCTTGCTGAGTTGCTGGAGTCCCTGAGAGAGGGCAGAGTGTGAAGTGTTCAGTACCGGGTGTGCCTTCACAGTTTGTCTTTGGAAAAGGCATGGCGTGTGAAGCCTGGTGGATAAAGGGCTGGGTTTGCGTTTATCTCTCGCTTCTGTGTCTCTTGTCCTGGCCGGCCGTTTTGATCTCATGCTCTTCTTTTTTCTTTTGAACTTGTAGGTCACCATGTACTTGACAAGATTTCATTTACTTAAGTGCCATGTTGATGATAATAAAACAATTCGTACTCCCCAATGGTGGATATATTACTATTAACAAAGAAGCCAGGGAACATTTTTTAATTTTAATATTATAAGAACCTGAAAATATTGGAAAAGAGGTTTTTTTATTGTTTGTTGTTTTTTTTAAACACTTTCTTTAGCGCATGAGATGGTTTGATGGTTTTTCTGCATTTAAAGGTATTTGGGCAAACAGAAGGGGAGGGCAGCAGCAGCACTTCTGAGAATCAGTTTTGACCTTGATTTTTGTTTCCACTGCGGAAATAAATGTTTGTAAATAAATGTAGGTGATAAAGCCCCCTTTGCATTCTTTCTGGGCCTTAAATGGTAGAGAAGAAGGCTCTCGAGCCATTTGTTTCTCTTGCTGGTTATAGTTGCTAATTCTAAAGCTGCTTCAGACTGCCTCATGAGGAGGTTAATCTACAATTAAACAATATTTCCTCTCGGCCGTCCATTATTTTCTGAAGCAGATGGGTCATCATTTCCTGGGCTGTGAAACAAAGCGAGGTTAAGGTTAGACTCTGGGGAATCAGCTCGTTTTCAATCTTATTAGGGTGCAGGAGGAAAACTAATAAGAAAACCTCCTAACATCATTTTGTGACTGTAAACAATTATTTATTAGCAAACAATTGATCCCAGAAGGGCAAATTGTTTGAGTCAGTAATGAGCTGAGAAAAGACAGAGCATATCTGTGTATTTGGAAAAATAATTGTAACGTAATTGCAGTACATTTAGACAGGCATCTATTTGGACCTGTTTCTATCTCTAAATGAATTTTTGGAAACATTAATGAGGTTTACATATTTCTCTGACATTTATATAGTTCTCATGTCCATTTCAGTTGCCCAGCCGCTGGTGATTAAGGTTAAAAAGAAAAAAATTATAGTGAGAATGAGATTCATTTCAATGTAATGCCCTGAAGCAGAACATGAACTTAGCTTGGCCTATTCTAGGTAGTTCCAAATCGTTTTTTTGTTGTCACACTTTTTGTTTTTTTTATTTATATTATTTGCAAATGTATGTATCTGAATGGTACTTGGACCTTTACTGAAATTTGTTTCATCCATGATGTATTTTTAAAAATTTCTTTTGCTACAGAGAGAGGTCTTATTTTTATTTGTAAGTATTTTAGTGAAAACTTATTGTAAATCTGAACCCATCTTTTGAAATGTATTTTCTTCATTGCAGGTCCACCTAACCATCTCGTGAAAGTGGTTTCTCTATGGAAAGCTTGTTTTGCTTCCTACCAATACATGATTGTCCCTTAAGGGGTGCGTTGTAGTCACTGTGGACACACTGTTTAGTATGTGAATCTCTCTGCTCTCTTGGTGTGCCCTTTCCTCCCGACTGTAGGATGAGGAGTCTTTGTGTCCTTGTGCAGTAGTCTGAAGAATTGTTTTTCCCTCAGCAAGCCCAGTTGCTGTGTATGTGCAGCTTGAGCTCTTTCTGTAAAATAACCTAAACCCGTTATTTCCATGCTGTCTAATAAATCAGAGATTCAAAACCCTTAAATGTTGGATGTTTTTAAATGTTGGTAATTAATGTAATTTACTTCGTAAAAAGCCTTCTGTAAAGCAAACCTCCCTTCATCAGGGGGCCGGGTGGGGATGACATTGTACCTTTCGGTCCACACTGCCTTGTTTAATTATGTCTATTCGGATGTACTTTGGGGATTCAGTCTTGAATAAAGTGATCTGTTGGAGTTCTGCCATTTCCCTTGTGTCCTCTTGCTGGATCAGCAGGGCCCTCGAGCCAGCTGTGTGGCTTCACGGGACGGGCCCAGCCTGCAGGCAGCTGCCGGACCCCTTCTGGCCCAACTCTCTCTGGGAGTGCCAGGGCCCCCCCGCGCCTGCGGCTCCCAGCCCCAGCGCTGATGCCGTCAGTGGGTGCACTCACAGCCAAACGACAGACCCGTCTGTACTTATCCATCAAATGCTAAATCAAAGGGAAGCCCTTGGGATGGTGAATAATGTAATAGCTGGAGACTAACTGATGGTATTGGTTCTTTAGTGTGATTATATGCTTTTTAAAGTCATAACCACTTGGTTGAGGACAGAGCATAAATTTAAAACATGGTTTAACTGAAAGAGAATTAATACAGTTTCATAAAAGGTGACCAAGTTAAAGCAGTGAGGGGCCCTGGTTTTGAGGGCATGGTGTGGCCGAGCTGTTTTTGTAGTCTGTCTGTATGTCCTCTCGTCTCTTGCAGTCTAACGTATCTCACCCTAAGTGTGTCTCCTGCCTCGTCTGCGGACCTCTTCACCAGCTCTTCCTCACAGTTGGCCTGTCTGTCATGGCTGCCTTCCCCTCGAATGGCCCATGTGTAACACCTTAGCATTTTCGTTGGGTTCCCCTGCCCAAATTCTGTTCTGTTTTCAAGTGTGTCTTTTTTTAAAAAGTTCATCTTTCTTTTCTTTCTACTGTTACTATATACCACCTTAAAGGATCCTTCCTGGCCATCTGGGGGTGTGCTGCAGACTCCAGCCTCTACCCTAAATCCTTCGTCTTCTAGAGGAGTAACTTTGAAACCTTTCGGTTGCAATGCAAGTAAGCATTTGAACCATGATCCAAAACACACAGAGGTCAGTAGTGTGTACAGCGGACGAAGCTGTGGGAAGCATCACTTGTCTTCTGTACATCTGACACATCAGCTCCCTTCCTGCCTGCCTGCCTTTTTTTTCCTTCTTTTTTTAGGAAATGCTGGTTATGGCCCCCTGAATGGATTTTATGACTAATGCCTCAACACCTCTAATTTTAAAAACCATTGTATGCCACATAGAACTTGTTCTTTTTTATCATGCTGTGCTTGAGACCCTCCAGTGCCCCCTGTTGCCCTTCGTTCACTTTGTAATACTGTATGCTTCAAGGCCTGCAGTTCGCTGGGAAGGGACTGCTGACTGTCAAGTTGCTCTTAGAAGAATGGGGGTGGAGCTGACCTTCCTTGGGGAATTCTGGGGGGTAAATGGGAGTGTTCTGGTGGCTTCAGTGTCTGGTTCTGAGCTCCACCATGTAAAAAAGGTACGTTAGTTGTGAGGGGTACTGCTTTGTTCTGAGGGAAACCCATGAGACAGCCTGTATGTTGAAGCCTTTGAATCTTGACTTTGCTGCTTACATTGCACCGTTGGCCATGTTAATTTCTGAGTAGCAGTTTCCTCATCTGTTAAATGAAGGTAATAACTCATGAAGTTATAAATGAATATGTAAAATGTTTATTAGGGCATGCCTAACACAGTCATTGCTTTCTTGGGATGAAAAATATTCAATCTATTGCTCTCAGTTACTAGCTAACTTTTCAGTTTGTTTTTCATAAATGAATGCTCAGATATCTGTGGAATTCCTAGTTCTTAAGTTTGTCAGTATACTTATCTTTTAAAAAACATTTATGAACTATTTCCAACATTGAGAAAAACTCAAAGGAGTAACACACCTATAAACCCATCTTCCAGATTTTTAAAGAAGACTTATTTTTAATTGCAAGATAATTGCTTTACAGTGTTGTGTTGGTTTTTGCCATTCATCAACATGGATCAGCCATCAATATAATATGTCCCCCCTCTTGAACCTCCCTCCCACCTCCCACACCATTCCCCCCTCTAGGTTGTCATCATCCAGATTTTAAAATGTTAGCATTTTGTCATATTTACTTCTCTTGTTTATTATTTTTTAGAATTTTTATTGGAGTATAGTTGCTTTATAATGTTGTTAGTTTTTTGCTGTATATACAAGCTAGTGAATTATACTTTACATATACTTTGCTATACTCAGTCACCTGTATTACGTATATCCCCTCTTTTTTGGGTTTCCTTCCCATTTATGTCACCACCAAGTGCTGCGTAGAATTCTCTGTGCTATAAGTAAGTTCTCTTATTTATTTTATACACAGTGTATATATGTCAGTCTTAATCTCCCAGTTCATCTCACCTGTGTGTGTGTGTGTGTGTGTGCGCGCTTGTAATTCAGTTGGCCCCGTGGAGTTAAGCCCACAAGGCTGCTCTGTCCATGGAATTTTCCAGGCAAGAGTACCGACGTGGCATGACATTTCCTTCTCCAGGGGATCATCCCAACCCAGGTATCAAACCTGTCTTGGGTCTCCTGCGTTGGCAGGCAGATTCTTGACCACTAGCGCCACCTGGGAGGCCCCCATAAATTTGTTCTGTACGTCTGTGACTCTGCAAATAAATTCTACCATTTTTCTAGATTCCACATATAAGTGATATCATACAATATTTGTTTTTCTTCCCTTTGTTTCAAAATAAAACATTGCACATATTTGAAGCCTCATTTGTAACCCCTCTCTCACAAACTTCCCATTTTCCATTCTTAAATGTTATACTCGTTTATACCTTTATGCTCATGAAGCATCCACATACAGGCAAACATTGGCGGAATTGTGGGTTCAGTTCCAGACCACTGCAATAAAGTGAGCAATAAAGGATTCACATGAGTATTTTGGTTTCCCAGTGGGTGTACAAGTTATGTTTATACTCTAGTCAAGTGTGCAATAGCATTATGTCTAAAAATACAGCGTGTGTACCTTAGTTAAATATTGCTAAAAATGCTAACCATAATTTGAGCCTTCAGTGAGTTGTAGTTTTTCTCAAAAGTATCATCAAAGATCACTGATCATAGATCACCATAATAAACACAGTAGTAATGAAAAAGTTTTGAAATACTATGAGAATTACGAAACGCAAATACTGTTGGAAAAATGGCATTGATAGGATTGGCATAAATCATCAATTTGTTAAAAAAAAAAAAAGCAGTATCTGTGAAGTGCAATAAAGTAAAGCATGATAAAGCAAAGTCTGCCTGTAAATGTTTTTTAAAATTTGCAGAAATAGTAATACTGTTTTCTATTTCTATCCTGGAATGAAGCCACCCCACTTCTGACATCAGATGGTGTTAATAAGGTGAGAGGGAAAGGGGCAAGACTACAGCAGAATCATCTGTAGGGAAACACTACGCAGTCGTACGGTGGACAGTGGAGTGGCCAAGCTGACTGCCTCCCTTTGTATTTTTTTTTTGGCCGCGCTACAGTGTCACGTGGGATCTTAGTTTCCTGACCAGAGATTGAACCTGAGCCCCCAGCTGTGGAAGCGTGGCGTTTTAACCTCTGGACAGCCAGGGAAGTCCCCGTTGAGTAACCCCCTTTCTTGAACTGTGAGATCAGTTCCTATTAGAAGAGGAATGCCAGTTCTCTGATGTGTTGGGTCTTCAAGGGTGAAAGCTGCATAATCTTAACAGAAGATCCTTAGGAAAATAGGTGAATGTGTTAACAGAACCCAATGGATTAGGTACATGAAAAATAGAACATCCTTGGTGTCACCCAGAAAATAAACCGTAGGACTCGTTTCATGGTTCTTCTCTCCTGTGACTTCCCCTCCTCAGGCTTTGAAACGTCTCTGGGTAGCCCATCTTTCACTTGGTAGAGTACTTATTTAAACTATTAGGACTAGTTACAGCAGTTTCCTTTAAAAATGGCACCTGGCTACATTGCGGTGGGACTAGCGATAAGAGAAATGAGAGCTGCCAGGCCTGGTGACCACAAATACCAATTGGACCATTGCGTACAAAGGCACTTTTCCCTCAGTCAGTGGTGTGTTGCAACAAGGCTTTCATTTTTGAAGGATACCCACAGAACTTATGGAGTTGTAATGGGCATTGGCTTCTTAATCAGGAAGTATTTTTGTGTCATGATAGAAAGGAATCTGGAGGTAAAGACTGGACTGTGATTTATAAAGAACTGTAATTGGGGGAACACATGAGTTAGTTAGCTCACTTGTTTACTATAACTCAGGGATTTGGCAGCCAGCGTTCAGAACTTATTTTAAATGAAAAGCAGTTGGTGCTATTTTGTTTTGCTTTGTTTGAATACACCACTGGTGGGATGACTTTTCCAATCACCTGACTTGAGTAGGGAAATGGAAAAAGAAATGCATTCCTTTTACTGAGCAGGGTGTCAGGCTGAAGTAATTGAAGGCTCATTTCCAATGGTGTATTTCATTAACTAATTTCTCAAGAAATATTCGTTCACCTCTGACCATCCTAGCTAACTTTGTGCAGTTAACACAAACCTGAAGAAGCCATACAAATTGTACCCACTGGTTTCAGAAGCATCTAAGTTTGCTTTTCCAAGGTGGTAACGAAGTACCTTTCATCCCTTTATAGGGCTCTGTTACAGGCTATTGCAGTAATTTAAAACCTATGTACCCAGACTCCTGACCTTGTTATAACATCACTTTATAATTCTCAAAATACTTGGCTCTTGAAGATTTTCTTAGCGCCAGCCATGTATTCTTAAAGAGCCCAGATGATTTGTCTTTGGTATTACATTACCTGTATCTGCTTAGCTGGTCAGACCTAACAGTCTTACTGTATTGCCAGACAGAAACCCGTCCTTTTTTTTTTTCCGTATTTCACAGCTTAACCCGGCTGTCGCTTGTTAGCATTGTCCATATTGTCCATATAAGAAATGCCCTTTGTCCGTATTTCACAGCTTAACCCGGCTGTCGCTTGTTAGCATTGTCCATATTGTCCATATAAGAAATGCCCTTTTGGGAACAACGGCAGTGTTCACCTTCAGGCTTTGGGTGTAGAAGCGGCCCTGCGGCTGGGTTCACTGTTGGTTCATCAAGATTGCTGGTGACACTGGAGGAGCACAGCGTTCCGTGGGTGACTGTCAGGAAGGTGGCATGGACTGGAGGGCAAGGGTGTTACCCATGAGGCCCTCAGCGTGTTTGTTGCTCTTAGTTGCTGCTGTTCATCAGGTGAACGTGGACCCGAGTCCCAGCACAGGTCTGCAATGGGCGCTGTTCGTTGAGAGCTTGGGTCTTCCTTGCTTACTTTACTTATGTTAAGAGAATGTGCTAGGTTATGTGTTGGGCTTCACCTTTGCTTTTCAATAAGATCTACCATTTGTGCCATTTCAAAACATTCTGTGCTTATGCCTGCCAATTGTTATCCAGAGGATTTTTTTTTTTTTTGACTCAAATCTGAAGCTATTGGAGAGTAAAAGAAATCTCACTTATATGGACTTCACTATCAGAATTTTTGACAAATTGACTTAGGAGAAAAAACAAATAAGATCAGAGGGAATATATTTAACTCTTGAAGGGAGACTCCTTTATGGAGATTAGTACCTTGTTAATAATAGTAATATTTGATATGTACATTGAATAGGATTTCTGCCTGGAAACACTAGAATAACCATCTGCATTACTGAAGTTGAGCACACTTACTATTCCTTTTTTATTTTTTTACAGAGGAATAATTATAAGTACTTTTTACTAAGAACTTGCTATATATATGTACTATGATAAATGTCTCATGCATTAAAAGCAGCCAATCCTTATGAAAAAGTGAAACAATTTGGGGACAAACCTGTGGATACATACAGAGAAACTAGCGTCTTGGGATTACTTGGGAAACAGTAAGACTAAGCTGAAACTTAAAGTGGGTTATCAAGGCAAAATTTTAATTTGGCTGAGTCAAAATTTCAGAAAAGATTTCTTACTCATTATTGATCCAAAATGAATGCAGCCCAGAAGAGAGGGTTATTCCTGGTTCCTCTTGGTCAGTGTTTAGACCTGTGTTACCAACATCTTGATTGATGTCATCTTTTTAATTTAGTTTCTCCTTGGTTGGAGTTTCTTAGTGGAGTGGATGAGAAGAATAAAGATTAGAGAAAGTTAGTTTTAATACTTTGTTGCTTTGAGCAGCTAACAGTAGATTTGCAATAAAAGGAACAAAAGTTCCTGTGAAAGATTCTGCTTTTGTGGCAGCTCAGGAGGAGAGCCTGGCAGGGGAGGGCAGTGGGCATGCTGGAAAGATGACGCCTGCGCCAGAGGCTAAGCCTGTGATGTATGTGGTTGGGATTGCCATCACTTTGGGGAGAAGGGGATTCATCTTTCTTTTTATTGGCCCTCCAGAAATATGGATAAAGGTTAGGAACTGGAAACTGAAGAGACCAGTTTGAAACAAGCCTTCTCTGACATATGTCAGAACTTGCTGAACAATGCGTATTCCAACTCCTTGGGCATCCGGGGAACTGAGATCTGAAAAGCTTCATAGGCCTGACCTCTTAACTGAAAGTTGAGGACCTCATAGAAGACATGGTGTCATGGACATCCAGCCTACTTGCCCAGACCTCCGTCTCCTGACGTCAAGCCCAGGGCGGTTACCCCTTGGTTCTGACGTACTTGTCCGTCACTGCCAATTGCTCGCTGGGAAACACATCAGGGCTCTCTCACAACAGCTTCATAACCCCTGGGATCAGAAGCCTGTTCCAGGCCGAATGTAGTGAAGGCACACTCTTCAAGGTCTTCTGTTGGCTGCTGCTCTTGGCTAATCGTTCAGATCTACAGTGTAGACCATACTGTCCTTCATTCTCCCCCCACCCCTTGGTTCCTCTCTGACTCCTTCCTCTTTCCCTCTCTCCTTTCCTTCAGTCAATAGGCAGATTATGAAAGCCTTTCGTGCAAAAGTTGACTTAGGAAAATAAGGCCATCGGTGGATTTTGGAAATAGATGCTCAAGGCACCATTGTGCTGTTTGGTTCTGGCGATGCAGGTGGCAATGGATAACTCAGACCAAGCTTTGGCTCTGGGGTGGCATGCATTATGCCGTAATAATTGGTCTTTTGAGGGTACAGTGAAATAGCACATTTTACTTCCAGTCATTAAAAACACATGCGTTGTGCCAGGCAGTAGTGTGGGATGTGCGCCTGTCCTCACTTCTGGCCCAGCTCACGTTTAAGCAGAACATATCTCTGGAGCTTCAGAAGACAGTGTTTGGGGGCACCACTGGATTGTGGAAAATGCACCTTAGTGAGCTGATCATTTGGATGGTGTGTAGACTTTCTAAGTCTAGTCATTTTGAAGAGGAATATATTAGGAAAATATTGTGAGCTTATTTGTTCTCAAGCAAAATTTCTACCCTGAAAGACAACTTCTTGGGAAAGTGTGGAGTAGGGGTAACCGCCTTGGGCTTGACGTCAGGAGACTGAGGTCTGGGCTAGTTGGCTGGATGTCTGGGATCTGTGCGGTACTTGAGTTTCTGGCTCTTCCTGAAAGGCTCTCTTGGGTTCATTATTCCCATGCTGACATGGCCTGACCTGATGTCTCTTTGCCTTCAAAAGGCAAAGGTTCTCAGCTTCTGCAACTGTGGACTCGTATTTCTTGAGTCTTTCAGCAGATGAATTTTGAAATAAAAACAGATGTTTTACCTCTTCCTGCTTAGAGTCCTTCAATAACTTTATCATCATCCCTGTTGAGGGACACTGGATCAATTTGTTTTCCATTATTTCCTTCAATAGTGTTCCCTCTCACAGCAAACAAATGAGAGTGTTACTGATGAGGAAACCAAAGCCTCAAGAGGTTAAGCAACATCCTTCAGGTCACACTGCCAGTACCTGTAGGATCAGGATTCATCCCCAGCCTAACTTGAAACTTACTACACCATTTTGTTTCTCTGGGCCTATATAGTTGAGGATGACGTATTATTTTCCTGTCATTTATTCATTCTTTATTTTCTCATACTAAGATCCAGCTTCTTTGCTAGGTAATGAGTTCACTCAGGGCCAGGACTGTGTCTAGATTTTCATTTTCCCTACAGTGTCTGGACCAGAGTAAGTGTTCAATAGATATATGTATGCTACATGAATGACAGCCAGAAGAGGGGGTATAGTTCATGGTTACCAGGGTTTGCTCGACCCATCTGAGTTTACAGTTTCCTCCACAGGGCTTCCCTCATGGCTCAGTTGGTAAAGAATCTGCCTGCAATGCAGGAGACCCTGGTCTGATTCCTGGGTCAGGAAGATCCGCTGGAGAAAGGCTGGAGAAGGGATAGGCTACCCACTCCAGTATTCTTGGGCTTCCCTTGTAGCTCAGCTGTTAAAGAATCCACCTGCAATGTGGGAGACCTGGGTTCTACCCCTAGGATGGGAAGATCCCCTGGAGAAGGAAAAGGCTACCCACTCCAGTGTTCTGGCCTGGAGAATTCCATGTACTCTATAGTCCATGAGGTTGCAAAGAGTCAGACATGACTGAGCGACTTTGACTTCATTTCCACAGGGTATGAGTTCTTTAAACCCAGATGTAACCCTTGATGGAAGTTTTTCTTACTGTATTTGAGGATTTAATGATGGAAGCCATGGGCACTCTCCTTGCTGCCGTTTGAAGAGGCGTGAAGAATATTGAAGTTGATCCATTGGGAAGTCATGCCCAATTATTCCCAACTATTTCCTCAATTTATCTTCAGCTGTACTCTTCCCTCCTCCCTGCTTTTTCCTTCTCTTTCTCTCTCACACGCAAAATCCTTTTGATGTCTTACTCCGAAAGGCCGGTTCCCACCTCCTGCAAGGCCCCTTCCTGCAGTCCCTGCATCGTGTTAGCCTCACCTCTTCCTGTATCCCCAGGGCATGCTTCCCTGTACTTCAGCTACAGCACTATCAAAGCCCCAGTTATTCCTATTTTCAGAATAAATCTTTTTCATGAGTAGTTTCTTTTCTTTTTTAAAATGTCTTTCTTTTTTTTGGCTGCACCGCATGGCGTGCATGATCGTATTTCCCTGACCAGGGATTGAACCCACGTCGCTTGCAGTGGATGCGTGGCGTCCTAACCACTGGACCACCAGGGAAGTCCTGTGAAGTAGAATGCAGTTCAATATGGAACTGAAATGACATTTGTCTTGAGATTCTCCCTAAGTGCCATCGTCCATGTATTAGGTGCTGTGAGGGCCTTTAGAAGTAACATAGCATAGTCCCTAACCCCAAACCTGAAAAAATGAAGAAGATATTTTCAAAATGAATGAGTGAGATGAATGCCCTTGTCTTAGCAGAGGCCAGAGAAGAATGGATATGGATCTTATAAACTGGCTACAGTAATTTTTGCCAGATCATAACTTGAGCTGGATATATTCTTTAGATTTTCACCCCATATTCAAAGCTATGTAAATTTCTTTTCTTTTGGGTGTTTCCGTGTCGGTGTACTTTTAAACATACCTGGTAGTGGCGTTTCTTGGGAGATCATGCTTGAAGACCTTGACTTACCTTCTAACCATATTTCAATCAAGGCTTTAATCACATCCTCAGCCATTAAATTATTTAACATCTTTTTGAGATTACATTTTTTATTCCTAATTATATGACAAAGATATATACCGTGAAATATTTATCATGTAATTATGATTAAAATGTACAGTCTCCCAAAAGATGTGAATAATAACGTTAAGTATTCTATATTTAATTAAAGGAGCCTGGGTGGACTGTGCTAGGGTGCCTTGGTTAAGCTGAGAACTACATTTCCCAGCATCCCCTTCCCTGCCTGTTTCCGGGTTAGAGTTGGCCCAAAGAGGAACATACAGGGATCTGGAGAGCCATTACTCTTCAGCGTTTTGTTGGCTATCAGGTGAAGAATGGATGGCAGCGCAAGTCTAATGGGTTCCTTGCTGTCTTCTGTATCCAGCATTTCTTTCTGACTCTTGGCTCTGAGGCCCCCCCTGGAGACTGAGGCTCACCACTGGATTGCAGGGGGTGGTCTGCAGAGGGACAGGATCTCAAGCTACTCAGAGGCTTTTCCCCAGCTTCCCCGTGATGTCCTTTTGGTGGCCAGACATGCCTGCCTTCTCTGATAGATTGCTTGGTGACTGTTGATCCTCCAGCACCCCGCTTCCAGACCTTTACCCATCCTTCTTGGCTCTTCCCACAACTGTGCACATTCAGATTCCTATAATAAAGCCCTGTTCTGTGACTCGCCCCTCCCCCCTCCCCTGCCCAATGATGTCTCTTTTCCCCTGGCTGAATCAGACTGACATGAGTAGGAGAATTAGAAGCAAGTGAGAAGTTTTTTTCAAAAGAGATTTTATTTTTTCAGAGCCTTTTGCTTTTAACATTGTTGTTAAGGGCAAATGTTTAGAGGTGAAGGAAGGTGCTAAAACCTTTCCGACTCACTTCTGTGGTCTCTAGAGCCTAATGGGATGTCTTTGTCATGTGAAGATGACCCTGCTGACCCACTAAGCATTTGTAAAAGTGGGTTTGTGCTGATCTAGACAAACGCAGATTTGTGAAAGCTCCTAAAAGAGGACTGACCTGTTTATTTCTGTCCTTCATCCCTTCCTCCTAGTCTCTCAGTCTCTCTATCACCTGTATGCTTTTAGGACCAGTGGATGGTATTTTTTTTTTTTTAGGGGTTCAAGTTTTAGCTAGACTAGGAACAGAACAGATCTTACTTAAACTTACTCAGGAACATACCTTAATGCTGCTAAGATCACTGACCACCAAAGTATTCCCTTTGAGGGTCATTTTTTGTTTCCCTAAACTTCATTCATCTACCACTCCCCCACGCATCCATCAGTCCATTCCTCCATCTATCCATTTGCTCATCCATCCATCCATCCACCTACCTCCTTATCCTAACACTTCCAAATGACCTGATATGGACACAGTGTTGTGTTCAGAAGGGTGGGCTGTGTAGCAGACCTGTTGGGTTCGAGTACAGTTGCTGTAAGTAGCTAACTATGGAATTTGAGGTTGTTATTTGACCTCTGAGCCTCATGTCCTCAGCTGCTTCTGTGGAAATAATAATGTGGTGCCCATTTTATAGGGTTAGTTCAGTTCTGTCGCTCAGTCGTGTCCTACTCTTTGTGACCCCATGGACTGCAGCACGCCAGGCCTCCCTGTCCATCACCAACTCCCGGAGTTTACTCAAACTCATGCCCATT
>NW_011495018.1:8485451-8503067 GCF_000754665.1 Bison bison bison | reverse complement strand
TTTTCAAATGAGACAGCTCTTCACATCAGGTGGCCCAAGTATTGGAGTTTCAGCTTCAACATCAGTCCTTCCAATGAACACTCAGGACTGATCTCCTTTAGGATGGACTAGTTAGATCTCCTTGCTGTCCAAGGGACTCTCAAGAGTCTTCTCCAACACCACAGTTCAAAAGCATCAATTCTTTGGCTTTCTTTATAGTCCAACTCACATTCATACATGTCTACTGGAAAAACCATAGCCTTGACTAGATGGACCTTTGTTGACAAAGTAATGTCTCTGCTTTTTAATATGCTGCCTTGGTTGGTCATTACTCTCCTGCCAAGGAGTAAGCATCTTTTAATTTCATGGCTGCAGTCACTATCTGCAGTGATTTTGGAGCCCCCCAAAATGAAGTCTGCCACTGTTTCCCCATCTATTTGCCATGAAGTGATGGGACCAGATACCATGATCTTAGTTTTCTGAATGTTGAGCTTAAAGCAAACTTTTTCACTCTCCTATTTCACTTTCATCAAGAGGGTCTTTAGTTCTTCTTCACTTTCTGCTATAAGGGTGTGTCATCTTCATATTTGAGGTTATTGATATTTCTCTCAGCAATCTTGATTCCAGTTTGTGCTTCATCCAGCCCAAGCGTTTCTCATGATGTACTCTGCATATATGTTAAATAAGCAGGGTGATGATATACAGCTTTGATGTATTCCTTTTCCTATTTGGAACCAGTCTGTTGTTCCATGTCTGGTTCTAACTGTTGCTTCTTGACCTGCATACAGATTTCTCAAGAGGCAGGTCAGGTGGTCTGGTATTCCTATCTCTTTCAGAATTTTCCAGTTTATTGTGCACACAGTCAAAGGCTTTGGCATAGTCAATAAAGCAGAAATAGATGTTTTTCTGGAACTCTCTTGCTTTTTCAATGATCCAGCGGATGTTGGCAATTTGGTCTCTGGTTCCTCTGCCTTTTCTAAAACCAGCTTGAACATCTGAAAGTTCACGGTTCACATAGTGCTGAAGGCTGGCTTGGAGAATTTTAAGTATTACTTTACTAGCGTGTGAAATGAGTTTAATTGTGTGGTAGTTTGAGCATTCTTTGGCATTGCCTTTGTTAGGAATTGGGATGAAACCTGACCTTTTCCAGTCCTGTGGCCACTTTATAGGGTAGTTATAAGGATTAGATGAGATAATGAGTATGAAGTGATTAGCACTATTATATGGCCTATTTCCTGTATTATTAATTGTTGCTATTGAGACAACTTTGTCAACCCTTTATTCAATTCCAACTTTATTGAGACATAATTGATGTATGATTGTTGTAATTAATCAAAGGTGAATTTTTGTCTTTGTCTTCAAGAAGCTTTTGGTTTACAGAGTTGGGAAGGCCAAATGACATGGCCTGAAGCTGAGAGGAAAGAGATAAGAATTAGATATTTTTCTCTGAAGCCTAGAGATAATGGAAGTGTAGTGAATGAACATTATGTGGATACATACCAAATGTAAATATATTACATAATCATAATAATAATTATTAAAAAGAAAAAAGTCTCTCAAATTATCACTCCCCAACATATCTTCTGCACAATTACACTTTCAGTCCTGGACCAAAGCCCTGTGAGACAGACCCAAAGCCACAGGACTGTGTGTATAACCCCAGTTCACACTTCCACAGCACATTTAAATGGACTTCATGCTTGACTCGAAGGCAGCTGACTTTCTGGTCGTACCTGGGGTAGTGACCTTGGATTGTTGTCGTCTTGTTGAAGAAAGATGAGTTGGATCACGTGGAATTCACTCGTACTATATGAAAGAGACTGAGGCAATGGTGGTGGGTGGATGGACAGTCCTGCACGTTTAGGGAGGGGAAAAGCCACGTCTGGTCCATGTGTAAGAAAGTAAGTTGAGGAGGGAACAGAGGTGTGCACTGAGGGGCGGGACCGTGGGACCCCTGAGAAATAGAGACCTTGCTTCCATGGAGACATCTGGCCTGGGGATATTTTTTGCAGTGCTGTGTGGGCTGTGTCTTCTGCATTTCTTACATTAGGTGCATTTCTTGGAGTCTCTGGGATGCGGGTACAGGTTCATTTGTTCTCCTTTGTACTGACTTTGTCCAGTTTATCAAGTTTTATACTCACTTTATAAAGTAAATTGGGAAGCTCCCTTAATTTTTATAGTCTCTGAAATGATTTAAAACAATGATTGTATATTCCTTGAAAGTTTGGTAAAAGCTGCCTAGAAAAATCATCTGCATCTTGTGGGTTTTAAGTGTTATGGGTGGTAGACAGTCTTCCTTAGCAATTCAATGTGATTTATTTCAGCTATTTCTTTTGAGTCAGTTTTGGTAATTTTGAACATATGTATTTTAGAAACCTATTTATTTCATGTAAATTTTCACGTTTATTGTTCATAGTATTTTCTTATGATTTAAAAAAATCTTTACTGTTTATTATTCCTGATATTGATTATTTGTGACTTTTATTAATCAGTTTTGTTCTTTGGTTCTGTTTCATGCTTCTTTAGTGGAACACAAAACTCACTAATTCTTAGTCTTATTTAAAAATAAATGTATATAAATCCCTATATTTACTTTTAGGTACATTCTTCATTGTATCTCACTAGTTTTGATATGAGTTATTTCATACTTGTTTGGTTCCACATACTTAATAATTTTCACTGAGTTTTCCACTTTTACCTCTGAAGTATTGAGATGTACATTTAAAATTCCAAACATGTGGGCTGTTTTTTACTTGATTTACAGCTGAATGACAGCATAGTCAGGAAGAGTGGTCTAAATGATACCGATTCTTATGATTTGTTCAGTTTCCCATTGTGACACAAATACATTTTGATATATCTACAAAAATTTTCCTCTATTTGTCAGGTGCATGGTTCAATTTTTATACTTATTACATTGCTAATTTTGTTGTTCAGATCTGTTATGCTCTTATTAAATTTTGAACTGTATTATCTGTCAGTCTTCTGATGTGTTAAGCTCTCCCACTATGTTGATTTGTCAGTTTCTGCTTGTAATTTTGATTTTTCTCATGTATTTTTTTCTTTTGGCTTTATGCATGTTTATATATTTTATGAATTACTATATCTTAAGGCTGTGTTATCAGATATATACAAGTTTACTATGAAGTATGTCTCTTCATCCCTGTGAATACCTTTTGCTTTAAGTATTATCTAATGTATTATTACTCTGTGAGCTTTATTTTAGATAGCATTTGCATTTAGGTACTTTTACATATATGTATATTTTCAGTCTTTCTTGTGAATTTCGTTTATGTCTATTTTAAGTGTCTTATAGTTGGATTAAAAATGCAAATGCAGTCTCATAATTTGTTGTTCAACTGCTCAGTTGTGTACAGTTCTTTGTGACCCCACGGACTGCTGCACGCCAGGCTTCCCTGTTCTTCATCATCTCCCAGAATTTGCTCAAATTCATGTCCATTGAGTTGGGGATGCCATCCAACCATCTCATCCTCTGTTGTCCCCTTCTCCTCCTGCTTTCAATCTTTCCCAGCATCAGGGTCTTTTCCAATGAGTCATCTCTTTGCATCAGGTAGCCAAATTCTTGGAGCTTCAGCATCAGTTCTTCCAGTGAATATTCAGGGTTGATTTCCTTTAGGATTGACTGGTTTGATCTCCTTGCTGTCCAAGGGACTCTTAAGAGTCTTCTCCAGCACCACAGTTTGAAGGCATCAATTCTTAAAAAAAAAATCTAATAATATCAGTCTATGATCACTGATACATGTGAATTTATTTCTACAGCTTCTACTGTCTTATTTATTTGCACATTTTTGTTTACTATGCTTTTGTTTTCTCTTTCCTCTTTCTCTGCTCTCTGTTGGACTGATAGTTTTTCATATTCCTCTGTATTCTCGTACCTCACTTCTTGTTTGGAAAAGTTGGTGTGCAGCTCAGTCATGTCCAACTCTTTGTGACCCCATGAACTGTAGCCTGCCAGGCTCCTCTGTCCATGGCATTCTCCAGGCAGGAATACTGAAGTGGGTGGCCATTTCCTTTTCCAGGGGGTTTTCGTGACCAGGGATTGCACCTGAGCCTCCTGCATTGTGGAAGGAGTCTTCACCATCTGAGCCACAGGGAAGCCCAGAAGTTGGTAGTTGATCTTAAAATTTTAACACTCATAATTAATTATAAAATTTTCTATCACACTCTATTCAGTAGTTCTAGCATCTTCCCATCATCTACAATGGCCTCTCACATGTTACCCACTCACTGAGCACTTCACTCCACTATCTTATAATTGATGTTTATAGTTTTACCCAATTTTAAATTATCAAAGTTTTTTTTTATAGTCTAGCAGTTAACTAAATGTATTAACATATATTATGTATATATATCTTTGTCCAAAGTTGTTTTTCCCTTTTGTTAATTTTTCTTCTTGTTGAAATATATCCTTTTATTTTATTTTTCCTTAGTAATCCGAAAATATGTATGCATTCTAGATGATGTCTCTATTTTGTCCTCACTCTTGAAGGATAGTTTATCTGGATATAAAATTCTAAGTTGAAAGTTACTTTTCCCTCAGCATCTTTTAAAAACATTTTTGTCATCTGTATTTCCATTTGACAGGTCTGTTGTGAGTCTAACTATTGTTCCTTTACAGAACATCTGTCTTGTTTCCCCCTCTGTTACTCAGGGTTCTCCAGAGAAACAGAACCAATAGTGTGTGTGTGTGTGTGTGTGTGTGTGTGTGTGTACTTGTTTTAATGAATTGGCTCTTGTGGTTTTGATGGTTTGGTGAATCCAAAATCTGATAGGATAGGCTGCAGACTGGAGACTGAGGAAAGAGTTACAGTTCACATCCAAAGGCAGCTTGCTGATGAGCTAGAAAGAGCTGATGTCGCACATAGAATCTGTGGCACAGCCTCTCCTGCTTGGAGGAGGTCAAACTCCTGTTCTGTTCAGGTGTTCTGCTCATTAGATGAGCCCTACCCACATTATGGAGGGCAATCTGCATTACTCAAAGTTTGCTGATTTAAACATACATTTTATCCCAAAACACCCTCACAGAAATATCCAGAATAATGTTTGACCAAGAATCTGGGCATCATGGCTCAGCCAAGTTGCACATAAAATTAACCATCACATTCTGCAAACTATTGTCTCTTTATCCTTTATATTCTGTAGTTTTCATTGTGATGTTCCTAGGTGTGGATTTTGTATTCCTGCTTGATACTCAAAATGTAGGAATGTTTATTTCTTATTTTGGAGTTTTAATCTCTCTCTTTTTCTCCTCTTATAATTTAGCTGGCATTGCTGTGGTGTCTGGACAGAGGGGTTATCAAAATGTGAGCTTAATGTGTTGTCAGCTAGCGCATGTGGTTTAAACTTTTAAAAAATTTTTTTGTATTACAAATGTCACAAGATAGATGACCTAACAGGAAACCATTAGAAAAACAAAAATAGCAGTTGAAATATTGAGAATGTCCTCATATTGTCTACAATGAAAATAAATGTCTGTTTGCAAGGGGTTGTTTTTGCAAATCTTAGGCCAAGTGGGTCCTCTCTCAGAATTTATTCTGCCAGCACTGCTATTATGATCACCAGGTCAGGAAGAAGAGCCACTCATCTTGGTTGGCTGATGGCAGCATGGTTTTGTTCAGGTCATTTCATGTTTTGGTGTGAAATGGAGATTGTGCCATCCTGACTTACCTCACTGGAAATAACAGCTGTGAAAGCACTTTGAAAAACATTTTGAAGAGCTAAGCCACAGTGAGTAGGATTATTATTAATATTGTTTGTTAATAGTTCTCATGAGAGAGGGTTGTGTGGCCTGTGGAAATGGTTTTAGAAGCAGGGGGAATCTGTGTTCTTATCAATTGTGTGATCTTAGTGGGTAGATCAGTTAATCTGACTCATCTTTAGAAGAAAGAGATAATAGCTGTCACTCCTCAGTCCTTTTACTTTATTCTGTTAGTTTAGGATCAGAGGTCAACATTCCTTTGTCTCATCTGGAAACCTCAGTAGGGCCAAGTTTCATGTTGGAGTTAAATGGTGGACTTGAGACGCCCAGGCACTTGGCCCTTTATCAACCCCCAAAGTGGTTTCTCTTTTCAGAACTTTAGCTATATGAAGCCATTCTCATCCCTGAGAAAACCAACCAGTTGCCTCTCATTATTATTATTTTTTAAATGTTCAGCTCCTCTGCCCCTTTTCTTCATTCATTTTTGGCTGCACCGGTCTTTGTTGCTTACAGGCTTTCCCTAGTTGTGGCGAGCAGGGGCTGCCCTTCGTGTGCACAGGCTTCTCGTTGCAGTGGTTTCTCTTGTTGAGAGCACAAGCTCTAGGCACACGGGCTTCAGTAGTTGCAGCTCAAAGGCTCAGTAGTTGTGGTGCACAGACCTTGTTGCTCCACGGCTTGTAGAATCTTCCTGGGATCGAACCTGTGTCCCCTTCATTGGCAGGCAGATTCTTATCCATTGTGCCACCAAGGATTCTGCCTTTCATTATTTTTTGATTCCTTGGCTACAGGGCCTAGAACTTCAAAGAGGTTCGGAGGGACATGTCCACAGGGTCCAGGGAGGCAGATCAGGCCCAGCCATTCCCTATCCAGCACCCGCCCCTCCTTGCCTACCACCTCCATTCCTCCCCAGGGCAGGGGCTTGTGATGAGCATGCTCCCAGTGCTGGTTCTCTGTCCTTTTCTCTTCTTACTGTCATTCACGAGGGCTGCACCAGGAAGGAATGCATGTGGACCATGGAATCTCCAAAAGGACAGAGGATTCTGACGTGGTGTAGGAGCACCATTCCTGCCCAGCTGAGAGGTGACTGTGATTTGTGTGCAAGAACTTGGACTTGGCTACTAGGAACCTGAGCGGGGAGCTCCGTGGCCTTGGGCTGATTTTAGCTTCCTCACTGGCAAAATGGGAGGGGCGTTGCAGTTGTCAATGCTCCAAAGTCCATAGCAGAAGGAATGGTACGTTTTGTTACTCTGATTGTGCCTATCTCAGGAAAGGGGCCGATCCTCACTCTGGGGCAGCTCCTTGATGGGTCCTGGGGCAGAGTCCTCAGCATGATACTGCAGTATCCCTGACTCTGGTTTCTTCTTTAAAGTGGCTTCTCTAGATCCTTCTTTGACTGTTTTCTAAGAATCTCAATTCCTTTCTGAATTCAACTTGCTCTAAAGTCAGGAAACTCTATACTGTTAAGTCTATTTGTAGGGCAGCAATAGAGATCCTTCCCTGGTGGCTCAGATGGTAAAGAATCTGCCTGCAATGCAGGAGACCTGGGTTTGATCCCTGTGCTGGGAAGATCCCCTGGAGAAGGCAATGGCTACCCACTCCAGCATTCTTGCCTGGAAAATTCCATGGATGGGGGACCCTGGTGGGCTACAGTCCATGGGGTCACAAAGAGGCAAACACGACTGAGCGATGAACACAAAACAACCCACAAATAGAGACACAGACAGAGAGAACAGATTTGTGGACCCAGTGATGGAAGGAGACGGTGGGATGAATTGAGAGAGTAGCTTTGAAACAGGTACATTACCATATGTAAAATAGAGAGACAGTGGGAATTTGCTGTATGATGCAGGGAGATCAACCTGGTGCTCTATGGCAACCTGGAAGGGTGAGGTGGGAAGGAGGTTCAAGAGGGAGGGAACCTGTGTATACCTTTGACTGATTCATGTTGATGTATGGCAGAAATCAACACAACATTGTAAAGCAATTATCCTGCAATTAAAAAGAATAAATTTTAAACAAGAGAAGGTATTGTAAACTGAAAAAAACAACAAAGTCAAGAAACTCAGATGAAGCCACCAGGATCAGTACATGTTCTTCTTCTAGTTCCCTGTATGAATAAAGGTTATTGTTGCAAGCAGTTGGCATGGTTAGGGACTTCCCTGATGGTCCAGTGAAAGACTGGATTCCACACTCCCAACGCAGGGGGCCGAGTTCTATCCCTGGTCAGCTGACTCAGATTCACATACTGCAAGTAGAAGCCTCTATGCCACAATGAAGGTCTCGTGTGTCACAACTAAGACAGCCAAAATTAATAAATAAACGGTAGAAAACAAAACAGCGTTGGGGTGGTCACTTAAATCCACCGCTTTGATGCTAACGAACATTAAAAGTGAAGGGCATGGGGGAGGGGATCTCAAGCAAATCCAGGAGGCTTTTGAATGGCTGGAAAAATCATTGCATTAAGCCACAATAGACATCAATCTACAGGTATGTTATAGTTTTATGTTTTTAAGAGAACATTGAATAGCTGTAACTGCTTTTGTATTGGAGCAGGAAGGCTGGACCCAAACCTGAAAATCTTTCATCTCTTCTCCCTAATACATCCTCACAAGTACATCACAGTCTTGAGGAAGTACAATTAAAAAGGGGGTAATCCTTTTTTCAAGTCCTCAGCTTTAATTTTCGTGATTACGGTAGATTATGAGTCATTCTGCGTCTCCGTCTCCGGGAGAGACAGCGCCTCCTCTTCAGTCCCTTTCAACAGTTGTTTATGGCAGTTTCAGCCTCTTTCTGCCTCTCGGAGGCTCTTTATTTTTAAAGCAAGGCAGACAAGGCCTAAAATTATTCCATTAAAGAGGGGCAATTTTTGTAATGGGACTTAGAGTGCTTTGCAGAAGTGCAGGCAAGTTTCTTCAATATCCTGAGCATTATTCGCTCATTTAGTTAAATGATGTTTCTAATTCCCTGGTAATTACGTGTAATGAGGCACTTTTTCTCTTCTTGATGAGACTTTAGCCTAATATGAGATGGCGTATTTTTTTCTTTTTTTTTTTTTTTCCATGGGGATAATTACCCCTTCCCAGGAAAAGCAGGGTTTGTTGCACAGAATATAGCAAATTATTTTATTTCCTGCCATCTTGACTGCCAGTAAATTATAAAATTAAGTTTCAGTGGCGCATTAGCACCATTTTGGAAAAAGCTCCAGACTATTTTTCTTTTTCTTTTCTTTCTTTTTTTAAAAAATTCATGTACTGCTGTCCTCTGGGACTGTAGAGGCTATTATTCACAGAATAGATGTTTTTCTGCCAATTCCTAGTATTCAGATGTATTGAAGCAGCAACATAGGTTTAATTTTTCTGGCTGATATCCAATGTAGAATGTTCTTGTAAGCGTCTTTGTGTTCACATAATTATCATCACTAAGTTAAGTAATATGTCCCCTCTTTGCTCTTCCCTCCTCCTTTGGATGTCAAATTACCATTTTTTTGTGTAGAGCTTCAGTTAGATGCAAAGTAACTAAATTTGAATCACAGGAAGGTGGTGACACCAACGATTAAAAGGCAAGAAATTCAGAGTTAATATAGTCATTCTACTTAAATCTTCCTGTTGTTAAAAGGCAAATTTGAAGAGAGAAAAATATGAACAGAACATCATTAATTAAGGACAATGTCATGTTGAACTTTGGTTTCCCGTATTCAATTTTTTTACTGACTTTAAGACAAGTGTGTGTGCATGTGTGCGTGTCTGTCTGCTTCTGCTTTTTTTTGGTCTTTGTTTCTGGAGAAGAAAACATGTCTTAGGAAGAAGAAGCAGAATGGGATGGGAAGAGAAAAAGAGAGCCAAGGACTGGGAGTCAGGAGTTGAGTTTTAGGGTGGGCTTTGCACCTAACTCGGAGAAGGCAATGGCACCCCACTCCAGTACTCTTGGCTGGAAAATCCCATGGACGGAGGAGCCTGGTAGGCTGCAGTCCATGGGGTCGCTAAGAGTCGGACATGACTGAGCGACTTCACTTTCACTTTTCACTTTCATGCACTGGAGAAGGAAATGGCAACCCACTCCAGTGTTCTTGCCTGGAAAATCCCAGGGATGGGGGAGCCTGGTGGGCTGCTGTCTCTGGGGTCACACAGAGTTGAACACGACTGAAGCGACTTAGCAGCAGCAGCAGCAGCTGCACCTAGCTGGGCTTTCCTGGTGGCTCAGACGGTAAAGAATCTGCCTGCAGTGTGGGAGACCCAGGTTCGATCCCTGGGTTGGGAAGATCCCCTGGAGAAGGGCTTGGCAACCCACTCCAGTATTCTTGCTTGGAGAAGTCCATGGACAGAGGAGCCTGGCGGGCTATGGTCCATAGGGTCACAAAGAGTTAGTCACGACTGGGTGACTTTTTCACTTTCTGCCCTAACTGACTATGTGGTTTGGGCTTGACTGCCTCTTCGGGTCTCAGTTCCCTCTGGAAAATTCATGGGTTCCAGCAGATGAGCTGGTGTTTAGGAACCTGGAAGTTCTTCATTCGATTAGTGAAAGGCTCACGTAGGGGATTGCTCCAAAGCAACCTAGACTTGTGTGTGTGTGTGTGTTTTGTGGCTCTTCTCTGCTCCACCACTGTACTTTCTTGATGATGCTAATTCCCACGGGTCCAATTGCCCCAGGGCCATGGCTTGCCAATGGCCTGGTGGGTCCTATCTGGTGTCCACTAAGTTCCTGCTTCGTGTGTGTCCACTCAAGACAAGTTTTTTACATCAACCAGGATGCTTCAGCCCAGAGGTATTTCCCTTTGGTGAGAAAATGTCTCTGCAACTTCTCGTTGGTGTCCCAGCGTTTTCTCTTTATTGAGGATGACCAAAGACTCTTTATTTGTCCTTTTTGGATAAATGGAATGCACCTGCTTGACATGGGCTGACCTCCTTGTTTGGGGAATGTTCACTAAATTGATGTCTTTCTCACATGTGTATCAGCCTGCAATAAAAACCTCCCATCTGGAGTTTTTATTTTAAGAAAGTGCTATTTGGGGCACTTCTCTTTGAGGTGTCTGTGTGGCTTGCCTCACTTCCCCTTGGGATCGCCGAGGAGTGCGTGTGCTGCTTTCTGATGGCTGTACTTTCTCCTGCGTACTGGATGGCTCCATGCCCAGCCAGGGGCCTGGCGCAGGCCAGCACCTGTGTCCTATGGGACTAAGTACCCCTGTGTCACAGTGAGAAGCGCATTCAACACTGGTGTGTAGAGTCCCCACAAAATGTATGCCCACCTAGAACCCGTGAAGGTGAACTTGCTTGGAACTAGGGTCTCTGCAAATACAATCGTCACTGTTGTTATTTTGATTTCATGTTGATCTGCCAACCCCCAGGCTTTGAAAAGGACACATGAACACAGAATCAGTGTTGTAATCTCAGGTTACAACTCTGGAGCTTTTACTGAAAGAAGAAAATTTTATATATAAGAATGAACAACGGTAGAGGAAGCCTACGTGGCATGGGGTAACTGGCCTCTGGCACTGGGAATGCTTCCAGTAGCTCCTGCAAACTTTGAGTTCCTGTTCACCAGAGTGACCACCGACTACTTGCTGAGACATCTTCACTAAGGCGCAGGTGGCCGAGGTTGGAGGCTGAGAGGGAGCACGCAGAAAGAGAGGGCTGAGCAGTTCCTCTTAGCACTGGAATTCACACAGATTTGAATATTCAGTCCTAAGGGCTATAAATAATGTGAGTTTTCATTGACGGGAAAGCAGTGCTACATTTAGTACAATAATTAGTTATTTGATTACTTTTGCTTTAGCCTGAAGTAGAGGACAATTGACAAATGTGAATACCTCAGAGACTGATGGCGTGCAGTAAACTCACTTTATTTATGACAAAATGCAATTTTATTAATATGAATTGACAGTAATTAATTTGCTAGTGTTGTTAATAATTGCATGTAATTTATGAAATATTCATGCTAGAGCAGGATAAAATAATGCACAGGTCCTCTGGCTTATTTGTTTAAAAGTCTGAATATTTCAAAAAGCCTTTCGAATTCAATGTGTTCATATTACAGTGGCCTGAAATCCCACAAAATAACAACAAGTATTTTAGTTGCATTGTGCCTTTACAGTCCTTATTTTAGCCGTTCTTAACTTGACTTCTAGCCACTTCCAGGGATACTCTGCCTGTACTTCAGGGCACCATGACACTCCTGAAATTAAATAGGAGGGTGTAATTTTTATGAGGGCTTCCCTGGAGGCTCAATGGTAAAGAATCTAACTGCTAATGCAGGAGACACAGGTTTGACCCGTGGGTCTGGAAGATCCCCTGGAGACAGAAATGGCAACCCATTCCAGTATTGTTGCCTGGAGAATCCCATGACAAAGGAGCCTGGTGGGCTATAAACCAGGGATTCAGAAAGAGTCAGACAGGACTTCATGACTAAAAAACAACAACAATTTTTTAGGAGCCTCCTCCAAAAGATTAAGTACTTACTACATCATCTATCTATTAAAGGTCCCCAAATAGTTCTTTTGTCCCCATTTCACAGATATGGAAACTGAGGCTAAAGAAGCCTTAAACTCTTGGTAGCCGCACGAGGTCAAGTGGCAGAGGCGAGCTCAGCTGAGGTTCTCTGGCTCCTTCTTCCAGGACCCACAGAGTAAAATCTAATTTTGCTTTTATTCCTTTTTTTTTTTTTCCCTGAATGAAAGTATGGGCTGTTTCCCCCTCCTAATTCAGTTTGGCCCTCTTGTTCCTAGAAAAGGATTGTAATTAGAGAGAATCACAATTGAATTGAGCTAATGTGATCAGCGACATGGGGCTGGAGTCTGTGACCCGGCTCTGTCCAGGCCTTTACTCACCGTCTCGCTTCACAGAGCCCCTCCCACGCTGGGGGCTGCAGCGTGGGGACCCCAGGGCAGCTGTGTTTAGGGGCTGGGAGAGGCAGCTGTTGGGTTCCGGAACATGCGCGCGGGAAGCCCTGGCTCCGTTCTAACTCCGTGGACTGACTGCACCAGCCTGTAGCCCATTCCTGTGTGCAGAAGGGCCCTGCGTCTGGCTCCTGTTGTCGCCGTCTGAAGATTCTGACGCACTTTTGAACAGGGGACCCCACGTTTTCATTTCGCACTGGCCTCAAAAATTATGTAGCTAGTTCTGTGCTCCCTCTGGAACCCTGAGACCAGTCGTTTTGCCCCTCTGAAGCCTCAGCTCTCCATCTGAGAAAGTGAGATGTGCTTTACTCCACAAGGTCCTCGAGGAGTTAAGTGAGAGCATGCGCATGAATGCAGCCCAAGGTCGGTGCCAGCATCTGTATTAGAGATCGTCTCCCGGCATCAGCATCTCCTGGCCCTCACTGACCCTGACCGGAGGTGTTTCCAGAAGGTGGGCAGAGGGGGTCTGAGTCCAGTCCAGGGCTCCTCCTGAGCACCTCCCACCCCTACCCCGTCTGAGATCAGAGCCATCAAAACCTGACAAAGACCCAAGTCCATAGATGATTCAGGGTGATAAGTTTGCCCTGCATTCTTGTCTGGGGTCCTTGGAGCTCAGCGCTGAAGATAGCCTAATGGGGGAGGGTCGTTTAGGGTTCAAAAGCCCACCTGCAGTCTACCTCTTTTCACTCCGCAGGCATGTGCCCGACTCATTTTGAGAAGAAAAGAAAAATGTTTTCTGCACGAAGTTGTCAACTCTTAGTTTGTTTTTCTACACCTGTGACCTCGGACACATTTTCCTCTCTGAACTCAGTCTTGTCATTTGTAAAATAATAATTTCAGTTACCTCCCGGGGCTGTGAGGGGCATTGGACAAGAAAACTCAGGTGGAACTCTTGGTACAATGGTTGTCTGAAGGACGCACTAAGAGGTTTTCTTTGCCTTCGTTGTCTGATGATTATTAGTTAATAACATTCGTGCAGCCAGCAGACCTCAGCCCTCTTTGACAGGGTGGATGAAGGGTTAGACTGAGGGCAGAGAAGTCACTCTAGATCTGCCAAGCCCCCCTGGCTGCCCCACTTCCCCCAGTTTCTCCCTCTGTTCATCCCCCATGAATAGGCTGGGGCCAGCTTGTCACCTCTGCTGTCTCCAACCCCCCAAACCTGGGGAGAGATTTCAAATGGGAGCCGGGCGAGTGTACTGCAGGCTCCTTCTTCCTTGAGCCTTGCATTTAACTCCCCAGACAACATTGTTACGACCTCCCTGAACTAGGATTGTGATCTAAGTGTCTGTGCCCAGAATCCATGTGAAGGTGAGCTCCTTGTGGACACAGAATCCTTGATATCATTCTGCCCTGGAACTGGTTCCTAGGGAACTTGTGCTGAATAAAAAATGAAACTGAACCTTGAAAGGAAAGGACCTTCTACGTCTAGACAGCAATTTTTTTAAACCATTTTAATCATTTTTAAGTATACAATTCAGCGGCATTAAACAGAGCCATGATTTGGGCCGCTGCCACCACCATGATCCACGTCCAGTACTTTCCCATCATCTGGTGCTGAGACTCTGAACTCATTAAACAATAAGTCCCCGTGCCCCCTGCCCCCAGCTCCCCTGTCCCTGGCACCACTACCCACCCTTCTGTCTCTGAATTTGTCTGTTCTGGGTGCCTTGTCAAAGTGGAGCTACACAACACTTGTCCTCTTGTGTCCAGCTACTTTCACTTAACATGTTTCCAAGCTTCCTCCATGCTGTAGCATGTATCAGAATTTCCTTCCTTCTTAAGGCTGAAAAATAGTCCTGTGCAGGGATAGACTTGGTTTATCCACCCATCAGTCAGTGGGCAGATGGGGCTGGTTGGGTTTTGCCCAGCTTTGGCTAATTGTTAATAGAGCGCTGCTGTGAACACGATGTGAACATAATCTTTGAACCCCTGCCTCCAGTTCTCCTGGATATATACCTAGGAATGGAATTACTGGGTCATATGATCATTCTGTTTTTGTTTTTGTTTTTTTTAGAACTGCCAAACTGTTTTCCATGCAGCTGCACCATTTCACAACCCGCCCGCCCATATGTGAGGGCTGTGTCTCTACATCTTTGCCAGTACCTGTTATTTGAGGTAGTACTTTTAACCACGAGGCAACCATCTCCTGTTCTTCCTGTAAATATACAGGCATCTTGGCTGAAAGCAGACTCCATTCTAAGCGGGGAAGAACTGGTGAAGGGAAGGGGAGAGTCTGGGAGAGATGGTCATTAACGGTTGCTCGGCGACACGGAGGACCGTCCCGCCCTTTAGTAATGAACTGGGCGATCTCTGTGGCTGGGCCACTGAGTGCTCCCTCTCCTCTCTGCTTTTCCAGGGACAAGTGCTTTAGGGAAATGGAGAACATAATACAGGGAAGGTGGTGGCCCGGGCTGCCGTGTTTGGTTAATTCTGACCGAAGAATGCAGAGTGAAAGTTTGTCTCTGCCTGACCTGCAGCAAGTAACAAACCGTTCTTTTTTGAGCAGAGGTGTGGGCGAGATGGGGTGGCCGGGCCCACATAGAGGCTCCCAAGCATGGTGTGCCAAGGAGCCAGGCATTTCAGATTGTAACTTGAATTGTTTTAGCGAGCCACAAGCCTCATGAGGTTGCTGAGCCGTCCAGCGCCCCCTGCTCCGCCGTTCCAATGGGACCCCAGGGAGGCTACTCTGTGGGGACCATATCCTGTGATTCCAGGCACACAGCAGCTCAGCCCACCAGGCCCTCTCTCTGCAGCCGAAGGCCAACAGCCTGGAGGGGAGATGAGGCTTCCCGGGTTCTCTGGGCTGAGAACGCCTGGATCTGCTAGAGATCCTGACCTGTCCCCACAGAGACCGAGGCCTGGGGAGGGGGCTCGGGTCTGTTGCTGTAGCTGGCCATCTTCCCCGGTGGAGGGCTGAGGACAGCAGGAGTCTCTGTGCCCTGGGGGTCGACCTGCAGGGCAGAACCTGCACGCAGGCACGCTGCGCTGTGGTGGGACTGACAGGGACAGAGGCTGGGTCCTTAAGTGAAGCCCAGTGGAGAGAGAGAGTGCATGGCAATGACCAGTACTTCCCGAACACTCCAGGCTCAGCACCAGTGAAGGGGTGATGGGCAGGACCACCATCTTCTCCTCCTGGGCAGCCAGTGGTGTCTGCAGTTATTTGAGTGCTTACTATGTGTGTGGCATCGTACCACGTACTTGGCAGGCCCCTCAACCCATGGTGGGGATTCCTAGATCCTCTTTGCAGCATGACTTGGGTGGTGAGTATGATATTTCTCAGTTGCCTGGCTTTGGGAAAGTCAGGTGATCTCTCTGAGCCTCAGTTTCATCATCTGAGAAGTGGGGATAACAGTCTTCATGGGGAGAATAAATATGAAAACCCTCTCTGTAAAGGTGAAAACCTGTTTTAGATGTTGACGCTCTAAGGGGTGCAAAATCAGTGTGTTACAAAGTCTTGAAGATGTTGCTGCTGCTGCTGCTGCTAAGTTGCTTCAGTCGTGTCCGACTCTGTGCGACCCCATAGATGGCAGCCCACCAGGCTCCTCCATCCCTGGGATTCTCCAGGCAAGAACACTAGAGTGGGTTGCCATTTCCTTCTCCAGTGCATGAAAGTGAAAAGTGAAAGTGAAGACCTTCAGTCGTGCCCGACTCTTAGCGACCCCATGGACTGCAGCCCACCAGGCTCCTCCATCCATGGGATTTTCTAGGCAAGAGTACTGGAGTGGGGTGCCATTGCCTTCTCCGCTTGAAGATGTTAGGAGATACATTAATGAACAAGGAGAACTTAGAATGTCTTACATGTGCAGGTGCAAATATTGAAGGAGTCCCATGCAATTAATTCTAAGTCGTGCCAGCAGAGTAACCACTGCCCAGCTCGTGGAAACTGAACAGGGATCCCCGCTCTGGTCTTTCAGAGACCAAAGTCCTTTTTTTTTTAAAATAATTGGATCATTAAGATATTTATTTATCTGGCTGCATCGATCTTAGTTGCGGCATTTGGGATCTATGTTGCATCATGCAGGATCTTTGGCTGCAGCACTTGGACGCTCTAGTTGTGGCACGTGGGCTCAGCTGCTCCACGGCATGTGAGATCTTAGTTCTCTGACCAGGGATCGAACCAGCATCCCCTGGACTGCAAAGTGGATTCCCCAAAGCCATGTTTTTAAGCACCACACTGCAGGGCTCCTGTGACTTATGTGAGTCCACAAATCACCCTGTTCAGCAGGCCAGGGAAGAATAATCCCATTAAAAGATGGGAGACTGAGATTGGAGAGAAGACCCGATATGTGGAGAAATTCTAGAGGCGGGAGTTTGAGGACATTTATTTTCAGAAGCCAGGGTCTGGAGTTCCTCAGTTTAGTTCAGTCATTCAGTCTTGTCTGACTCTTTGCGACCCCATGGACGGCAACACGCCAGGCTTCCCTCCTTCAGTTTCTCCCATAGCTTGTTCAAACTCATGTCCATTGTGTTGGTGGTGCCATCTGACCATCTCATCCTCTGTCGTCCCCTTCTCCTCCTACCTTCAATCTTTCCCAGCATCAGCGTCTTTTCTAATAACGAGTTGGCTCTTTGAATCAGGTGGCCAAAGTATTGGAGTTTCAGCTTCAGCATCAGTCCTTCCTATGAATATTCAGGGTTGATTTCCTTTAGGATTGACTAGTTTGCTCTCCTTGCAGTCCAAGGGACTCTCAAGAGTCTTCTCCAATGCCACAGCTCAAAAACATCAATTCTTTGGTGCTCAGCTTTCTTTATGGTCCAACTCTCACATCCATACATGACTACTGGAAAAACCATAGCTTTGACTATATCGACCTTCCTAATTTGTTCATTTATTTAACAAATGTTTATTAAGCAGGTATTAATACTATGTATAAGGAACTGGTCTCGGTGAGCAAAACCAGATACAGTTCCAGCTCTCATGGAGCTTCTAGGCTGTGGATCAGGTGAAGCAAGTAATCTGGGCCCCGGAAGTTTCACTCTAGCTTCAGTGTGGAGAATACACTCAGAGCAAAACAACTCAAAATGGCAA
>NW_011495018.1:8483313-8485351 GCF_000754665.1 Bison bison bison | reverse complement strand
ACCCCGGGGCAGACGGCCGGGATGGAGGACACCGCTGAGCCGCGCGTCTCTGTGCCTGCAGCTGGCCTAGCACCTGTACCTTGTCTTGAGGCGGGCCCTCGAGACATTCCTGCTGGCTAAACGGACACATGAGTGACGGTGCCCTCTTGCCAGACAGGCTGTGAGATCTGAGTCCACCCTCCATGAGGTGAGAGGTTTCTGAAGGTTCCTGTTTCCAGGGTGTAGTCTCCCGGCTCATCCCTCTGAGCTTGGGGCCTGGTAGGCTGGTCCCTGAAGGGCTGGGCGGTGGAAGTAGGAGGTGCCAGGGGGAGGAACAAGGAAGTCCCTGCTCAATACTGAGAAGTCCAAGGGGAAGGAAGGCCACTTAACACACACCCCTGCACACTCGGCCCCATCCTTCAAGGAGACTCTGAAGGAAAGAGAGTGGGAAGTTAATATTGAGCCTGTAAGGTTTATGTTTAAAGATATTTTATTTACTTTTTTTTTTAATTTTTAAAACTTTTACTGGCACATAGTTGATTTACAGTGTGTTAGTTTCAGGTGTACAGCAAAGCGATTCCATTACACATATACATATAATCATTCTTTCTCAGATTCTTTTCTCATATAGTTTATCCCAGAGTAGTGAGTGGAGTTCCCTGTGTTATACAATAGGTCCTTGGTGGTCATCTATCTTTTATACAGTGGTATGTGTGTATGTTAGGGACTTGCCCAGTGGCTCAGCAGTAAAGAATTCATCTGCTTTACAGAAGCCCTCGATCCTTGGGTTGGGAAGATCCCCTGGAGGAGGAAATGGCAACCCACTCCAGTATTCTGGCCTGGAACATCCCATGGACAGAGCCTGGTGGGGGGTTGCAAAGAGACACGACAGAAGCGACTGAGCATGCACACACGCACGCACGTGTGTGTTAACCTCAAGCTCCTGGTTTATCCCTCCCCTGAGCCTGAAAGATGAAAGACTCAGGGTCCCTGAAAGCGGAGGAAACCTGAGGGTGGGCATGGGGGCTGGGGGGTGGGCTCCTTCCCGTGCGCATGTGCCCCTCTCCCTGGAGTTTCCACGGTGTGCACTAATGGGGCTATTTCTCACACTTGCTGCCTCAGAACTGGAGGTGGGCCAGGTGAGTGACTAACAGGGAGCCTTGGCTTTTCCCGCAGCAATCGGTGAAAAGACATCAGCAGGAGAGAGATTGGCGAGAGAGAGCAGGAGTTTGCCGGGGTGAAGGGTAACTCTTTTACAGCTGGATGGCCTGAGCCGTGAGATACACCCTTCCTGCCGGCTTGCTGCAGCCCGTGCCACTCCGCCTCACCTGACCTGTGATTTGAGATGAGCCAAATCGTAATTCCTCCAGGGTGATGGAGAGAATGAACGTGTCACGAAGCAATTTGGTGCCAAGTGTCTGAAGGCAGATCGGCAGCTAGAGACAGAGGAGCTGGGGAGGGCTGCTGGACGGGGGTCCCTAGGGCCCGAATCAGAGCTGAGATTCTCCAGTATGGAGTTGAATTTGCTCCGCCTTGTGATTTCTGAGACGAGTCAGCCTGGGTAGGTGTCCTAGACTGTCCTGCTGTATATGTATTTTGGCCACACTTCGTGGCATATGGAATTTTAATTCCCCCACCAGGGATCGAACCCAAGACCCATGCAGTGGAAGCACAGTCTTAACCACTGGGCCGCCAGGAAAGCCCCTTGCCCAGGTATATTATTTTTTGCTATCCAAACAGTGGCTTCAAACAAAAAAATTATGATTTCAAATAGCCTGTGGATCAGGGATCCAGGAGAGGCTTATCTGGATGGTTCTGGCTCAGGGTCTTTCAGAGGCTATAGTCAGGCTGTTGGTGGGATGGAGCTCCACAGGCATCTCAAGACTCGACTGGGGCTGGAGACCTCACCTTCCAAGATAGCTCACTTGGCTGCCTGACAAGTTACTGCTCGCAGCTGGCAGGAGGCCTGAGCTTCTTACTGTGTGGACCTCTCTGCAGGGATGCTTGAGGGTCCTCACAGCATGGCAGCCAGCTTCCCTGAGTGTAAGCATACAAAGAG
>NW_011495018.1:8480733-8483213 GCF_000754665.1 Bison bison bison | reverse complement strand
TGCAGAGAGGGCAAGGCCAGGACCAGCCTCAGAGTCCCACTCTGTCGTTTTACAATGTACTGTTGGTGTCACAGGGCAGCCCTCTTCCATACACAGGGGACCATGCAAAGATGTAATACCCAGGGATCTCCCTGGTGGTCCAGTGCTAAGGCTCTGTGCTCCCAATGCAGGGGGCCTGGGCTTGATCTCGGGTCAAGGAACTGGCACCATCGATTGAATGGCATCACCCATTCAATGGACATGGACTTGGGCAAACTCTGGGAGATGGTGAGGGAGACAGGGAAGCCTGGTGTGCTGCAGTCCATGGGATGGGGAAGAGTCAGACTGAACAACAACGACAACAAGGAACTGGATCCCACGTGACGCAAGTAGGAGCTGGCGTGCTGCAGCTAAAGATCCCGTGTGTCGCAAGGAAGATGGAACATCTTGCAAGCCGCAACTAAGACCTGGCGCAGCCAATAAATAAATAAATATTAAATTTTTTTTTTAAAGATGTAAATACCCAGATGCCAGGATCCCTGGAGACCATCTGGAGGTTGGCAATCCCACCTGTGAGAGAGTAACCATGTCCGCCCACCTTCTTGCTGTGAAGATACAAGGAGATCTTATAGGAAAGAGCTCTGAGAAGCAGTGGGTGGGAAGTGTCGCCATGGTTAGGAGCCCGGGCTCGGGGCACGACAGGATGACATGTCTGAAATGAGAGGTGCTGTAAGGATAAAATACACTTCAGATTTCTAGGACTTAATAGGAAAAAGAGAATGTAAATGATCTCATTACATGTTGAAATGATATTTTTGGATAGTGTGCTAAAGACATTTTTTTATTAAAATTAATTTTACTTGTTTCTTTTCATTTGCTAATATGGCTACTAGAAAATTTAAAACTATGGATGTGGCTGGCATTTTATTTGATGGGATGGCGCTGGTCTATGTTGTGAGACCTAGACTGGAGTCCTCATCCATTTCCCCCGAGAACTTCCCTGAGCCCGTGCCCTGAGTACAGTACACATCCAAGGAAAGTTGCATAGGCAGCTGGGGAGAGGGAATACTGGGAACATTGGAGTCAGACAAACCTGGATTTAAATCCTGGCTCCATCTGCAAGGTTCCTAACCTCTGTGATCAGAAATTCCACATCTGTAAGATGGATCCCCTGGTCTCTGCTTAGCTTATTCTGCTCAACTCAGATGAAAATACAAATGAGGTATGACCTTGGCTGATGGGTGGGTTCATCACGCATGTTCTCCATATATATGCATCCTGGCCCTGGGCTGGAAGCACCTAAGGGCCTCAGTGAGACACCAGGCTAAGGAATGGTTAAGGAGAGTACTGTCTTCCCTGGTGAGGCAGTGGTAAAGAATCTGCCTGCAATGCGGGAGATGCAGAGGACGTGGGTTTGACCCCTGAGTTGGGAAGATGCCCTGGAGGAGGGAATGGCAGCCCACTCCAGTTTTGCCTAGGAAGTTCCATGGACAGAGGAGCCTGGTGAGCCAAAGTCTACAGGGCTGTAGTGGGAAGCTCAGTGAAGCGACTGAGCACACACACAGGAGAGCACAGACACACAGGCCTGTACCGCCAGCCACACGCCAGCCACAATCCAAGGTTGGCAGAAGCAGCTTTGGATTTCCTAATTTTCCTGTTCTACTTCTGTTTCCTACTGTGCCCTTGTCTTGATCCCTGATGGAAACAGAGGCTACCGACCAGGGAGTGAGAACAGATCAGTCTGCCCAGCACTGCCCCATGCCCTTAGCCCATCACGGGCGACAGCCTGGAGGAGGCGCCTCCGGACAGGGGAAGCTGGTCCCAGGGCAGTGGAGCAGGGACGTGTCAGAGGGGCAGCCCACCTCCCCCCAGTCTCCTCCGCAGGGGCCTCCCTCCCACCCCTCCCCTGAGAACCAGCTCTGAGCTCCACACCCTCTCTCGGTTCCCAGAGGGACTGGGGACAAACAAAAGGGAGACGTGCTTGCTGTTATCAAGACACAAAATCCTTCTACTTAATTGAAACACGCCATGGCAACCAGCGTGGTGTGGGCGGCAGGGCTCGGGGTAGCCGTTGCTGCTGAGGGTGATACCCACGTGCGTCTCTTTGTTCCAGGGGAGGCGACCACGCTGTCCCTTTTGTGCACATGGCCTTCGTCTGCAGCTCCAGGGGTGGAAACTTAGGGTTTCAGTGGGGCTGACGCCCACAGCCACTTTTGGGCCAGTGTCCCCTCCAGGCTAGGAAGCCAGGCAGCCCCAGGACAGGTTTAGACCCCACCCCCAATAATCAGCTGAAGGCTGCACTGGGAACAAAGTTGTGACCAGAGCAGTCCCCATACGCAGGATACTGCTGGCTGGGACACGTACAGCCAGATTGTTACTGGACAGGGGGTACAGACTTTGGTGGGGTGTGGCGGCAAGCGACTGGGGGAGGAATCAGAGAAGGCTTCCTGGGGGGGGGATCACATGAGTGTTAGGAGGCGTGGGAAGAGGCAGAATCCCGG
>NW_011495018.1:8467573-8480633 GCF_000754665.1 Bison bison bison | reverse complement strand
AGGGGAGGGGAGAAAGAGCATGGCTCGATGGGGCTGACACAGGTCTGTGTTCCTAGACCATGAAGTGCCAGGAGGAAGTTGGGGGACTGTGGCTGAGAGTCCTGGACGTTCCTGGGCATGGTGACAGGGAGCCGCAGAAGGTTGCTCAGCAGCTGAGTTGGGTCAGAGGCTGCTGAACTGGGTTGTGCTAGAGAAACCCAGATGGCTCTTCTCTCCCTGTGAGGTCCGGATGTGTGCTGTGGGCACACAGGGGCTCCTGCTGGGGAGAGGGGCTGACCTCAGAGCACTCTGATGCCCACTGCAGGAGGACCCGGCAAAGTGCACGCCCAGTGTGAGGCAACCCAGCGTCCGGGGACAGGAGAGGTCTCGGAGTCAGGTATCAGACAGCTGTGTGACCTCAAGCAAGTCACTTAACTCCTCTGAGCCTGGGGTTTCTCATTTTTTTAACACAAGGAAAGGATAAAATCACTCATGTGAAGCACACAGCAAGTGCTCGCTGCATAGACATTCTTCAAAACAGGATGCCTGTTGTTTCTGGTTCAAAGCTTCACAGAAGTGAATTGAGCCCAACGTGGTTCACTTACATCGTGTGTTCATGCCCAGTTGCTAAGTTGTGTCTGACTATTTTGAGACCCCCATGGACTGCAGCCTTCCAGGCTCCTCTGTCCATGGGATTTCCCAGGCAAGAACGTTGGAGTGGGTTGCCATTTCCTTCTCCAGGGGATCTTCCCCACCCAGGGCTCGAACTCGCATCTCCTGCATTAGCAGGTGGGTTTTTTACCACCGAGCCACCAGGGACACCCTTACTTATACTTTCACTTACATCAGAGTCCATCAAATTCAGATTTCTTCAAGACTCTGAAGGCTTTCAGAGGTGGCTGTGAAGAGAAAGGGACTACTTTCGGGATGCAAATTCCTTCTTTAATAGTGGTAGAAAACCCTCTGAGGCACTTCCCTGATGATCCAGTGGCTAAGTCTCCGCATTCCCAATGTGGGCAGTCTGGGTCTGATGCCTGGTCAGAGAACTAAATCCCACATGCTGAAACTGAAGATCCTGTGTGCCCCAGTGAAGACCCAACACAGCCAAATATTTGAATAAACAAGCAAAAAAATATTAGAAAATAGAAAACCTTCCAGAACTCAAGGACAGGATGAACATTTCCTTGACTAAATTCTCCCCCGGAAGGGGAGTGTCTGCAGCTCTAGACTAGAGCATCCCAGGGCATCAGCTTCCTCTATTACCCATGCACAGGGGGCTTCAGGTACTAGTGCCAGGCCAGGGGTGATGGCATTGTTTGTAGCCAAGAGAGTCCTTAGATTTAAGAGCCAAATGCTTAGACTTGGGTTTAAGATACAGCTACCTCAGATGGTAAAGGATCTGCCTGCAGTGCGGGAGACCTGGTTTGATCCCTGGGTTGGGAAGATCTCCTGGAGGAGGGCATGACAGCCCACTCCAGTATTCTTGCTGGAGAATCCCAGGGACAGAGGAGCCTGGTGGGCTAGAGTCCATGGGATCTCAAAGATCCATGGAGTTGGACACAACCGAGGGACTAAGCACACAGCACCGTATCAAGTTCTATTAAGGTGTCTTATGTGTTCAGATGCCTTGAGCTGCTGTTTAGGGAATGCAGGCTCTCGGGTCTTGTGTCTCATGGCTCTAGACTAGGCACGAGATGGCACAGTCAGGAATGGTATGCATGGGTCAGATCGGGAAGCCCAGATACCTCATTCTGGGAACTTCTTGGTCCAGTGACCGAATCCATCTCAATACAAAGGCTGTTGCTTGCAAGGGAGGGGGTAAATTTTTAGGGTCTATAAAAGCCACAGATACAGAGGCTCTGATTTAAGAACCTTATGGACAGTGATTTTCTCTTAGGTCATTTATTAAACAGCTTGAACCCGGTCTCCTTCCATCCAGTTTTACCCTTTGTCTTCTCAAGACTAGCCTGGAAAGGAGGAACTGGTTTCCTTTAAATAAACCTGGGCCACTACATCCGATTCAGATGGGGGCAGTTTAAGGACCCCAGTGATGCCTCAGTTCTCTTGTAAGGGTTAGGACTTCGGCATGAATTAAAATACCAAAGGCAAGAAGCCTGGAAGGGAGAAATGAGGATTCCTGCTGGTTCCTCCCAGCACCTGTGGTGCCCAAGGCAATCTGCCCCACGGGGAGCCCGAGTCCGTGAGAGGGAAATGGTGCAATTCAGGACTGGTTAGAAATTGGGCTCATATATCAGCCATTAGGGAACTTTACTCGATGAGAAAATGAGAACTTTTTGTGGTTGCTAAAAAGAGCACCATTCTTAATTTGACCTCTTCTTGGCCGTGGAGATGGGCACTTTATCTGAAACGCAAGTGCATAGAAAAGGAAGAAAAAGAAAGCCTTCGATGAAAGGAGGGGCGGCCAGGCTTCGTCCTGTTCCCCTGAGGCCACTCGTCTACTTTGGTCCCTGGAGCAAGTTAAAGGGATAAGACAGGATCCCTGTCTCATGGCTCTGAGAGGTGCAGGCTCTGATGGAAAAGTGCTTTGTTAGGCAAAACTAAAACAATTATGTGAAGTTTAAAAATAAAATTAAAAAAAAAAAAGTGCTTTAAGACGCGGTGGACCTAGAGATTATCATGCCAAGTGAAGTAAGTCAGACAAAGACAAGTATTATATGATAGCGCTTATATATGGAATCTAAAAAAATGATACAAATGAACTTATTTACAAAACATAAATAGATTCACAGACATAGAAAACATAATGGCCTAAGGGGACGTGGGGGAGGGATAAATAAAGAGGTTGGGGTTAAAATATAAACACTGCTAAGCTGCTGCTAAGTCGCTTCAGTCGTGTCCGACTCTATGCGACCCCATAGACGGCAGCCCAGTAGGCTCCTCTGTCCCTGGGATTCTCCAGGCAAGAACACTGGAGTGGGTTGCCATTTCCTTCTCCAGTGCATGAAAGTGAAAAGTGAAAGTGAAGTCGCTCAGTTATGCCCAACTCTTAGCGACCCCATGGACTACAGTCTACCAGGCTCCTCCGTCCACGGGATTTTCCAGGCAAGAGTACTGGAGGGGCTTGCCATTGCTTCTACCCATTTCCCTTGTTCCTTACAGAACTGGTCTAATTGTAGAACAGTGTTATACTTAAGAGACCCTCCAACTGGCCACAGTTCGCTGTCCTCCAGTGGATATCCAATGATGTCCTCCAGTGATGCTGTGGCCATGCAGCATCACATAGGAAGACCAGGTGTGTCTCCTTTAAGCCCTGGGGATCAAATCTATCCCAGTTTTTCAGGATACAGTTCAAAGGAATGAGGCTGGAATTGTTAGCTCCCATCTTGTCCTGAAGGATCCCGGACAAGCCCCCATGATGAAAGTTTGTTGTTGAATCACGAGAAGACACCGGGATTCTTGGCCCCCGGAGGAGAAGAATTCAATCCAGGGCCAGAGACAAGGCTTGATCGCTCAGAGCTTTTGTGTAATAAAGTTTTATTAAAGTATAAAGGAGACAGAGAAAGCTTCTGACATAGGCATCAGAAGGGGGCAGAAAGAGTAGTATAAACACTACTAAATACAAAATAGATAACCAACAAGGACGTACTGTTTGGCATTGGAAACTATACTCGATATCTTGTAATAATGTATAATGGAAAGGATTAGAAAATAATATATATATAGAATCTATATATAAGAATAAAATATATAAATATAAGAATATATGTATATGTGCTTCCCTGGTGGCTCAGCAGTAAAGAATCTGCCTGCAGTGCAGGAGATCAGGGTTTGTTCCCTGGGTTGGGAAGATCTCCTGGAGGAAGGCATGGCAACCCACTCTAGTATTCTTGCCTGGAGAATTCCCATGGACAGAGTAGCCTGGCAGGCTACAGTCCATGGGGTCACAAAGAGTAGGGCACGACTGAAGTGACAAAGCACAACATGTGTGTATATACACACACACACACACACACACAGACTATATATATATTTATATATATATAAAGACACACACACAACTGAATCACTTTATACCTGAAAGCAACACAGCACTATGAATATCTATATTTCAATAAAAATTTTTAAAAAACCTAAACCAAAAAAGATGTGGTGTACACTGGGCCAAAGTGATTTAGTACTTGTACCAAATGGCCTTCACAAAGTTTGAAAGATGCACTTTTACAGTAACCTGAACAAAGCCCAAGAATAGAAGGGAAAGAGAAGTTTGAGGGGACCAGAGTGGTGGTCAAAGTGGTTGCTTCAAAGAAGAATTGGAAAAAAAAAAAGAGAGAGACTTCATGAATGGCATTTCTAATCCTGAGACTTTGTGACGTAAAGTAGGACATTAGCTTTAATAGGATGCCTACCAGAAACGGCTTGGAGGACGGTTTAGAGAAATGAATTTCTAATTTCTCAAATGATACACTTCTAAGTTGTGTGGAGACCATCACTATTAGAACTGGTGGTGAGGGATGAGTGGGGGCCCCTACCCTGGAGACCAAGCCCCCCTCCCTTATGACAAAACAGGACACTTTTAGCAGCCTGGGCCTGGGCACTAGGTGTGTAGGGATAGTGCACCGTGGCTTTTTTGTTTTTTGAGATTCATTTATTTTTGGCTGCGCTGGGTTTCCGTGGCTGCGACTGGACCTGCTCTAGTTGTGGAGAGGGGGGTGCTACTCTTTGCTGTGGTGCATGGGCTTCTTTGGTTTCCCTGGTGGCTCATATGGTCAAGTTTCTGCCTGCAAAGCAGGAGACCTGGGTTCCATCCCTGGGTCAGGAAGATCTCCTGGAGAAGGAAATGGTTACCTACTCCAGAATTCTTGCCTGGAAAATGCCATGGATGGAGCAGCCTGGTAGGCTACAGTCCATGGGGTCCCAAAGAGCTGGACATGACTGAGCAACTTCACTTTCACTTTCATGGGCTTCTCTTGGCGATGGATTTTCTCATCGTGGCGGCTTCTCTCGTTGAGGCTCCTGGGCTCTAGGTGAGCAGGCTTCAGGAGTTGGGACACATAGGCTTAGCTGCTCCGGCCATGTGGGATCTTAGTTTGGGAACTAAGATTGGCAGGCAGATTCTCAAACACTGGATCAGCAGGGAAGTCCACCCACTGACGCCTCCCCCGCCACCCCGCCTTGCCCTGTGGCTTTAACTTGAATTTCTTCTTTACCTTGTCATATCTTTACTGGCATTTGGGTTTCTTCTATGTGAAATGTCTCAAGTCCTTTGCCCTTTAGAAAATATTGGATTGTTTCATTTTATCAAATTGATTCTGGATCTGAGTTTTCCTTGGTTTTAAGGATTGCACATTTTTTTCTGCTCTGCTCTGTGGCTTCATTTTTTTCTCTCTTAAAGATAATGTTGTTCTTTTAAAAATATTTACTCATTTGGCTGCGTTGGCTCTTAGTTGCGGCACATGGACTCTCTAGTTGTGGTACTCAGGCTCAGCTGCCCTGTGTCACGGGAGATCTTTGTTTCCCAGCCAGGGATTGAACCTACAACCTCTGGACTGAAGGCAGATTCTTAACCACTGCACCACCAGGAAAGTCCCTTAATGGTATGCTTTGATAAGCAGAAGTTTTAAAATTTTAATGCGGTCAGTTATATCAGATTTTCCTTTTTGTGGTTAATATTTTCTGCCTTGCTTTATAATTTTTTCCCACAAAGATAGTCTTCTATAGGATTTTGCCATTTACGTTTAGGTCTGTAATCTGCCTAGAGTTGATTTTTGAGTATGGTATGAGGTAGGGGTCCAGTTAAGTTTTTTTCCCTATGGATGCCAAATTATCCCAGCTCTATTTATTATCCTTTTTCATTGCTTTATGGTGCTACCTTTAGAAACAACCACATGTCTGTATATGCACAAATATTGGTCTATTTGTGACTTCTAAAGCCAGCACTGCAATAATAACTTTATAATAAGTTTTCTTTTCTGCTCTTAATTTCCGTCAGGACAAGATCTCCCTCTTGTTCTTCTCAAGAGTTTCATGGCTGATCTTGGCTCTTTGCTTTTCTACAAAAATTTTAGAGTCAGTTTTCAGTTTACACAAAGTATCTGTTGAGAGTTTGCTTTGAATCTATAGATTTGATATTTTGCAATATCGAGTCTTCCAAACTATGAGCATGATCTATCTCTCCATTTATTTAGGTTCCTTTAATTTTTTCAAGGTATGTAGTTCTGTCTATGACTTGAGTATCTTTTGTTAGCTATACTTGTAAGTAGTTGCTATTGTTGAAGTTATTGAAAATTGTATCATTAAAAATGTATCTGTACTGTATATAGAAATACAATTACTTTTTATATTGATTTTTAAAAATTGCATAACCCTGCCAATTTCACTTATTAGTTACAGTAATTTACCCAAGTTTTTTTGTAGATTTTTTAAACGTAGACAATAATAGCTTCCACAGATGCTGGCAGTTCGGCGGTGTCCTGACCCTCACACTATGTGTTTGCCTTCTGGCCTTACTGCTCTGGCTAGGGCCTCTATTAAAATACTGAATAGACATGGTGATAGTAGACATGATTGTCTTATTTGTAATCTTAACACTGTCATCATTTTCCCAATTAGTATAATGTCTGGTGAGAGTGAATATCCTTTATCCGTTTAGGGAAGCTTCCCTCTATTTCTGGTATTTCTGGCTTACTACAACTCTGTTTTTCCATCATGTAGGCATAATGAATTTTATCAAATGCTTCTTATGAATTCATGAAAAAAATCATATAATTTTTCTTTTTGAGTGTGTGAAGGTGGTAAAATACATTCACTAATTTTCTAATGATAAAGCAACCTCGATTTACTGGTATAAGCTCAACTTGGCTGTAATATAATATTCTTTTTTTACATTGCTGGATTTAGCATGATGATATTCTATTTAGGATTTTCGTTGTTGTTCAGTCGCTAAGTTTTATCCGACTCTTTGCCACCTCACGAACTGCAGCATGCCAGCCTCCTCTATCCTTCACTATCTCCCAGAGTTTGCTAAAATTCATGTCCATTGAGTCGATGATGCTATGTAACCATCTCATCCTCTTCCCTGCCACCCTTTCTCCATCTGCCACCAATCTTTCCCAGCATCAGGGTGAGTTGGCTCACCTTGAGCCAACTTTCCAGTGAGCTGGCTCCAATGAGTAGCAGTGGCCCAAGTATTGGAGCTTCGCCTTTAGCATTAGTCCTTCAAATGAATATTCAGGATTGATTTCCTTTAGGATTGACTGGTTTACTCTTGCTGTCCAAGTGATTCTTAAGTGTCTTCTCCAGCACCACAAATTTTACATCCATGTGAATGAGAGAGATTAAAATATATTTTCCCTTCATTGTACTGTCTTTATCAGGTTTTCGTATCAATATTACACTAGCCTAATGAGTTGGGGTGGAAAAGGCAATGGCAACCCAGTCCAGTACTCTTGCCTGGAAAATACCATGGACGAAGGAGCATGGTAGGCTGCAGTCCATGGGGTCGCTACGAGTTGGACACGACTGAGCAACTTCACTTTCATTTTTCACTTTCATGCATTGGAGGAGGAAATGGCAACCCACTACAGCGTTCTTGCCTAGAGAATCCCAGGGATGGGGAAGCCTGGTGGGCTGCCGTCTATGGGGTTGCACAGGGTCGGACACGACTGAAGCGATTTAGCAGCAGTAGCAGCAATGAGTTGGGGTATAGAACAACTATGTTTTTTGTTTGCTTTTTTTATCTATTTATTTTTAAATTGAAGTGCAGTTGAGCAACTATGTTTTGATTGTAATAGTCTGGGCAGGACACTGCTGCTTCTGCTAGATACAACTGCTACCACTGCATTGGAATTTTCACTTTTTCTTGTATATCCTCATTTGCTCTGTGTTCAAAGTCCTGGGTGAAGGTGTCTGATTGGCTGAGCAGGCTGCCCGGGATGGCGAAGAGGGAAGCTCTGATTCCCTTACTTTCTGTGCTGAGAGAGGATATATTTCTTTCCAAGACTGGAAGGAGGCTGTATGGTAGACAAATGATTTCTCTTCCGTCCTCCCCAGCTAAAAAAGACACGAGTCCTTGATAGTAACCCTGTGCTTACACTCATTAAAGACTGAAAGCACTGAGTGGACCAAAGGAAAGGATGAAAAGGAAATGTGTATTTAGTTGTTTGGGTATTCACACTGCTCTACATTTCAGATAGTCTGAAATTCCTGAGGGCGAGTGGGAATTGGGTATTCTACAGGTTCGTGATAGTCTGCAGGATTTAACCTAATTTTAACTCAGTATCAGTCATGTCTGTCTCTTTGCAACACCATGGACTGTAGCCCGCCAGGCTCCTCTGTCCCTGGAATTCTCCAGGCAAGAATACTGGAGTGGGTAGCCATTCCCTTCTCTAGGGGCTCTTCCTGATCCAGGGATCGAACTTGGTATCACTGTCTCCAATCGTCATCTGTACACACATTCAAGCATCCCTGAGTTTTGAGGACTCAAGGAGGTGATAAATGTGAAAGCTCCATGCGTGGTGTCCAGTGCATAGCACATACTTCATACTTGCTTATCGTGAGTCTAAAACTTTTAAAAAACAAAATAAACAAGCAAAATAAATAAATAAATAAATAAATAAAACCCACCCCAAATAGAAAACCCTGAGAGGGTCTTGTGTTTCAACTGTTATTTCTAGGTGGGGAAATTCAACTAGAAATACACTTTTTTTTTTTTAAACAAAAGTAGCATACTCTTCGTAGAAAATTCAAATAATATATGCTGCTGCTGCTGCTGCTGCTAAGTTGCTTCAGTTGTGTCCAACTCTGTGCGACCCCATAGACGGCAGCCACCAGGCTCCGCCGTCCCTGGGATTCTCCAGGCAAGAACACTGGAGAGCATCTGAAATAAAGTCTGTGTCTTTTTGCCTTCTGCTCTAGTCCCAGTCCTCAAGGGTTACCATTGTTAACAGCTTGATGTATATTATTCTAGACTTTAAAATAGAAATATAAACTTCACGCACATCTCCATGTACACATCTCCAATATAAATTTTACACACACACACACACAGCATATGCTGAGATTCTTTTCCCCCTGAATGGACATTCCATCAGGAATGTTTTTCAGTCGACTTTTTTCGATTTCCCCAGATATATCATGGTATGATAGTATGTCAGGCGCTGTACGTTGATCTCATTCTTTAATGGCAGTGTATGTAATCATCTATTTAGCCAATCTCACTGTTTTGCCACAGCAAAGGGTGCTGCCGCCCACTCCTTGCACAGCTGTGCGAGTACTTCTTTTGCCTAGATCCCTAGAATAAGATAGGACCTGAATAAGATAGATCCAGGCCTCAAAGGGCTCCCCCATAAATACTGGCTGAAGACAATGCTATGTTGTCGTATTAATTAGAACAGGAAGAGAGCCATCAGGGCCACACATGCACATTCATAGGGCAAACTGCTTCTACAGAAGGCGGATATAACGCTTCACGTTCTCATCTTTGAAAAGACAAACCACCTTAAATGTAATAAGTGGCAAGTTGCCTGTGTATCAGCATGTAAAATATTCCCCAGGGAGTGTTAGCTTGACAGAATGCATAAAGATATTGCATTAAAGATAAAACAGAGGGAATATTTACCCAGCATAGTTACCTGGAAAATATACAATTTGATCTAGATAGAGGCTTTTACTATATAAATTATTGTGGCCTCTACTTCAATCACAAACAGCCTTCAAGTTGGGCAATTGCTTTGTAAAAAAAAAAAAAAAGCAGAAGAGAACAGTTTCCAATTGTGTGGAATGAGCTTCATTCCAGGCAGCTCGGTTCTGATAGAACAATTTAAACTGGCCGTCTCCTTATCTGATGTGGACATCATTTTTCAGAGCGGCAACCAGCTCAAATTAAATAGTTTTCCCGCAGACAGTCTGTCTGTCTTTTTTTTTTTTTTGCCTCTTTCCTTCACCAGGCAGCGTACTGTGGGACTCTGCTAATTTAGGAAGATTGCTCTGGGCAATGCCAAAGTGAGATGGATAGAAACAACTTTAACAGAGAAAAAAATGAGTAATATTAAAAAATGATAATAAAGGATGGTCAGAAGCTGATCTGACATGAGAGACTGCATTCTTGCCTGGTTGATTGCCTCAGAAACCCCTGGAAACCCTGGGCTTTATTTGCAAATGATCTCTGCTGTGGACCAAAGAGTTCAATAGGAAAAGTAATGAGCAAAATCGATGAGTTGGCTCGAACCAAATAGGGCCATGGCGCTGCAGTGGGAAGAGGTGAGCGAGAGCGTCCCTGGGACCATTTTGATCAAATTGCTGTGAAGGAGGAGGGCTGTTACGTCCTGTCTCCGGCACTTACCGGGGTTCCCCCTGCACTTCTCTGCTCCTCCTTCAGACACTCGGAGCTTCAGGCCAGTGAGCTGCATCTCTGAGGACGGGGGCCTCTTCCCATTCGGGGAGTGCAAAGAGCGTGGCCATGCATTTAGAGACCTTAAGAAAATCCAAAGAAGGCATTTTCTTTTTTTGGGCTGGCTGCAAGATGCCGCAGCTCAAAGCCTGTCCTTAAAATGTCTTTCCTCCCAGAGTCCAAATGTAATGCTGCTGCTTCACTTCAGTCATATCCGACCCTGTGCGACCCCATAGACGGCAGCCCTCCAGGCTCCGCCATCCCTGGGATTCTCCAGGCAAGAACACTGGAGTGGGTTGCAAATGTAATACTTGTGCATAATTTTTAAACTTTTAATTTTGAAATGATTCAAACTCACAGAAAGAACTCCTAAGTACCAGTCTCACCTAGATTCATCTGTTGGTACCATTTGTTTTATTTGTGCAATTCCTCTTTTGCTCATAGACACTTCAGTGTATGTTCCCTGAGAACCAAGATGTTCATTCTCTTACCCAACCACAGTAAGAGTATCAACATCAGGAAATGGGACGTCGATCCGTGCAGGCTATTATTTAACCCACAGTTTATATTTAAATAACTACAATTCCCGAGTAAGGTCCTTTATAGTAAGTTTCTACCTCCCCTCATCCCACCCGCTTGCTCCATCTTGGGTCTATGGTCCAATCAAGGATCATACATCACATTTATTATCCTATCTTTTCATCTCCTTTTATGTGGGATGGTTCTTTAGACTTTCTTGGCCTTTTATGACCTTGCCATTTTTGCTTGGTTCTTTTTTTTTTTTTGGCTTCACTGCATGGCTTGTAGTATCTTAGTTCCCTGACCAGGGACCTTGGGCCCTTGGCACTGAGAGCACCTAGCCCTGACCACTGGACCGCCAGGGAATTCTGACCCTGGGGTTTTTTTTTTAACTTTTTATTTTATATTGGGGTTTAGCCAATTGACAAATAATGTTGTGATAATTTCAGGTGAACAATAAAGGGACTCAGCCATGCATATACATGTATCCATTCTCCCTGAGGGCTTCCCTGATAGCTCAGTTGGTAAAGAATCTGCCTGCAATGCAGGAGACCCCAGTTCGATTCCTTGGTTGGGAAGATATGCTGGAGAAGGGATAGGCTACCCACCCCAGTATTCTCAGGCTTTCCTTGTGGCTCAGCTGGTAAAGAATCCACCTGCAACGCGGGAGACCTGGATTTGATCCCTGGGTTGGAAGAATACCCTGGAGAAGGGAAAGGCTACCCACTCCAGTATTCTGACCTGGAGAATTCCATGGGCTCGCAAAGAGTTGGACACGACTGAGCAACTTTCACATTTTCCCTGAAACTTCCCTCCCATCCAGGCTGTCACATAACCTTGAACAGAGTTCCCTGTGCTATAAAGTATGACCCTGGGATTCTGAATCAGGTAGGCTAGTTTCATTTTGAAGAATATCCCTCACTTTGGGTTTGTCTGAGGTTTCCTCATGTTTAGATTCAGATTGCTTTTGGCAGGAAACCACAGGTGCTGTCTTCTCAGGATGTTGTGCCTGGAGGCGTGTGACACTGATTTGTCCTATGACAGTGACATTGCCTTGGATTACTTTGTACTGTCTGTCACTGTTAAGTTACAGTTTTACCCTTTGTAATTAATAACTAAGCTAAGCCTTGTAAGTATCTTATTCCCCATCAAACTTTCACCCAATAATTTTAGCATCTGTTGGTAACTCTCTTTTTTTTTTTTTTTTATGATGAGAGGCACACATAAGTTGTATTTTTAGAGATGCAGGCATTGGGTGAAAGTTTTTCTGAGTAATGAGAATGGGTCCAGACAGACCAGAGGTAATCTGGGTGACCTGAAACTCACCCTACTTTTCCTTGCCTTAGGCTGAGTGCTTTTCTCTCATTGGGCCCTGGTGTTCTGTGTTGGGGTGAGCTGGGGTGAGGAGCAGGATGGGGATGTGCTCACGCCGCCCCCTTCTTCCCCCTCCTCCCTGGCCGCCCACACCTGACCATCTTCCTCCCCCTCCCCCAATGCAGTCCAGAGATGGGGCAAGTCCTGCAGGATGAAGCTGCGGGACAGTGCAGAGAAGGTCCCAGGCCACCACCAGAGAGGACAGGGGCCTCCCTGTGGTCCTTCAGCAGAGCGTCCATCTATAAAAAGAGACCAGCTCAAGAAGAGCCCATTAGAGTGGGCACCCTCTGGGCGTAGGCTGCCTCTACCATTTCCTGGGTGTGTGGCTTTTCGGGCAAGTGAGTCCCCCCCACCCCCACCAAGCCTTAGTTTCCTCATCTGTAAACTGGGAGAATCACATCCCTACCTCATAAGGCTGCTAGAAGGCTGATATGCCCCAATGGATATAAAGCATTTGTTAGAGTGTCTGCTGTATAAATATTAATTCTCATCATCCTATTAATGATAAGTGAAAGTGCTTTGGGAATTGAAGTTGCCGGGAGAAATATCAATAACCTCAGATATGCAGATGACACCACCCTTATGGCAGAAAGTGAAGAGGAACTAAAAAGCCTCTTGATGAAAGTGAAAGAAGAGAGTGAAAATGTTGGCTTAAAGCTCAACATTCAGAAAACTAAGATCATGGCATCTGGTCCCATCACTTCATGGGAAATAGATGGGGAAACAGTGGAAACAGTGTCAGACTTTATTTTTTGGGGGCTCCAAAATCACTGCAGATGGTGACTGCAGCCATGAAATTAAAAGACGTTTACTCCTTGGAAGGAAAGTTATGACCAACCT
>NW_011495018.1:8466481-8467448 GCF_000754665.1 Bison bison bison | reverse complement strand
CCCTTGGACTGCAAGGAGATCCAACCAGTCCATCCTGAAGGAGATCAGTCCTGGGTGTTAATTGGAAGGACTGATGCTGAAGCTGAAACTCCAGTACTTTGGCCACCTCATGTGAAGAGTTGATTCATTGGAAAAGACCCTGATGCTGGGAGGGATTGGGGGCAGGAGGAGAAGGGGATGACAGAGGATGAGATGGTTGGATGGCATCACCGACTCGATGGACGTGAGTCTGAGTGAACTCCGGGAGTTGCTGATGGACAGGGAGGCCTGGCGTGCTGCAATTCATGGGGTCGCAAAGAGTCGAACATGACTTAGCGACTGAAATGAACTGAACTGAGACACACAAAAATTGTAGGGAGGAGGAATTTTGTTGAGAGACTCAGGGCTGCCTTAACACTGTGCCGATCATTTAGTAGCCAACTGAATATGTGTTTCCAGCCTTAGAAGCGGTCATACAATACCTCCTTCTTCCAGGATGACCAGTGCACAGGACAGGCAGGGAGAAAGCAGTGCTGATACCATCTGCTCTGCTACCAACCGCACAAGGGAAGTGTGAGCCACTAAGAGTCACATGTGTTACCGTGGGGCTCACGGGGAGGGCGAAGCAAGAGTTGGAAAGTGTCACATCTGCCATCTTTTTCTGCTTGCCTGGGCTCTCACCTCGTGGCTGTGGATGGCTCTCCCATAACCATGAGAGGCACCAGGTCTCCACTGTTGCCAGTCTCAGGGACCAAGGCTATCACATCCCAGCTTGGATTCTAGACTCTGTCCTGAAGCCAGTTGTGCCTGGTTGGAATGGAGTTACGTGTTCCCAACAAGGCTGCTGGACCCCTCCTCTTGGGTTGGGGGAGGTAAGCCACACGGACGAGGGTTTTTAGTGAGTCTAGGAGATCTCACTTTCAGTTATCTATTGCTGTGTTGGAAACTACCCCCAGAATTAAGTTGCTTCAAACAACAGGCCCTTAAC
>NW_011495018.1:8456581-8466381 GCF_000754665.1 Bison bison bison | reverse complement strand
TAACTATTTCTCATGATGCTGTGGGTTGTGAATTTGGACAGGATGCAGTGGGATCAGTCTGCCTCTCTTCCGCTTGATATCTCCTGGGGCAGATATGTGTCTTCTCTCCTGGGGCAGATATGTGTCTTCTCTACTCCTGTGTCTGGTGGCTCAGCTAGAAAGGCTCCTGGGCTGGGGCCTCCAACAGGTCCACTGGGGTCACGTGTCTGGGGCTCAGTGTTGGCTGAGCTCATTCCTCCTCCAGGTGGTCCCTCCTGGAGGGCCTTTCTCTTCCTGTAATGCCCTCCTTGTGGTCTCACCACATGGTGTATCCTGGACTTCTTACATGGCTCCTAAGAGATAAAAAGCAGAACCTCCAAACTTTCTATAGGCTGAGGCTCAGAACTGGTGCAAAGTCAATTCTGCTGCATCTTATAGGTTACACCTGGAGTCAAGATTGTTGTGAGAAATATCAATAACCTCAGATATGCAGATAGCACCAGACCTATGACAGAAAGTGCAGAGGAACTAAAGAGGCTCTTGATGAAAATGAAAGAAGAGAGTGAAAAAGCTGGCTTAAAACTCAACATTCAAAAAATGAAGACCATGGCATCTGATCCCATCACTTCATGGCAAATAGGTGGGGAAACAATGGAAACAGTGACAGACTTTATTTTTTTGGGCTCCAAAATCAGTGCAGGTGGTGACTGCAGCCATGAAATTAAAAGACAATTACTCCTTGGAAGAAAAACTATGACCACCCAGACAACATATTAAAAAGCAGAGATATTACTTTGCTGACAAAGCCCTGTCTAGTTAAAACTATGGTTTTTCCAGTAGTCATGTATGGATGTGAGAGTTGGACCATAAAGAAAACTGAGCACTGAAGAACTGATACTTTTGAACTGTGGTGTTGGAGAAGACTCTTGAGAGTCCCTTGGACTGCAAGAAGATCAAGCCAGTCAATCCTAAAGGATATCAGTCTTGAATATTCATTGGAAGGACTAATGATGAAGCTGAAGCTCCAATACTTTGGCCACCTGATGTGAAGAACTGGCTCATTGGAAAAGACCCCGATGCTGGGAAAGATTGAAGGCAGGAGCAGTAGATGACAGAGGATGAGATGGTTGGATGGCATCACCGACTCAACGGACATGCGTTTGATGGCCAGGGAGGCCTGGTGTGCTGCAGTCCATGGGGTCACAAAGAGCTGGACATGACCGAGTGACTGAACTGGATAGGTTACAGCAGTGGCAGCTCCCCCGGAGCCAAGGGGAGGTGACTTCATACATGCAAGGCCCCTGGAGGTGAGGTTCGTGGGGGATTTCCAGGATGACTCAAGAGCTCTGCCACAGAAAATGATCAGGTTGCTTATTAATACGGGTATTTAGTTAACCAGCTGTTGCAAGAAGGTGTGCACATTCTAAACATAGAACATTTATTTATTTATCTATTTTGGCTGCGTTGGGTCTTAGTGGTGGCAGGACGGATCTTTTCATTGTGGTGCATGGACTCTCTAGTTGTAGCACGTGAGCTTAGCTGCTCCATGGCATGTGGGATCTTAGTTCCCCAACCAGGGATCGAACCCATGTCCACTGCATTGCAAGGCAGATTCTCAACCGGACCACCAGGGAATTCCCAGCGCATCACATTTAGCTAACTGCCTTGATCCTGGAGACCAGCACTAATCTGTAGTCCTGTTCTTAGCCCAGAAGGCAAATCCCCACCTTGAAATGACGCTGAGTTGCTTACGTTGGTCTTCCTGTATCTTGCCTAGGCCTCCCACCTGGTGGCCTCCTGCTTCCGGTGTATCTTTGTTGTAATCTGTCCTCTACCTCACTGCCAGGCTGTGTGTGTGCTCAGCTGCTCAGTCACGTCCAACTGTTTGCGACCCCATGGACTGGGGCCCACCATTCTCTGTCCATGAAATTTTCCAGGCAAGAATACTGGAGTGGGTTGCCATTTACTACTCCAGGGGATCTTCCTGACCTAGAGGTCAAACCCTTGTCTCTTGAGTCTTCTGCATTGGCAGGCAGATTCTTTACCACTAGCACCACCTAAGCCCTATTGCCAGGCTAATCTTTCTAAAATGGTGCTTTCATTGTGCCACTCTCCTGCCCTCACACTTTCAATGATTTCCTTTTATCCACCAATAAGATCTGAAGTCCCAACCTGGCATCCAGGGCTTTCCATGCCGTGGCCCAGCCAACTGCTCTGAATTTATGGCTCCAACTCTACTGGTCTTGTAGCCACTGCAGATTCCTCTCCAGTCCTTGTTCTGGTTGCAGCTCTTTTCTCTCCCCTGTTCCCTTACACAGAGCATCCTCCCCTCTCACCTGCATTCACATCAACCCCTCCCACAAGACTGTCATTCTTTCCTGCCATCCCAGGCCACACAGATCTCACCTTTCATAATTCTTTCAAGAGGATCCCTGGATTTTAGCATAATTACGTTCAGTTTGGGAATAGGAGAAATTTAGAAGCTGAATAGCATCATGAGTTTCACCCTCCACTGAAAGTAGGAATCCCTTCTAGGGCAGAAGGGGCTGGGCCGCCTACTTAAACACATGCACTTGGACTTGGATGAACAGGACCAAATCTGGGCTCTGTCAGTCAGTTACCAACCGTGTCCTTTATTTCCTCTTTTGAAGTTGGGGATGATGTCACTACATCCTTAGAAGAGTAAATGAATCTATGCCTGTCAAGTACATAGCAAAGTTACTTGGAAGCAAGTAAACCCAACACAGGCCACTGTCTTCATCCCTTTGTCATCTACCTGTAGCCACTGCTGGAGTAATATGAGGTCGACTCCTGTTTTGCAGTAGCTCACTCCTTGTTTTGGTAGCCTGAATTCCTGGAAAGTTCTTCCTTTGTTGTTCAGTCTCTCAGTTGTGTCCGGCTCTTTGTGACCCCATGGACTGCAGCACACCAGACTCCTGTCCTTCACTGTCTCCGGAGTTTGCTCAAGTTCATGTGCGTTGAGTCAGTGATGCTGTCTAACCATCTCCTTTATGGAGCTGCAACTTATCTACTTCTCCCACTGGTCCTTGCTCTGTCCTCTGAAATGACACAGAGAACTGGATAATCTCTTTGCTGAAGGACAGTCTTTCAAATACTGAAGGTAGTTGTTATGTCTTCTCCAGGAACAACTCCTGTTTCCCTTCATGGCTGCTCAAATGAATGGCTCTTCAATCCCTGGTCTTCCCTCTGGGCAAAACCTGAGTCAGAACAGACTATCCTCTCCACTCTGCTTCTCGTTCCTTTGGGATTTAAAACTCAGCAGATCTTTCTTCAGCCACTAAAAGAACACATCAGCACACTAGGTGCTCTTTGATTGCCTTCCCCCTGCAAAAAGGGAAGTGTCAATTTTAGAATACCACATAAAGGACACATGGTCCGTTTAACCCTCGGGGACTTCTAAATTCTTTCTGTATCGTGTTGCATCATCAGAATGGCTCCCTGGTAGCTCAGTTGGTAAAGAATCCACCTACAAGGCAGGAGACCCCAGTTTGATTTCTGGGTTGGGAAGATCCTCTGGAGAAGGGATAGGCTACCCACTCCAGTACTTTTGGGCTTCTCTTGTGGCTCAGCTGGTAAAGAATCTGCCTGCAATGCAGGAGACCAGAGTTCGATCCCCGGGTTGGGAAGATCCCCTGGAGAAGGGAAAGGCTACCTACTCCAGTATTTTGGCGTAGAGAACTCCATGGACTGTATAGTCCACGGGGTCGCAAAGAGTCGGACACGACTGAGCAACTTTCACTTTCACATCATCAGAAAGTGACATTAGCATCTACTTTGTAGAATGTCCTTTCTGAATTATGTTGAAAGTCCATTTATCTCTCTTTTTTATATGAAAAGCAGTATTATCAAATTCTATTTATACTTTCTGTGAAATCACGAAGCCACTTACAATAGTTCTCTGCTCTTTACCCCTCCAGATTCACTCCTTGTCTTTCTCCCCACTCCCCTGTATCCCAGGAGGCTGCTCTGTGAGGAGTGCATCCAGGGGGCTCCTTCTGACTTCTCCCTGGGCTCAGAGGGGGCCTTGGCAGGGGACTGGAGAGTGGGAGGAGACAGAGCCCCATTCTGGGCTGATTGCATCTCACTGTTGTCTCTGCCAGCCCAGGGTGTAATGGCCCCAGCGCCAGCAGCCTCCAGGATATAGCACTGGTCCTGTGGCTTCCTGCACCCTGCTCTTCCCTTTGTAAGGAGCCCCTTCATGAAACTCTTCAAATTATCCTAAACGGAGTGTACTGAGCATTTCTTGCTGGTATCCTCACTGAGGGCTTCCCACGTGGCCCTAATGTGAAGGAACCCACCTGTCAATGCAGGAGACGAAAATGATCCCGAGGTCGGGAACATCCCCTGGAGGAGGGCATGGCAACCCACTCCAGTACTCTTGCCTGGAGAATCCCATGGACAGAAGAGCCTGGTGGGCTACAGTCCACCAGGTCACAAAGAGACGGACACGCCGGAAGCAACTTAGCATGCACGCGCCGTCACTGAAGACATTGCTGTGATAGGCTTGGTCAATGTATCCTGTGTGAGGTCCCAACTGATAGATTTCTCTCTTGGTTTGGTACCAAGATAAAAATGCATCATCTTTCTAGGAGCAGAAGTGAAACTAATCATGCTTCCCTTCTTGCCTTGGCTGCTGAGAAGGTGAAGGTAGATTTCTCTCTTGGTTTGGTACCAAGATAAAAATGCATCATCTTTCTAGGAGCAGAAGTGAAACTAATCATGCTTCCCTTCTTGCCTTGGCTGCTGAGAAGGTGAAGGTGAAGTGGCTCAGTCGTGTCCGACTATTTGCGACCCCGTGGACTGTAGCCTACCAGGCTTCTCCGTCCATGGGATTCTCCAGGCAAGAATACTGGAGTGGGTTACCATTTCCTTCTCCAGGGGATCTTCCCCATCCAGGGATCGAACCCAGGTCTCCCACATTGGAGGCAGACGCTTTAACCTCTGAGCCACCAGGGAGGCCCTGGCTGCTGAGAAACGCAGAGTCAACTGTAACGCTCACTCTTGGAAACATTTCTGGTTTGAATGTCCATCTCTTCTTTCTTTTTACAGTCTTGATTTTCTGATTCTATTTTTAATAACCTGCTTAACATACCTTTTATTTATTTATTATTTTTTTAAGTTTGTTTATTTCAGTTGGAGGCTAATTACTTTACAATATTGTAGTGGTTTTGCCATACATTGACATGAATCAGCCATGGGTGTACATGTGTTCCCCATCCTGAAACCCCCTCTCACCTCCCTACCCACCCCACCCCTCTGGGTCATCCCAGTTCGGCATATCTTTTAAAGTTGCCTCAAATACATAGGTAAACAGAAAGACAGACAGACATGTCAAATTTTAAAACATGATGCCATTTTGATGAGGGTGGGCCCAGGTGGTCAAGCCTTCCCACATTTACCACCAGGGCCTTTCGAGGCTGGGAATGACAGAGGGACCAAGATTCTGGCCTTGGGTGTTCACCTCACCATCTACCATCATCAAGGCACGTGATGCATGTTCTCATCATAAGGCTACAAAGGAAGATTAGAGATAGCATAGGACCATTTCTGTGTTTCTTCCTAATCTACTTGTCTAGCTACCCTGTGTCTGGAGTGAATTCTTGAGTAAGTTCATGTTGATTGCTGGTAATCAATGCTTCCTTCCTTCCTTTCTTTTCTCAATTTGGACACACCATCTGTTTATTAATTCATGTATAAATTTTGTGAAGGTGTAAATTCAGCAACCCCAAGTTTCCGGGATACAACCTTATTCGAGAATGGCAGTGGTATTTGTCGCTTTCTAGGTTTCCCATTTTAACCTGGTTTCCAGGGAATGCTGATAGCTGTCCTTAGATTAAATGCACAAACTCTTCTTTCATCTCAGGATGTTTCTATTTGGGCTTAAATACTTGAACCCATTTGAATGATCTTGAGCTCTTCTATGATCTCAGTTATGTTGGGTCTCAGTTTCTTGTTTACCATGAATAATTTACTGTTCCTTTTTTAAAAATCTCTGTTTTTCTTTAAGTTGGAAAAGAGTCCCTTTGTCCATCTCCTTTCCTCCAGTAGGTTCCAAATAGAGTTAAAAACACATGTGGTATCTTTTTTCTTTTGAGGGGAATTCTTTCCATGGTGGGGGAATATGAGACTGGGCCTTATTGGCAGAGAGACTGGATGAATTCCACAGCTCTATCCACCTCTAGGGGTCAACAGAAGGGTCACTGCCTCACAACTTTATAAGCATCACTCATTTTATATTTAATGACCATCAGCAAGTCTTTCTTATAAGCTTAGGACATATTTTAAGTTCATGTTTTTCTCCTTGGCTCTCTACCTCTTTTGTTGTTGCTGGTTTTTTTTTTTTTTTTTGGTTACGTTTCCCTCCCTTCTCTTTGGGAATAATTGGTTTTTTTCTTTTGGGTAATTTTTTTTGGTCATGCCACATGGCTTTCAGGATCTTAGTTTCCTGACCAGGGACTGAACCTGGGCCACATCAGCGATAGTGCCAACTCCTAACCACTGGACAGCCAGCGAATTCCCCTTCAGGAACAATTTGACTGCAGAAATAGAACTGACTTCTTCAGGGCCTCTCATATGTCCTGAACTGATTGTCAAACTCATCTTTTCTGAGAACTTTTTGAATTCCACTTTAATAGGTTTTAGTGGGTCTCAATTTGGGCTGTCAGTTGGAATTATAAAAAAGTAATACTCGTTGCCTTGGCTCCATCCTGAGGGTTTTGAATTAATGGCTCTGGGGTGTGGTTTGGGTGTTTGTATTTTTAAAGGTTCTTTAGGTGATTCTAAGGTGCACCCAGGCTTACTGACCACTAGTCTAGGACACTCGGGGTCTAATAATTTTTATTGTTATTACTTCTGACTTAAAATTGGTTTTCTTCATTTTATTTCTGATTAATTTTTATTAGAACATAATTGTCTCACAGTGTTGTGTTAGTTTCTACTGTATAGCAGAAAAATCGTGAATCAATCATACATATACACATACCCCTCTTTTTTTGGATTTCTTTCCCATTTAGGTCACCACGAGCATTGAGTAGAGGTCCCTGTGCTGCAGAGTAGGTTCTCATTAGTTATCTATTTTATACACAGCAGTGCATATACGTCAATGCTGACTTTAAACATTAATGGTTACAATGACCAGATATTGAAATATCTCCTGGGTGTAGGTGCGGAGAGCTCCCGTAATCCTGTGAGTGCAAGCTCTTTCCTTAGTTGACTGCACTTGGTGTGGCTCTGGGGGCTCCATCCTGCACGGACCCCGAAATGTGGATTCACCATGATTACTTAGCCAGTTGTGACTCCCGGGTGTTCAGTTTGTTTCCACTTATTCCTGCTTTAAATAGTGCTTGGATGCGTACCCTTGCACATGAGTCTTTATGGGACATTTCTGGTCGTTTCCTTGGGAAACAGTCCTAGAAGAGAAATGACTGAGTCAGGAGGATGGGCCTGGCTAACTGGTCCCCAGAAGTAAGGAGAGATGCAGCTACTCTGTCAGGCCCTCTGCCGAGCCCCTCCACAGTGAGACCAAGTGGTTCCATCGCCACTGCCCATTCCCCTGAGGAGGAAACTGAGGCTGGGCGGGGGGGTGGGGAGAGTCATTCACATGTGGTCACATAGCTGGTAAGCGCTTGGAGCCAGGCTCTGCCCCTGTTCTGTAGCTTCCAGTTCTGGAACATTCCACCCATCACCTCAACCATCCATCTATAAGAGAGGCCTCACCTCCACCCTCCTTCATTTATGGACACGGGATATATATGATTTTTGGAATGTTTGCCTCTGAAGGTTTTCGTGGCTATTTGGCTTCCTCTGGAGGTCATGGCTGTTGGGCCTCTCCTGGGGGAGGGGAGCGTTGCTGCACTGAACAGGCCAGGGAAGAATGGGAGAGCTGTGAGCCCCACTGGCCGATGTGATGGGGGAGTCCGGGAACTCCTCTGGGGCCTCAGCAGTGAGCCCCAGCGACAGCCTTCAGCCCGAGTCATTGGAGGAAATGGACAGACTGGTCATTTCCTCTAGGAATCTGCTCAAGACCATGGAAACCTCCCACCACGAGAAGGCACTAAGCCTTCAGTGCCCCCTTGGCTCATGCACCAGGTAGGCTCCCTGACCCGACAGCCAGAGCACACCCTGACGGGAGCTGTCCAGGGCTTCCTTGTGTATCCAGTGATGGAAGTAAATCGCCCACTTGCATTATTTTTAAACCGCTTTTTTTTCTTAGGTTAGCTTCAGGTAGAAGGAAAGGACATGTTTTCATACATCTGCTGGATATCTGGGGACTTGGAATTTCTTTGGGATCTGTGGAGAATTTGGCATTTTATGGTATCCTGTCCCTTCTGGATCCTCAGGTTTATGCGGATTGTCATTTGCTGTTCTTTATGTAACCAGTTAAGCACATGAACAGTTAATTCCCTCCAGGCGAATAGTCATACCCCAGATGAAGGCTGTACAGGTGTGCCACCTCCAGACAGGATGGTGAAAGTTTGTCTTTGCAGAGCCGGGACAACCTTCGTGCTGAGATAACCAGGAGGAAGGCGGGGAGCGCCTGTGCCCGCAGGATGGGGAAGGACCTGGAACAGGCTGGGACTCCACAGCTGGGAAGCGAAGCATTTCCAGAAGGAATCTGGTGTTTCTTCCAAAGGAACAGGCTGGCTGTGGTCCCTTATGAATCTTAAATGCCTTAGCTGAACTAGATATTTTTGACCTAATAGAAAAGAAATCCACGATTGTCTGGATAAAGAAAACTCTTTGATATCGTGAAAAGGGAGGCCTTGGGAGGTGCCCCCCGCCACTCCCAGTTCATTCCCACCCCCTCCTCCCCTACTTGCCCCCAGCCTGCGCCTTCCTCATTCTTCCCCCTCTTGAAAACCCATCTGTAACCATTATTTCTGGTGTCACGTTGGGTGATGAAGTGCATTCTCGCCCTTTGCTTTGGTGGCTACAGGCTGGAGCAGGCCTGGCCACGGAGGTGAGCGGAGGGCCAGCCTCCCTCTGCCTGAGGCCCATGAATCACGGCAGGCTGCCTGGTAACCTGAGCCCGGCTCGCCCCTCGCCACAGGCCTCCATGACACTCCTTCCAACTTAATTTCAGCCTAAGGGATGCTTTTAAGAAGATTTTAGAGCATGGAAACATCTCCTTGAAAGAACTGTAGTTACATTAAAAACTAATTATCGGAGCTTAGGGGTATAGATCCACTGCCATATTTTACGCAGAGAGCAATTTATCTCCCAGACCCTGAAATATCATTACATAATAGGTTAAGGACACCCACCCAGGGGACACTGGGGAAAAGGTAGTAAAATCGCCAAATGCCTGGAAGTGACGAGCAGTATGATGATGACAAAATAGCCCTGCCCTCCCGCTACAGCAGTTTCTAATAGAACACCATTTCCAAGTAGCACATCCTCACTGAGCCCCTGCATTTAAGTGTGGTTCATCTAGAGCCCTGAGGCTAAATGTGATATTTATTTTTGAAAGACTTGGCTTTTTTTGTTAGCACAAAGAACCAGACTTTACAGTGAGACAAAGAGGTTGAGATGATCCCACCCAGCCATAGGTGGGGTTGAGGGCTGGTCAGGAATAGGACAGAGCCAGGAATCATGTGTGATACCTCCTTTGAGCCTCACAGCAGACTTAGGAGGGTGATTATTATTGCTGTCCTACAGCTGAGAAGTTTGGGCAGATTGATTGGGGTGTTTTTGGTTGTACTGGGAAACCCGAGTCAAATTGGCAGAAACAATAATCTATTATTTCAAGTAATTGAGAGTCAGAGTTAAGGGCAGGTTTGAGTCAGAGTTTCAACAGCGAT